>NC_057798.1:468175957-468485241 GCF_018294505.1 Triticum aestivum | reverse complement strand
GGCAGGCGGCGGCAGCGGCGGCACAAGGCGGCGGGGCGCGGCTGCGGCGGCGGTGGTGTGCGGCGGCGACGGCTTGGGGCTCCAGGGGGCCCCGGGGGCGGTATTTAAAGGGGGGTGTGGTGGCTTGGGGAAGGGGCAAGGCAGCGGCAGCGGGAGGCAGAGTCCGGCTCGGACTCGGCGGTGGCGCGGCGCGGGGAAGGCAGCGGCTGCAACAGAAAAATAAATTCTGGAAAAAGAAATAAAAATCTAAAAATGCCAAAACAAATTTTCACCGTCTAAATAAAATATTTATAACGAGATGAACATTTTCTTGGCCCTAAAATGCAGTTTTGAAAAACGTGCAATTTTCCTAAATTCAAATAAAATAGCGAAAACTCCAATATAAACCTTATTTGATTTTTTTATTATTAAATCCTCAATATTTCTTTATTTCGGGAAAGTCATTTTATTCCTTCTCTCATGTTTTTATAATCGAAATAATTGAAGATAAAATAAATAAAATCAAATGATCCTATTTTCAAAATTCAAGAAAACTCAAATATGAAAATACGAAATCCCCAACTCTCTCCGTGGGTCCTTGACTTCCGTAGGATTTCTAGGATCAAGCCAAAAGCAAAGAAAAATATGATATGCATTGATGATCTAGTGTATAACATTCCAAATTGAAAATTTGGGATGTTACAAAGTCCCTCACTCTCAAATCCCACAAAATCAATGGAAGCTATGAAGGAATATGAGAGGCAGAACAAGAAAGAGAACACAAAGAACTCCAAGGTCTAGCTCCAAGGGGTTCCCCTCATATAGAGGAGAAATTGATTGGTGGAAACATAGATCTAGATCCCCTCTCTCTTTTCCCTCAAGAACTAGCAAGAATTATTGGAGGGATTGAGAGATAGCAAGCTCAAACAAAGTCAACAATGTGGGGCAAACACGAGCTCAAGAGATAGGGACCATTGGGAAAGAAGACCCCTTAAATATCCCCCACCTGAATCCAACCGTTATGCTCACAAGTCGTGCTCAAGCGGTACTACTACTCGGGCGAGATGTAGGTACTACCGCTCGGGGAGGTAGTACCGCTTATAAGAGGTACTACCGCTCTCTACTACCGCGAAATTCGTGACGAGTTCGAGAAGCATAAATATGAGCGGATGTAGCTGGCTGGTAGTACCGCTTATAAGTAGTACTACCACTCTACTGCGACTCTACTACTACTTATAAGAGGTAGTACCACTCGGGGAGCAACACTACCGCTTAGAGCTGAAAAATTCCCAAGCAAAACAGAAGGATTCTCCAATACTGAAACAACTATAACTACTGCAAACGGACTCCAAAATCAGTAAACTCAAGCATGTTGGATAGAAGACGACAAGAACTATCCAACAACAACCGGATAAATTACAAACTAGCAATGGAGAAGACATGCCAATAGGATAAGCAAGAGGACCTTCCCCAAGCATGAACCGACAAACTCTCCAACACCAAAAACTCAAAGATGAAGCATGCGAACTTTGTTTTCTATGAGCTTGAGTCTGACAAGAAGACGAACACAAAATATGAAAGCTCACAAATGGAAGAATCAAATAAGAACCAAGAAAGATGATGCAATGATGCAATGGTGTGAGCTCTCTACGAACGATACAATCAAGCTACTTACTTGAGACCCCCCCCCCTTGATAGTACGACAATTGATCCTATAACTTGGTGTCCCAACTACTGATTGCTTGTATCTGTGTTGGTATTTCCCCGAAGAGGAGAGGATGATACAGCACAACAATGGTAAGTATTTCCCTCAGTTATGAAACCAAGGTTATCAATCCAGTAGGAGAACCAAGCAACACTATGGAAACAACACATGCACAAAAATCACGAATACTTGCAACCCAACACGTAAGACAGGTTGTCAATCCCTCCATGGTATTGAGATAGATTAAATTGTATAGGTTTTGATAAATAGATCTAACTAAAACACAAAATAAAAAAAATAAAAAAAATGCAGAAAGGTATTTTTGGTTTTAATATGATAGGAAATAGGCCTGGGGGCGTGGATTTCAGTAGAGGCTTCTCTCAAGAAAATAGCATACGGTGGGTTAACAAATTACTGTTGGGCAATTGATAGAAAAGCGAATAATCATGACGGTATCCAAGGCAATGATCATATATATAGGCATCACATCTAAGATTAGCAGATCGAAACGATTCGTCATCTACTACTATTACTCCACACATTGACCGCTATCCATCATGCTTCAAGTGTATTAAGTTCATGGAAAACAGAGTAATGCAATAAGAATGATGACATGATGTAGACAAGATAAACTCACATATGAATAAACACCATCTTGTTACCCTTAATAGCAACGATACATGCATGTCATGTTTCTTTCTATCACTGAGATTGAGAACCGCAAGATCGAACCCATCACAAAGCACCTCTTCCCATGCCAAGATAAATCAATCTAGTTGGCCAAACCAAACTAATAAATCGGAGAAGAAATATGAGGCTATAAAAATCATGCATAAAAGAGTTCAACAAAGACTCAATTAGTATTCATGGATAGAACTGATCATAAACCCAGTTTTCATCGGAGCCCCACAAATACACCGCAAAAAAAGTTACATCAAATAGGTCTCCAAGAACATCGAAGAGAACATTGTATTGAAGATCAAAGAGAGAGAGAGAAGCAATCTAGCTACTGCCTATGGACCCGTAGGTCTCTGGTAAACTACTCACGCATCATCGGAGGGGGGAAAAGGATGATGAAGAACCCCTCTATGATTGTTGGCCCCTCTGACAGAGTGCCGAAAAAGGCCTCTAAATTGGATCTTGTGGTTCTAGAACTTGCGGCGGCATAAAAAATGTTTCGTCAACTCCCCTAGGGTTTCTGGGATTTTAGAGTGTTTATAGATGCGAAAGGGGGTTGAGAAGGTTCTTGTGGGGTCCACTACCCACCAGGGCGTGGCGGGGAACCCTCGCGTGCCCTGATGCCTGGTAGGACCCACGGTCCTCCTACATGGGTTCCTTTGGCTCCCTGGGTGTCTTCAGGGCAGAAAAATCGCCAAAAAGTTTCGTGGCATTTGGACTTCATTTGGTATTGATTTCCGTGAAGTAAAAAACAAGCAAAAAACAACAACTGGCACTGGGCACTATTTCAATATGTTAGTCCCAAAAAATTATATAAAGTTGCTAATAAATGAATATAAAACATCCAACACTGATACTATAACAAATGGAACAATAAAGAATTATAGATACATTGGAGACGTATCAGTATCCCCAAGCTTAATTCCTGCTCGTCCTCGAGTAGGTAAATGATAAAAACATAATTTTTGATGTGGAATGTTGCCTATCATATTCATCACATATTCTTTTCTTTGGTAGCATGGACATTTGGACTTTAGATGATTGAAAGCAATAGTCTATAATTTGACATGAATATATCAATACTCAAGCATATCAACAAGCAACCATGTCTTTCAAAATATCAACGCTAAAGAAAGCTATCCCTAGCCCATTATGCCCAATCATTGATCCATTCACGAAACACACTCAAATATTAGCTACATCCAATGCACATGGAATTGTTTGTGATTAGGCAACACAAAAGAAATGGTCAGGCTGATCAATGTGTGTGCAATATATGGCATACAGTTCACTCGGATGAACTATTTGCGTTGAGCCAAGAGAACAAAAACGGTTCAACTTAACAAGATGTGTGTGATATGCAGCAAACATGTCTGCAATCAGAAATGTGTGGGAAGACTGATAACAACACAGACAATTCATGTTAACAAGTCGTGTGTGTTGTGAGCAAATGATTGCTGGTATACAATTGTGAGTGATTGATGAAAATGTCACCGACGAGTTCCATTGTTTAATTTGTGTGCAATGTGATTTGCTCTGTCCGCACAACATCTACGCTCTCCCTACAGAGCATCAACATATATACTTAAAAAGACAGCATTGCATAAGCAAATTAAGCATATAATTACACAAGTGACTACACAACGCACATAACATTTCACACACCAAAGTAAGAAATTACATGCATACTAAACTAGGAGAAATGAGGATCTAATCATCAACTTTTTGTTGTGATGATGCTTGCCATTGCTATGCTTCCGGCTTGATCCCTGGACGTTTTGGGGAAGGAGGCACTTCCTCATGTCAACGATCTGCATGTACATCTCGTAGCTCGTGTACGCCTCCTTGGCCGTGTAGACGACGTGAGATTTGTCGAGTTTCTCCATCCAGGCCGAGTGCCAGGCACACTTGTCCTTGTTGTAAGAATCCTTCATGTCTCTGTAGTAGGGGTCGATGATGTCCTCGACGAGGTGAACCAGTGAGTTCTTCTCATGCTCGTTGCTGCCCTAGATCTTGTATTGGCCCTGGATGTCGACAAGATTCGGGAAGGCGATGCCCAAATTCTTGAGCATGTTTACATCATGGGTGATGTCCATCGTAGAGAACATGTAGTGGGGGCTGTTGACAAACCTGGCGAAACGCTCGCAAGGCCTTGTCGCTAGGCAGTAGTGGTAGACGAGGACGTGATTGCGCACACACATCTAGGCGACAACGACGACACGAGCGCGGGTGTACTCGAGGTCAAACCCGACCACCTTGTACTTCTCCTCACCAAGAAACAACTCCATGATGTGGATGGAGTGCTCCACCCAGACCGGGTTGTTGGTGTACACCATCGAGCTCCGTGAACCTTCTGTGGGTGTCCACCACAACATGCATGGTGGACTGCAGCTCATCGTCGACAGCCGCTCGGAGCACCTTTGGAGTCGCATAGGACACCCTCTAAGAATTTGTCGTGGTGGGTGTGCTCCTTACAATATTGGGGCGCAATCGAAAGGTTGAAGAGACACAAGGGTTAAATAGCCGCTGGAGTAAATGGGGACTGGCCGGCCTGTAATCGTCACGTCTTGTCACTGCCTCCATAGTGGAGGATTCCAGTGCACTCTTTAGAACACCGCATGCGTTTCGTTTGACCACGCGTGGGCTCAAAGAGGCGCCAAATGTATCATGGGTGAGCATGTTACCGCGCAACCGTGCAGTTTACCGCACATGCTTCCCGGCTAGTTTGGCCATGCATTGGATAGAAGAGGGACAAATCTTGCACGTTTATTGGCAAAAATCGTCATAAAAACAAAGTGTGTGGAATGACTTCGGTCATAAGTTTACCCGTGGGTGATGAGGTCAAAGTTACACAGAAGGGTGATTATGGACACTCAAGTGCGATAATTAATTTTGCACTCTACATGGCACACAGTTCAAGAAACCAACAATGTGCAATAATGTCGAAGATCATAGTCGAGTTAGCTATACAGATCGTGTGCTATGGGATCGACAAGGTAAACACATCCGAGAATGGTTAATGAAATCTAAGTCGTTTGCATATTAAGGTCAAATAGTGCTACCAATATACGAGTCTGATATGATGTCATTTCAAACATT
This sequence comes from Triticum aestivum, assembly GCF_018294505.1. Lineage (NCBI taxonomy): Eukaryota > Viridiplantae > Streptophyta > Magnoliopsida > Poales > Poaceae > Triticum > Triticum aestivum. The sequence goes on along the minus strand of NC_057798.1, from coordinate 468,479,780 downwards.
GTACCATAAAAGCTCGAAATATGACAAGGTTCAAATTCCAGAGTTATATGGCTCAAATTCGAAGATTACAAGGTTTAAACTGATATTACAAATGAAATTCAGCTCATCAGCAGCAAACGCTCGGTCCGATCCGCTGAACATGGATATTAGAGAGGTTTAAACTAATATTACTACTTGTAAGGCTGGTTTCGAAACCTCATAATTTTTGCCAAGGGGTCAGCCACTGAGAAGTCATGTATGGGGTTGACACGATGTCTTCTGATTACTCTATCATCTGAAGTTCCAAAATGAAATTTAGCTTTTTAGGAGCCTATTCCATTCTACCACAGCCGTCAGCCCTCATCAACAAACCATTCATTTTTGCGAAATAAATGTAGGGCAAACCTCATTATCTTGAGCACCCTTGCTCTGATAACAAAGAACCTGGCGAATATAATCTCCGGTAAGGTCACTCAGTAGGAGTTCAAAGTAATTTCTAAGAGATGCAGGTCTAGGCAAGACGTGATTGTTATATTGTATCACATTATCCACCACCGGGCCTAATCTTATCTGCAAAAGAAGAAAACATGTTAGTGCCTACATGCAGTTTTGAACACTACTACATGCCTATTTGATTTGCAGGATTTGTAAAATGCACTAATGTGCCATCTTTGATCTGACATGATTAACATGGGCATTTGATTACAGTCTAGAAAAATGTACTCTTCTTCACAAGAGGCTGGAGTGGATTAAAAGTTCCCTAAGAAAACTAATACAGATGAATCCAAAGGAGAAACGCTTATGGATTGTAACCATATGGATCAAGCAACCAATATGGGGGGCATGTATGTACTGAAATCCTCAAAAAATCCTTCAGAAATCATAGTGTCATTGTAAACTTGGAAATAGGTGTCAAAAATTGAACACCCTTATGGTTAACATTTAACAGGAAAAGAGCATCACCTTGATATACAGCTTCTCAAGGCATAGAAAGCATCTCAGGAAACTGACAACTTGGTGCAGGCTAGGGCTGATTGATTCTAGTGCCAAGACCTTGATTGTGTGCGATTTCGAGGTCAAGCTTGTCAGAATCATTTTCTGGATGACAAACGAACATACATCTTCAAAATTAGAAATAATGTTAATTTCTAGAAGGAGAGGTAGAAGGTGGCTATTGTACCTGAACGGGTGTGGATCCAATAAGAAGTTGAGAGTAGTTGTCAGACGAGTAGCCCTCCATTGTCAATTTCGGCGTAGAAATGACATTGATTCTTGTTGGACCTTCTTGATCAACTACAAGTAATCTCTCAAGTGAAGGTGTGTCCTCAATGACCATGCCGTGGCACACATTTGGTGATGTCTTCTTGCAGCACCAGCAACACACATAAATTGTTTGGAGAGTCATGGAGGTGATGTGGATGTTACTCAACCCATTAATCGCCTGAAGACAAAGGTACTCAAGTGCAGTCCAGCCACATAGCAGGCGCTTCATGTCACCATTTGGGAGGAAAACACCGACGAGCTCGAGGTGCTTCAGTTGTGGTAGAATAAGAGCGGGCGCGTCATTAAGGGGGGATGGCAGTTCCTGAAGTTGGCGACGCGCAGCATGGGCGAGAGGCGGAGCCTGGACGTTGGCAGCAAGCGCATATGCCCATCATCAAAAGTCAGCTCCTCGAGATGATCTAGGGCGGGGGATCAGAACCACTCGTCAAGCTTGGCTCGATCCTTGACATCGGAATGGAACTTGCCCATGCTAAGGCCTCTAGTTGGGCCATGGTGACTGCCGAGGATCTGGGAGAACACATCCAAGCTTTCGCGATAGCCATGGCAGAGCTCGTGGGTGTCGATGAGGTCGAGAGGGGTGGAGTGCCATAGGGGGCGCCACTGCCAGGAAAGGACGGTTATCCGTGCCCCATATTTGATTGGGAGGAAGGAGATGATGACTATCAACATATCATTGGGGAGGCTACTGATGAAGTCTAGGCCTGCTGGAGTCGCTTGAGGTTCTTGCTCGACCCGCCTCCGCTTGTTGGCAGCCCTGTTCTCCACCTCCAGAGTCTCCTCATCAGTGATGCTTTCTGATAGAAGTGGGAGTACAGGGAATATTTAGTTAAAATAGGGCAATATAAAAGTGTATTAGTAACTAGAAGTTAATAGGGCAATATAAAAATATATAGGGCAATATATAGAGTAAGAAAATGGAATAACAATTGGTTGCTTAAATACTACACAATTCCTTTGATATTGCTGGTAAGTCAACATGTAGATACTTGAAAACAACACTTACTTCGAACAAAGTCTGGATGGATGATATCGTCGGGGAAGTTAGCATATATCTCATGACCAGGCTCTTTTATGTGCAGTGCAATTTTAGTGCCAGCTTTCAATACGTAGAACTTAGAAATTTTTGTCCAAAGGCCCGAGGAAAAATAGGAGTGACCACATTCATCAAGTCTTAAAGTAGCAACGATTGTAAATCCATGGTTTGTGTTCAGTATGACATCCCTGCAGTCTTGATTTATGTAAAGGGCAAGATTGTGTACTACAAATTCTGTTGCATACCAAGGGACGAGCTGCAGAAAATGGTAGGATTGTTAAAGAATATGGTAACATGCAAATATGGGCGAAACGGAAAGGATTATACAATAGTTGAAATCAAAGGACAAAAACTATAATTAAACAGATAGGTAATCATGATGTCATGGAAATATGAGAGTAATCGAAAGAACAATACATCATTAATTTGCCTAACATAGAAAGAAGAGGAAAAAATATCCTTTGATGTATATGTTGCATGTGGCACCTTTTATCCAAATGCAGCAATATATAGTATATGTTTAGGAAAGTAGGCCATGCCAACCGATTTAGGGTGAGATTGAACATACCGCGCGCATCCTCAAGTCATCTGGTACGGTGAGATGGAACTCCATGGATGTCTGGTCAAGGCCACAAACTCCTGCTGTGTCCGCACACGTACACTCTATGAATGAAAGAAAATCCTCAAATCAGCTCGACTAAAAATGAATTCACAGCAATTTCGGCCGAGTGATTAAAGGAGGCAGATGAACTCGGATAAGAGATGAGATAATATCTCATTAAATTAGTTACCTTGTTGTCCATGAGAAAAAACCCTCAATACGACGGATTCCCCAATTGAGTGGAGCTGGGTTGACCACAGCAGCGTCGAGAAAGTCGATGGTGATAGGCGGCGACAAGCGAAAGTGGCGAAATGCAGTGGGGTCTGCCGGCAGCCTAGTCGTGGCGACATGCGTCGAGCTAAGTGGTTGCCGTGGCGATAGGCGGTGCCATGGAGAGTTGCGGGGGAGCTTGTGCAGGTGTGAATGGGGACCGGAGGGGGTGGTGAGCGGGGTAAGGGTTTTTGTGACATGGGGATGGTGAGGGTTTTCTTTTTTGTTTTTTGAATTGGGTGGTGAGGGTTTTCGGTCCCACAAAGAGTTTCAGAGGCAATGGTTTGCTAGAGCCAATTGTGTGTGATTGACGTAACAGGGAAAATGAAAGTCATTGCACACGGTTCAAATTTGGTAACTGTGTGTGATTGACGTGCTACCTTCGTCCTGGTTTATTGGCCCCCTTTGTAATTTGTGCCAAATTTTGACAAAAGATTTAACTAACAAATGTTTATGCATGTCACCAAAAATTATATCATTGGCCACTATGTTCAAATACGCATCCAATGATATGTTTTTTGCTTGTCTGCACTAACAATTTTTCAGTTAAATCATTAGTCAAAATTTAACACAAATTACAAAGGGGACCAATAAACCAGGACGGAGGTAGATTCCATCAACCGAACTGATTGCATCCATACCCCACATTTAGACATAAGTAAACATAGATTAAACATACTCAAACATAGATAATAAGCATACACAAGCATAGTTCTACCATAAGTATATAGTTCAACCATCACTAAGCATACTCAAGCGCATTTATAATTAAGACACTACATAGCCGTACATAGTTCGATCCCACATCTCATTTTATCTGTCGGCACGATCCTAAAGCTTCTCCCGGTACTCGGCGTATGTGACATGCGCCACCCTGCGAGAATACTTCTGCTTGAAGGGGCAATGGCTCGTCCTCTTGCATGCGCCAGAACACTTTGATATGCATGATGAAGCTTTTGGTCACAAAAATGGGCATCGATAGCCCCAGTTCTTGGTCCTAATACGACTGTTATGAATTCCAGCATAAAGCTCCCTGAGGATTTGCCTCTTGTACCTCCTCTAGCCATCTTCAAGCACTACATAGCTCCCTGAGGATTACTAGAAAAAATGTGGGTCAAATTAATGTTTACAAACTAATATCTAGCAAACATTTGGCAGTTGCCAAACTTTGGCATCAAATCAATGTTTACATGCCGTAAAGTAGGATTAGGAATCTATGGCTATTTTTTAGACATATCCAGATATTATGGTTCGATTTTTAAGCACAGTCGTCTATGTACAGACCAATTTTGAAGAAAATAATGACACAAACATATATGTAGGTCATTCAAAATCAATTGTCAAGACCTAGCTAGGAATTATTAGCACGAACACTAACCCTAGTCGGATTATTAGCAGAAATCATTTGCACACATGAAACAACTAATCACCTATCACTTGTACCATTCAAACAATCAATACACTACACGGATCTAACGAACCTTACTCATATTTCATGGATTGGAGAACATAACCATAGGATTTCTATTCCAAAAAGGGGGAAGCAGGACGCATGAGTAACCAGAGAAATCCTAGGATGTATTTGACACATAAATGGGTATAGATGACTAGCCAGTTCTCCGTCGTCGTAGTCATCGCCCGAGTCACCACTGGAGTCGGTGTGGACCTCTGGCTCCGGCTGTGGAAGCACGACACCGTCGACGACGTCAGGGTGCAGCAATACCTCACCGGTGGTGACGGTAACATCTATCTCCATTTCCACACCGTGCTCCTATGCTTCCCCAACGCCGGCATAGGCACTCCCTCCTATGGGGCGCTTTAGCAGCATCCTCATACACATATGGCTTTGAGGACTGAGTGTGGCGTTGAGGATGCAAGCGGAGAGAGAGGATTGTGTGTGCGGCGAAGATGTGGGGTGCGACCGCTCGAGCATGCGATTAATATGGAGTAGTGGGAGAGAGGCGGGCAGCGGTCAAACCGCTGGCTCACCTCCCAATGAGCCTGCGCACCGGACTGCTATCATGCCTACCATCATTTCACACAGCTACTCGCACGCCTCCCGATGACACTGCACAGCGAGCATGCCTCCCATCAATTCACACACCTACACGCATGGCTCTCGGTCTGCCTGCGCGGCGGACTGCTCGCATGCATCCCGTCTACTCACGCCAGCTCACACGGCACACGGGTTGCATGGTGGCATGTATATTGTTTTTCTATTTTGATGATTAATGATGCCGCTTTATTGCTTAACCGAAGCATGGCACGTATCCATTGTTGGTCTAACGCCCACGGTTCGAATAAATAATCCGTTTGCGATATTGGTTCCCAATTATTAATAGTCTCCCATTTGTAAGAAGATAAAGATTACATCAAAACTTGTCTCAAATTTGACAAAAAAGTACAATGCCACTTTGTATTGGTGTCCATATGACAACAGGATAAGTTTCATGATTTTCAAATAAGTTTTGGATGTACTAGATTTTAAAAATCAAGATTCTCAATGTTTGAAATTTCTTGCACTAGGAGTAAACATGCACCCAGTGAGACACTGTGTTTTTCCAACCCATTGAGGTGCACTGTCATGTGTGCATGTAGCTCAAATTTGATTTTTGCACATTATACCCCTAGAAATCAATCAATGTACTAGAACGTCTTAATGATCTCTATTTTTTGAAAATGAAAAGGTTGCCCCTTTGGTAACATATGTTCACCACAGGAAAATTTAACATGCATCGTAGTTGCGGTGGATGCGCGGTGTATGTGTGTGTGTGTGTGTGTGTGTGGGCGCACGCGCGTCTGGGGGGTGGTTGGCATTACACTACGAGTCATGAGCCACCATGTGGGTTGGTCGTGTTGGGAGGCGGGTTCCACATCAGAGTCGTGAATTCATTATTTAAAACATTACACAGCCCTTTCATACATACATGTTTTGGCCACATGCAGTCGGTGGTTTCCCTACACGACACTCACTCGCGTGTGACACTTTCTGTGGGCCCGCGAGGTCGTCGTCCATCACTTTGACCAACAGCCGACAGCGACGTTAATTAATTTGACCAGCAAGGTAGAATCTTTTTTGTTTGTATTATGGTGGGAATATATAGTACGCGTTGAAGAGGTGGCAGGCGACTAGCATATATAGTACATACGCGTCTGTGAACACGTACACCTCAGTCAGTGTCAGGACTTTTCAGTTTTCGAGGCACGTGCCACATCAAAGTTCTGCATTGGCTATTCAAACATCACACAACACCTCTTTGGGCCACATGTAAGCAGGCAGTGGTTATCCTAGGACACTCACATGTGACGCTTGTGGGAGTCCTGGAATAGGGGGTCCTCGAGCGTCCGGTCTAGCAATGTGGGCCGGACTGATGGGTCGTCGAGATACAAGATAGAAGATTATCTCTCATGTCCGGTGGGGACTCCTGTATGTGTGGATGGCAAGTGTAGGTGCCCGGATATCTTATTCCTTTTTGTAAAACCGACTTTGTACAATCCTAAGCCCCTCTGGTGTCTATATAAATCAGAGGGTAGATCGGAGGCAGGATCACAACATTGCTAGGCTAGCTAATCTAGGGTTAGCCGAATCGATCTCGAGGTAGTTAAACTCTTGTAACCCCTATACCCTCGAATATAATCAAGCAGGGGTAGGGTTTTACCTCCACTAAGAGGGCACGAACCTGGGTAAACTCTGTGTCCTTTGATTCATAGTTACCATTGGTCCTCAGACATACAGCTTGGGCCCCCTACCTAAGATTTTTCGGTTTTAACATCGACATTGGTGCTTTCATTGAGAGCTCTGCTGTATCGTTGACAAAAGGATCGATGGCTCACCATTTTATCAACAATGATGTCACGTCTTGGGAAATCTTTCTCCCTGGACAAGTCTTTGTGTTCGGTGGCTTTGTGCTTCCTGCCAACTCGATCGTCCGCCTCGAGCAGGTCAACAGTTATGCCTCCGGCCACCTGATCAGGTTTGGAAACCTGAACTATGTTGCTGACATCCGAGGAGATCTGGTCTTCGACGGGTTCGCAGCCCCAGATGCCACTCTGTGCCCCCATCAAGGAGACTCTTCAGTTCCCCTGTTAGATCCCGTCCAGGCGTGAACACCCATGCCCACCTCGGCCTTAGATCCGGGCAGGTCTCGTTGTCCAAAGACGGGAGCATGAGCCCCGCTGGACTTCTTCCCCTCGTGAAACTCCTGGCTGAAAACCCAGATGCAATCTTAGACTTAGCTCTAGGTAACCATCCTGAACTGCCGAGGTCCACACTCAGTGGGTTCGATCAGGTGTCCCATGCCAAACTCAGCCCAGTGGATCCGCAGTTCCTGGTCCCACTTTTGCTCCTAGATGAGGCATTGGACCTAATACAGTCTCTCACCATCACGGAGGCTTTGCCTTTGAACTGTACCCAGCTAGGGTTGGGGGCTGAGAGCGGGGAATTTTACACCCCACCCACCACCCACTTGATAGCCATTGTCAAGGACTTAACCGACATGCTAGACTATGCGTCCGAACACATGGACGGCATGGACGATGATGCCGATGCTGAACCAAGCCAAGTCCCACCCATCACGGGGCATTGGACGGCCACCTCAACCTACGATGTGTACATGGTGGACACTCCAGATAAAAAAATGATGAGGATAACCCGAGTACAGATGAGGACAAACCCGTCGATAAACCACCAAAGCACCGATGTCAGCGGTGTCGTTCAAGATCGCGTCGGGCAAGGGATAGCAATACCGGCACCATAGATAATGAGACTCTAGATGATACCGAAGATCCTGAATACCCCTACGAGCCCACATCCGAACAAGACGAAAGGGAAGATGAAGAATATAGCCCCGGACACACTGACAACTAATATACGGAGGACAACAACTATTTGCCAGAATCCGAAGAGGAGGTTATCCTCGGTGACGAAGACTTCATTGTCCCAAAGGAACCCCTCGACCAAGAATGCTTCAAGCGACAGCTCATTGCCACAGCCCGGAGCCTGAAGAAGAAGAAGCAGCAGCTCAAAGGCGAGAAAGATACGTTGAACGAAAGGTAGACTAAGGTCCTGGCCGCCGAGGAATACGACCATGAGCGACCTATTAAAAGTTACCCTAAGCGCAAGCTTCTGCCACAATTCGATGATGAAGCCCTTGAGCCAATACCGTCGAAGTATAATCAGGAACAACAACCAGACCGACCACCACGTGGGCGGGATAAAACGTATCAAGCCGAACATCAACCCGCACCCCCTCGCCGAAGAGGCAGGGAGAAGATAGCTGCAGAATACATGTACGACTTGCAACATGACCTAGCCAATAAAGTTGGTCAGACCAGATCAACCTACGGATCAAGGGGCCGTGCCCCGGCACGAGACAATGGCTATGAATCCCGGCGTGACGACCGTTACTATGTTCGGGATCAGACAAGAACTCAAATGTCAGCCGATCTCCGCCGCGATATTGCGCGATATAGAGGGGCTGCACACCCCCTATGCTTTACCGACCAATTTCCGGAAGGGTTTAAACTCATATACATCGAATAGTACGATGGGATGACGGATCCGGCCGTCTAGATTGAAGATTTCCTTCTCCACATTCATATAGCTCGAGGAGAGGATCTCCATGCCATTAAATATCTTTCTCTAAAGCTGAAAGGACCAGCATGGCACTGGCTAAATAGCCTCCCAGAAAAATCCAATGGAACCTAGGAAGACTTGGAAGATGCTTTCAGGGCTAACTTTTAGGGCACTTATGTCCGGCCACCGGATGCCGGCGACTTGGATCACATAATTCAACAGCCAGGCAAATCAGCTCGCAAGCTTTGGAATCGGTTCTTAACTAAAAAGAACAAGATCGTAGACTGTCCGGACGCCGAAGCCTTAGCGGGTTTTAAGCACAACGTCCGTGACAAATGGCTCGCCCGACACCTTGGGCAGGAAAAGCCGAAGACCATGGCAGCCTTCACGGCACTCATGACCCGCTTCTGCACGGGCGAAGACAGTTGGTTGGCTCGTAGAAGCAACAACTCAGGTGACCCCGACACCTCTGAGGTGCAGTACGGTAATGGTAAACCTCGTGGAAACAAAAACAAATGTCGGAACAACAACAACAACAACAACAACAACGACATAAACAATACATCAGTCAATGCCGGATTCAGTGGTCCTAAGTCCGATCAGCGGAAGAAACCTTTCAAAGGCAATAAAGACAGGCCATCCTGTCTAGATAAAATACTTGAGAGGCCAAGTCAGATTCATGGCACACCCGATAAGCCTGCAAACCACACCAACAGGAATTGTTGGGTTTTCAAACAGGCCGGTAAGATAAATATCAAACATAAGGGAAAAGGGCCTCCAAGTGAAGACAATGACGATCCCTGTCAGCCGAACATCGGGGGTCAGAAGAAGTTTCCCCCTGAGTTGAAAACAGTGAACATGATATATGTCACTCATATTCCCAAAAGGGAGCGCAAGCGCGCACTACGGGACGTCTACGCCGTAGAGCTCGTCGCCCCCAAGTTTAACCCATGCTCAGCCTGTCTGATCACCTTTGATCGCAGGGACCACCCAACTAGTATCCGTCATGGGGGTTCGGCCGCCCTAGTTCTTGATCCAATCATTGACGGATACCACCTCACTAGAGTCCTTATGGATGGAGGAAACAGTCTCAACTTGATTTATCAAGATACTGTCCGTAAGATGGGGATCGAGCCATCACGAATCAAGCCTAGTAACACTACCTTTAAAGGTGTGATACCAGGAGTGGAGGCCAATTATATAGGCTCACTTATACTAGAGGTAGTATTCGGCTCCCCAGACAACTTTCGCAGCAAAGAGTTAATCTTTGACATCGTCCCTTTCCGCAATGGCTACCATGCACTGCTCGGATGAACTGCATTCGCCCGCTTCAATGCAGTCCCGCACTACACTTAATTGAAGCTTAAGATGCCTGAACCTCATGGTGTTATTACAGGCAATGGTAATATGGAGCGCTCACTCCGTACTGAAGAGCACACTGCGGCCCTTGCAGCCGAAGTATATGGCGGCATTATCAAGATGAAAAGTTCACCGGCCAATAAAGCCAACGACGTATCCAAACGAGTCTGGTCCCTGCATAATAGTGATAAGTCAACGGATCCGGACCTTGATTAGCAGTTCGGCCGCCGCCGATCGCCCCAAAAGGTCGCGGCTTATGTACCACGCGTACATAATTACGCACTAAAAATACCTTGGGCGGCGCTAGAGGCACACTTCAAAATAGGTCCATTACACGGCTTGACCATAATTGGATCGCATATATCGTTTTCCTTTTAACACGGGTTCATCGAGAGCCCTACTTACAAGATGGTTGTCGCAGGAGATCCTTTTAACGCTGGCATGTCCCAACCATCAAACACTCCTCTCAAAGGACTTACTACTAAGGAGGAAAGGCACAGACGTGCGGCAGGGCATCATTGAAGTTTCTTTCCCGAACTATGATTTTTAGGCCCTGTGTTAGACTTTCCCTTATGTAAAAACCTTTCTTTTTCTCTTTGGGCATGTAATATGACCTTAACATTGAACGACATTGCATGTCATCGACGTATCAATAAAGATACAAGGGACACAGATGATTATTACCTTCTTGGTTAGGTCTGCCTCCAGAAGCTTTAGTATGTCATTTCTTACCACTTCTTTCATCTTAGGATGGAACCGACATTGATGATCAACAACTGGTTTAGCATCTTTCTCCGGTTTTATTTTGTGCTGGCATAGAGTGGGGCTAATGCCTTTAAGATCATCAAGAGTGTATCCGATAGCGGCACGCTGCTTCTTCAGAGTTTTTAAAATTTTATTTTCTTCATGCTCTGAAAGGTTAGCACTAATAATAACATGATATATCGTCTTTTCATCAAGATAAGCATATTTAATAGTATCATGTAATTGTTTAAGCTCAAACACGGGATCACCCTTGGGCGGAGGAGGATCCCCAAGGATTTCAACAGGGAATTTGTGTTTCGAAATAGGTCCTTGCTTAAAGAATACTTCATCTATTTCTCTTCTTTCATTCATAAACATATCATTTTCATGGTCTAGCGAATATTGTTCTAAAGGATCATTAGGAGGCACAACAATAAAATCAAGACCAATAATTTCATCCTTACTAGGCAATTCTTTATCATGGGATTGTCTATGAAATTTAGAGAAATTAAAATCATGAGACATATCCCCTAAACCAACAGTAACAATATCCTTTTCGCAGTCTATCTTAGCATTAACAGTATTCAAGAAGGGTCTACCAATTATAATGGGACAAAAGTCATCTTGTGGGGAACCAAGAACAAGAAAATCAGTAGGGTATTTTAATTTCCCACACAAGACTTCAACATCTCTAACAATCCTAACTGGTGAAATAGTATCTCTATTGGCAAGCTTAATAGTAACATCAATATCTTCTATCTCAGCAGGTGCAATTTCATTCATAATTTCTTTATATAAGGTATAAGGTATTGCACTCACACTAGCACCCATATCACATAAGCCATGGTAACAATGATCTCTTATTTTAACAGAAACAACAGGCATGCCAACAACAGACCTATGTTTACCTTTAGTATCGGGTTTAGCAATTCTAGTAGCTTCGTCACAGAAATAAATAACATGCCCATCAATATTATCGACCAAGAGATCTTTAACCATACCAATACTGAGTTCAAATTTAATTTGTTCAGGGGTGTAGGTGTTCTGGTATAACTCTTACGAACCACAGTTAAAGCTTTAGCATGATCCTTTATTCTAACAAGGAAAGGTGGTTTCTCAATATAAGCAGTAGGAACAATAGGATCAACATTATAAGTAATAGTTTCTTCTTCAACTTTAATAGGTTCTACTACTTTCACTTCAATGGGAGGATGATATTTAAAATACTTCTCCTTAGGGAGATCAACATGAGTAGCAAATGATTCACACAAAGAAGCTACTATCTCAGAGTCAAGTCCATATTTAGTGCAAAACTCATGAAAAGCATCGATATCCATAAAAGATTTACCACAATCAAACTTAAAGTTTATACATGACTCCTTACCTTCGGCAAGTTCCCAATCTTCAGAGTTGCGTTTAATTCTTTCCGATAAATCCCATTTCAATTAAATAGCCTTCATCATAAAAGAACCAGTACAAGAAGTATCGAGCATGGAGTGATCATTATGAGAAAGCCGAGTTTTGAATAATAATTTCTCTTGAGAGCTCTTGATTGGGGCATGAATATAACATTCACTTAAGCCTCCACAAAGATTGAGCGATACTTTCTCCTTCACGAGGCCAGAAATTATATATATAATCACGATCACAATGAACCAGATGCATAGGATAAAACTTCTGATGAAATTCCAATTTCAATCGGTTGTAGTTCCATGATCCAATATCATCACATAGCCTATACCATGTCAATTCCTTTCCCTTCAAAGATAAAGGTAAGACCTTCTGCTTGACACCATCCTCGGGCATACCTGCAAGCTTAAATAATACACAAACTTCATCCACTTAGATTAGGTGCATATCAGGGTGTAATGTTCCATCTCCTGTATAAGGATTAGCTAGCAGTTTCTCTATCATACCCGAAGGAATTTCAAAGTAATATTTTAAGTAGGTTCAGTAGGTTGAGGAGAAACTCTTTGCTCTTCTGGTCGAGGTGAAGATACCTCGAACAAGCCCCTCAAAGGATTATTTTCCATAGTAACAAGTGACAGTAAATTTCAGCACACTATATAAATGTTTCCTTACCAAATTCCACTTACCAAAGGTGCTTCACTCCCCGGCAACGGCGCCAGAAAAGAGTCTTGATGACCCACAAGTATAGGGGATATATCATAGTCCTTTTGATAAGTAAGAGTGTCGAACCCAACGAGGAGCAGAAGGAAATGACAAGCGGTTTTTAGCAAGGTATTCTCTGCAAGCTCTGAAATTATCGATGATAGAGATAGTTTTGTGATAAGGTAATTCGTAATGGGTAACAAGTAACAAAAGTAGCTAAAGTCTAGCAAGGTGGCCCAATCCTTTTGGTAGCAAAGGACAAGCCTGGATGAACTCTTATATAAAGAAAAGCGCCCCCAAGGACACATGGGAATTATTGTCAAGCTAGTTTTCATCATGCTCATATGGTTCGCGTTCATTATTTTGATAATTTGATATGTTGGTGGACTGGTGCTTGGCTGCTTCCCTTCCTTGTACAAGTCTCCCACTTATGGTTAACCCCTCTCGCAAGCATATGCAACTACGACGGAAGAATTAAGGTAAACCTAACCATAGCATGAAACATATGGATCCAAATCAGCCCCTTACGAAGCAACACATAAACTAGGGTTTAAGCTTCCGTCACTCTAGCAACCCATCATCTACTTATTACTTCCCAATGCCTTCCCCTAGGCCCAAATCATGGTGAAGTGTCATGTAGTCGTCGTTCACATAACACCACTAGAGGAGATACATCTCATCAAAATATCAAACGAATACCAAATTTACATGATTACTTATAACAAGACTTCTACCATGTCCTGAGGAACAAACATAACTACTCACAAAGCATATTCATGTTCATAATCAGATGAGTATTAATAAGCATTAAGGACCTGAAAATATAATCTTCCACCCGATAAACCAACTAGCATCAACTACAAGGAGTAATCAACACTACTAGCAACCCACAGGTACCAATCTGAGGTTTTGAGACAAAGATCGGATACAAGAGATGAACTAGGGTTTAAGAGGAGATTGTTCTGGTGAAGATTTTGATGGAGATTGAATCCCTCTCGATGAGAGGATCGATGGTGATGACGATGAGGGTGATTTGCCCCTCCCGGAGGGATGTTTCCCTAGCAGAATAGCTCTGCCGGAGCCCTAGATTGGTCCTGCCCAGGTTCCGCCTTGAGACAGCGGCGCTTCATCCCGGAAGCTTCTCTATAAATTTTTTTCAGGGCAAAAGACACCATATAGCAGAAGATGGGCGTCGGGGGCATGCCAAGGGGCCCACGAGGTAGGGGGCGCGCCCAGGGGGTAGGGCGCGCCCTCCACCCTCGTGGCTGGCTGGTGGCCCCCTATGTTGCTTTCTTCGCCCAATATTTTTTATTTATTCCAAAACTGATCTCCGTGAAGTTTTAGGACTTTTGGAGTTGTGCAGAATAGGTCTCTAATATTTGCTCCTTTTCTAGTCCAGAATTCCAGCTGCCGGCATTCTCCCTCTTCATGTAAACCTTATAAAATAAGGGAGAAAAGGGATAAGTATTGTAATATAACGTGTAATAACAGCCCATAATGCAATAATTATTGATATAAAAGCATGATGCAAAATAAATGTATCATGACACGCCTCTGGAATGGGTGTCATTAAAGGTAATTCTCTCTCAATCAGGCCGCCACGTGCTCGACAGGATCCACCTAGCCACTCGAGAACTTGACACCGCACTGATTAGTGACTAGTGATCTGATGAGGTGGAGCGGTGGAGGTATGCCGACACGGTGCCTGCCGGGTCTCCTGGCTTGGGTTTCAACCTTGGCCCTGGCGGCCCCAGAAATCCTGCCGGGGTGTCCTAGCCTTGGTCCTAGGCGTGGCCCCGACCCCACTGGCCCTGCTTGTCTGGCAAGGAAGGATTTCCTGTGAACCTTTGGGTTGGCTTGGTCTTCTTAATGCGCTCCTTTATCACACGAAGAACAGTTTCTCTGGCTTCATTATGTGTCTAATACTGATGCCTGATGTATAACCCGTCGCGCGCCTGTGCGTACATCAGGGCAGCAAACATACATGTTTGTATGCACCTACAGAATTGGATGAACTCGGAGAGAAACATAAGTGGTTAGCTCTTGCATGGGTGGAACTGTTCGAGAGCTCTTGGATCTCCAAGGGCGAGTGAGAGGGAATGCGATTTTCTATCTAAATCTCATATGGATAAAGCTAAGGCAGTTCAGTTGAGAGTTAAGCTAGGTTTTGATTTCCTTCATGTAATAGAAAGTGATAGTCATTCGGGCAGCCTAGTTCTTTTTCAACAACTAGTCTAACAAAGTGGTGTTGAACTATGCTACTCCTAACTTCATCGACGGTTTGGTAATGGAAGGTAATATAGTTGCTTGGCGCTTGATTGGTTTCCATGGCGAGCTAGTGTGGGATGAGAAACACCTTCGTTGGTCCTACTTGTGGGATCTTCACAACAATGCTACAACATCTTGGATGATAATGGGTGACTTTAATGACATTCTAGTTGCTAGCGAAAAGGAAGGCGGAAATATCGGACCACAACAAATGATGCAAAGCTTTAGGGATTGTGTGGATGACTTTTCTCTTCAAGAAGTGTATGTAATTGGAAATCCCTTCGCGTGGAGTCGAGGCATGATCAGGAACGCCTTGATAGAGCCTGATGCAACGAAACTTGGGCTAAGAAATTTCCTTCTGCTGCACTATTACATGAGCACCATATTTTCTCAAAAGAAAACATGAACACCATGTTCACTCGGATCACATGCCCATTCTCCTTTATATGGATTGCTCTTGTAAACCCTCCTTGATATGGAGTACTTTGCTCTTGTAAATACACAATGCTCTACGGGTCCAAAGAAATTGGAAGCCCGCTGGCTTAACAAGGAGATTGTGACTAAAATTTTTACAACAACTTGGGAACATTCGAAACTTGCTTGGACCGGCCCATCCTTGGCTAATCATACTAAAGTGGTTCGTAATGATCTAGATCAGTGGGACCAAGATGTTTTGAAGAGTCCCAAAAAATAGTCGCAAAGTTGCAAAAGGAGCTAGAGAAATTAAGGCATGGGATTTTGGCAGTTCAATCTCAGTCAAAAATGAAAGATCTTCAAGCGCTCATCGAAAATCTTGTGGATCAGGAAGAACTGATGTGGCTCTACAGAGGTTGGGCCAATTGGCTTATGCATGGAGACAGGAACACGTCATTCTTCCGTAAGGCCACATCAGCTCACAGGAAAATAAACTATATTTGAAAACTTTTGGACGATTCCGGGGTTTGAAGAAAAGGTACGGATAAGCTAAACGGTTCCATCAAGGATTATTTTTTGACTTATTTACTTCCCAAGTTCAAGCACCTAATGTTGATGTCATATCCCGAGTACAACGGAGAATTTCTTGAGAGACAAACTCTATCCTCTTGGCCCCTTATTATCCGAAGGAGGTTAGAAAAGTCTTGTTTTCTATCAGTGACTTCAATGCCCCTGGTCGGCTGGTCCTGATGGACTTCACGTTGCATTCTATAAAAGGTTTTGGTTTATGATAACCCACAAGTATAGGGGATCAATTGTAGTTTCTTTTGATAAGTAAGAGTGTCGAACCCAACGAGGAGCTAAAGGTAGAACAAATATTCCCTCAAGTTCTATCGACCACCGATACAACTCTACGCACACTTGACTTTCGCTTTACCTAGAACAAGTATGAAACTAGAAGTACTTTGTAGGTGTTGTTGGATAGAATTGTAAGATAATAAAGAGCACATAAATAAAAAGTAGGGGCTGTTTAGATAAAGAAGCAATAAAGTTAGTATAGCGAGTGTGGAAAAGTGGTGGTAGGAGTTGCGAAATTGTCCCTAAGAAATTGACTATTTTACTAGACCGATAGCAAGTTTTATGTGGGAGAGGCCACTGCTAGCATGTCATCCCTGACTTGGAATTCTATGCACTTATGATTGGAACTATTAGCAGGCATCCGCAACTACTAACGTTCATTAAGGTAAAACCCAACCATACCATAAAGACGTATTGGTCCCCCTTCAATCCCGTATGCATCAATTTCTATGCTAGGTTGAAGCTTCTGTCACTCTTGCCCTCCAATACATAGCCTTATCAATGTACAACTAGCCATATGGTGTGATCCACGCGCGCGCTCATATGATGGGCACCAAAGGACAACAACATAACCACAAGCAAATTAAACCAATCATAGCAATTCCCCAATTACCGAAAGGACAACAAAAATCTACTCAGACATCATAGGATGGCAACACATCATTGGATAATAATATGAAGCATAAAGAACCATGTTCAAGTAGAGGGTACAGCGGGTTGCGGGAGACGGGACCGCTGAAAATAGATGGGGGAAGGTGATGGAGATGTTGGTGTAGATGACGAAGGTGTTGGTGTAGATCGCGGTGATGATGATGGCCCTGGCAGCGTCCCGGTGCCACCGGGAGAGAGGGGAGAGAGCCCCCTTCTTCTTCTTCTTCTTCCTTGACCTTCTCCCTAGATGGGAGAAGGATTTCCCCTCTGGTCCATGATCTCCATGGCATGGGAGGGGCGAGAGCCCCTCCGAGATTGGATCTGTCTCTCTCTGTTTCTGCGTTCCTAGATTTTGCCCTTTCACCGTTTCTTATATTCCCGGAGAACCGTAACTCCGATTGGATTGAAACCTTTGCCACAATTTTTTTTCTGGAAATTAGCTTTCTTGCAGAAAAAGAAGAGCAGCAAACGCCTTACTGGGTGTCCACGAGGGTCAGGGGCGCACCTCCCTGCCTCGTGCCCCCCCCCCCTCTGGCACCGTCTCGCGTTGATTCTTCTTCCCAAAATCATAAATATTCCAAAAATATTCTCCGTCCGCTTTTATCCCGTTTGGACTCCATTTGATATGGGGTTTCTGTGAAACATAAAACATGCAACAAACAGGAACTGGCACTGGGCACTGGATCAATATGTTAGTCCCAAAAATAGTATAGAAAGTTGCCAAAAGTATATGAAAGTTGAATAATATTGGCATGGAACAATCAAAAATTATAGATACGGCGGAGACGCATTAGCATCCCCAAGCTTAATTCCTGCTCGTCGTCGGGTAGGTAAATGATAAAAAAGATAATTTTTGATGTGGAATGCTACCTAGCATAATCTTGATCATATATCTAATCATGGCATGACTATTAAGACACGAGTGATTCAGGGCAATAGTCTATCATTTGACATAAAAAACAATAATAATTTGGGCATGGCAATATATCTCGAAATGGCTATGGAAATGCCATAATAGGTAGGTATGGTGGCTGTTTTGAGGAAGATATAAGGAGGCTTATGTGTGATAGAGTGTATCGTATCACGGGGTTTGGATGCACCGGCGAAATTTGCACCAACTCTCGAGGTGAGAAAGGGCAATGCACGGTACCGAAGAGGCTAGCAATGATGGAAGGGTAAGAGTGTGTATAATCCATGGAGTCACATTAGTCATAAAGAACTCATATAGTTATTGCAATAGTTTATTAGCCCTCAAAGCAAAGTACTACTACACATGCTCCAAGGGGGGGTGTTGGTAGGAGTTAACCATCGCGCGCCCCCGACCTTCACACAAAGATAAACAATCAAAACATAATGCGCGCTAATTTGATTACATAGTTAGGAGACCATACGTGCATGCTTCGGGAATCACAAACCTTAACACCAATATCCTTACTAAACACAACCATTTACTAGTATCTCCCACATATTATCATCTCTATATCACAAAACTATTGCAAGGAATCAAACATATCATATTTAGTGATCTACAAGTTTTATGTAGGATTTTATGACTAACCATGTGAATGACCAATTCCTATCATATCTCAAAATAGATATAGGTGAAGCAAGAGAGTTTAATTCTTTCTACAAAATATATGCCCACGCTCTAACAAATATAAGTGAAGCAAAAGAGCATTCTACAAATGGCGGTTTTCTATGTTAAGAGAAACAGGCAATCCAAACTTCAAATGATATAAGTGAAGCACATGAAGCATTCCATAAAGACATACTCAAATGATTTAAGTGAAGTGCAAAGAGCATTCTATAAATCAACCAAGGACTATCTCATACCAGCATGGTGCATAAAAGAAAATAGAAAACTAAATGCAAAAGATGCTCCAAGATTTCCACATATCACATGAACGAAACGAATCCGAAAACATACCGATACTTGTTGAAGAAAGATGGGATGCCTTCCGGGGCATACCCAAGCTTAGACGCTTGAGTCTCCTTGAAATTTACTTGGGGTGCCTTGGGCATCCCTAATCTTGAGATCTTGCCTCTCCTCCTTTTCCTCATATCGTGATCTCCTCGATCTTCGAACACTTCATCCACACAAAACTTCAACAGAAAACTTGGTAAGATCCGTTAGTATAATAAAGCAAATCACTACTATAAGTACTGTTGAAACCCAATTCATATTTTGTTTTTGCATTGTAGATACTGTAATATAACTTTTCCATGGCTTAATCCACTGATAAAAGTTGATAGTTTCATCAAAACAAGCAAACTATGCATCAAAAAACAGAATCTGTCTTAAACAGGACAGTCTGTAGTAATCTGAACATTCACCATACCTCTGTTACCCCAACAATTCTGCTAAAATTAGGAAAAATAAAAAAATTGTATAGAAAAACACTTCTTAAAGAATCATAACCGTTTGACGTTCCAGTAAAAAACGTAAAATCCCGCACTACAGACAAAGATTCTGTCCTGCACCGCACAAACCAACAAGCAATCTAAACATCCTAAAGTCAAACCTTGGCACATTATTTTTATAATACAATGGAATTGTACAAGGGGATAATATTTTTTGTTGAAATTTTTCTGTAATCAAGATTCACAAAGTTTCTGTGAGCATGAACAAAGTTCGAGGAGCTCCCCCACTTCAACAATGCTTGTCTCTCTCACTTTCACTTTCCTTTTTGAAAAGTTTTGGGTTCCCCTCTTTATTTTTTTTGTTTTTAGACTATATGAAAGCACACAACAGAAATAAATGACTCTCTAAAACTTCTGGGTTGTCTCCCTGGCAGCACTTACTTTAAAGCCATTAAGCTAGACATATAGTGCTCAAGTAATGGATCCACCCGGATCCCAAGGTATATCAAAGCCAATTTTAATTAACGATGATTTGTGATTTAGTAGTGAGCCCAAAGTAACATATATCATGCAACAACGAAGTCTAACTCTCTTCCTATGCATCGGCATGTCATAAAATAACAATTCATGCACACCAAATAAAGGCCAACGCATAGTATAAGCAGTTTCTTGCAATTTTATCATATTGGAAACATAGAGAGGTGGAGATATAGTTCCTCTCTCATAATAATTGCAAGTTGGAGCATCAAGCATATGCATATTATATCTATCAAAATCATCATGTGTAGTAGTAAAACGCAACCCATCAATATAATCCTTAATAAGCACAAACTTCTCCGATATAGTGTAGTTTGGAGAATTCAAAAAGATAACAGGACTATCATGCGTGGGTGCAATAGCAACAATTTCATGTTTAACATAAGGAACTATAGCAAGTTCATCTCCATAAGCATAATTAATATTGGCATCTTGGCCACAAGCATAGGAAGCTTCAACAAAAAGGGGTATTTCAAGAGAATCAACGGGATCATAACAATCATCATAGCAATCATCCTTCTGTAAGCACGAAGGGAAATTTAACAATGTATGAGTTGAAGACTTACTCTCATTAGAAGGTGGGCACGGGTGATCAATCCGCTCTTCCTTCTTTTGTTCTTCGCTCTCCTCCTCATCTTTTTCATCCAATGGGCTCACAGTTTCATCAATTTCTTCTTCCATAGATTCCTGCAAAATATTAGTCTCCTCTTGGACATCGGAGACTTTCTCAATAAACGCATCAATATCAGCATTGTATTCATAATTCTCATAACAATATTTAAGTATAGCAAAATTTTCAGGTCTGTAAACAACATCATCAAGATTTTCACATGCTTTAAATAGAGATTCAATTTCATAAGCAGCCATAAAAGCAACGAATTCTTCTATTTGTTCCACATCATAGTAATCATATATACCATTAGCATAAGAAGCTAAGGTTTCATTATCATTAAATTTGCATGAAAAGGGAAGGTGTGTAGCCTTCATCCTAGAGCAACAAGTATAATCATATCTCAAGCATAGTTGTCGAGCATACCAATGAAAAATATAAGTTTGATCCCATAATAGTTTCCCTTTTTGAGTCAAGCGATGATCCCTAAAGTATTCACGTTGATCCAACGTGTCTCCCATAACATAATTGAATGGGGTTTTCTCAGGATTATGAAAGTAGTACATAATATCTTTCACATAATGAGCATCGAGGGTTTTAGGAGGTTCCCCATCTCCATGAGTAGCAAGTAAACCTAATTTTTTTGGTATTTCGTGTTCCATATCCATAACTAAAGATAGAGAACAACTTAGAACAGCAAATAAAAATTAATTAGTGATAAAACAAACAAGCACACACGACAATATTCACCCCACGCTATGACTCCCCGACAACGGTGCCAGAAAAAGGTCTTGATAACCCACAAGTATAGGAGATCAACTGTAGCCTCTTTCGATAAGTAAGAGTGTCGATCCCCAACAAGGATCTAAAGGTAGAACAAATATTCCCTCAAGTTCTATCGATCACCGATACAACTCTACGCACGCTTGACGTTCGCTTTACCTAGAACAAGTATGAAACTAGAAGTACTTTGTAGGTGTTGTTGGATAGAATTGCAAGATAATAAAGAGCATGTAAATAAAAAGTAGGGGCTGTTTAGATAAAGAAGCAATAAAGTTAGTATAGCGAGTGTAGAAAAGTGGTGGTAGGAGTTGTGAAATTGTCCCTAAGCAATTGACTACTTTACTAGACCGATAGCAAGATTTATTTGGGAGAGGCCACTGCTAGCATGCCATCTCTGACTTGGAATTCTATGCACTTATGATTGGAACTATTATCAAGCATCCACAACTACTAACGTTCATTAAGGTAAAAGCCAACCATAGCATTAAGACGTATTGGTCCCCCTTCAATCCCGTATGCATCAATTTCTATGCTAGGTTGAAGATTATGTCACTCTTGCCCTCCAATACATAGTCCTTTCAACATACAACTAGCCCTATGGTATGATCCACGCGCACACTCATATGATGGGCACCAAAGGACAGCAACATAACCACCAGCAAATTAAACCAATCATAGCAATTCACCAATTACCGAAAGGACAATGAAAATCTACTCAGACATCATAGGATGGCAACACATCATTAGATAATAATATGAAGCATAAAGCACCATATTCAAGTAGAGGGTACAGCGGGTTGCGGGAGACTGTACCACTGAATATAGATGGGGGAAGGTGATTGAGATGTTGGTGTAGATGACGGAGGTGTTGGTGTAGATCGCGATGATGATGATGGCCCGGGCGGTGTTCCGGCGCCACCGGGAGAGAGGGGGAGAGAGCCCCCCTTCTTCTTCTTCTTCTTCCTTGAACTTCTCCCTAGATGGGAGAAGGGTTTCCCCTCTGGTCCATGGTCTCCATGGCGTGGGAGGGGCGAGAGCCCCTCCGAGATTGGATCTGTCTCTCTGTCTCTCTCTGTTTCTGCGTTCCCAGATTCTGCCCTTTCACTGTTTCTTATATTCCTGGAGAACCGTAACTCCGATTGGATTGAAACCTTCGCCACGATGTTTTTTCCAGAAATTAGCTTTATTGCGGCAAAATAAGAGCAACAACCGCCTTACGGGGTGCCCACGAGGGTCAGGGGCGCGCCTACCCCCCGGGGCGCGCCCCCTGCCTCGTGGCCCCCTCGGGCACCGTCTCGCGTTGATTCTTCTTCCCAAAAATCATAAATATTCCAAAAATATTCTCCGTCCGTTTTTATCCTGTTTGGACTCCGTTTGATATGGAGTTTCTGCGAAACATAAAACATGCAACAAACAGGAACTGGCACTGGGCACTAGATCAATATGTTAGTCCCAAAAATAGTATAAAAAGTTGCCAAAAGTATACGAAAGTTGAATAATATTGGCATGGAACAATAAAAAATTATAGATACAACGGAGACGTATCAGTTTATGTTAGGTATGACCTTATTGAGGAGGTTTCTCTGGGGTGAAACCACATGGATGGAATGATACGACTACTGTGACGATGCCGACTGTAAACTCACCTGAAAAAATTATCCAATTTAGACCAATTAGCTTGTGTAATGTTGTTTACAGAGTTATTTCAAATATGCTAGATGCCAGACTCAAAGGCCTTCTGCTTGAGATTATTAGTCTAACACAGAGTGCTTTTGTCCCGGATCGGTTAATCATTGATAATGTTTTCGTCACGTATGAGAGTCTCCATGCAATAAAAATGAAAAGATGGTCAAAGGGCGCTGGTGTGTAGTAAAGTTGGATATGCATAAAGCTTATGATCGTGTGGAATGAAGTCTCTTGGAGGTTATTTTACTAAAACTGGGTTTTCATGTTGATTGTGTTAGTTTTTTTCCTTGTCATATGTGCCCCCCCCCTTACGTTCGACTGACACACGTGGTTCGACACAACCATCATACCAGGGGCTGTATTCGGCCCCGCGAAATTCCTAAGTCCGAACACCTATAGGGAACTCTTCGGCGTCCTGGATATGGCACTATATGTCTTTTGTCTATAGTTGGGTTACCTGGCTCCTGTGTTTGCCACCTTATGTTCCGCAAGTTCGGCTAAGGTAGTAAAGGGAGAACTACTGCGATTGTATTTCCGGTTCATTCGGTCAAGTACCTCAGTAGAGAAAGCCGAAAACTGACTGTCATGATAAGCGAGAGCGGGTCAGTGATCGAGTGACTTAGTGTTATACTATGAATCATTCACGATTTATGTTGTGTTATACGAGGGGCTGGGTTTTTGACCAGCCGCGTTGCAAAGGCGCCGCACTCCGGATCGTCGATCATGGAACGAGGGTCTAGTACTTAGCGCCAACAATGGACTCTTATGGCTAAGTGAAAGTCTAAAGCCGCATAGTCTGACTGCCTAGTTCACTCCGCAAGACGCCTCCTACATTGGACCAAGACGTTGGATTAAGTGTTGTCATGCGTTCCCGAACACCCCTGTAATATTTACGTGGGGGCTGAAGCTAACGAGTGGTAAACTTTCAGACATATAAAATGGCCAAAATAGGAGGATAAACTAATCATAAAAAGCATAACCATTTTTTACATCATAAGTTCATTGCATTACTCTTACAATTGGACTCAACTATTCAAATATGACGTCCTTTGAGCACTGGACCTCCACAATGCGTGCTCCCTCGAGGACCTCATCAAAGTACTTCTCTGGCCGATGGTGCTCTTTGCATTCAGGTGGCCCTACGTTGGAAATTTCGGTGGCCTTCATCTCCGCCCACTGCACCTTGACACGGGCGATGGCCATTCGAGCACCTTCAATGCAGGACGACCGCTTGAGGGTGCGATCCGAGGAAGCACATCTACCAGCCGCCTCACGAGACCGAAGTGGCTGCTAGGTATGGCGTCGGCCGGACATAGACGGATTATCACATCCTTCATGGCCAGATCGGCCACCCTGTGCATCTCAGACAGCTGCTTCAGCTAGTCACTCAGGGGCACTGGAAGTTCTGGTGCAAGGTACTGTGACCAGAACAGCTTCTCCGTCGAGCTCCCCTCTTTGGCTTGAAAGAATGCGGCGGCATCCGCAATACTCTTTGCCAGATTCGCAAAGGCGCCTGGAGAACTCCAAACTCGGGTCAGTAAAATATATCTCTTACTTGTACATCTACTCTGCATGATAAAGGCCTTACCAGCCGCAATTTACCTCGCCTCTTGAATCTCCTAGCGAGCACCCTGGGCATCAACCCGGGCCTCCTTCATGCTCTCAAGAGCTTTGGTGAGCTCGGAGGCCTGTTTCGACATCTTTTGCTCCAAGGACTCGCATCTGGCGATGGCATCCTTGAGCTCCTGTTCGATCTCCTCCACCTGCGCCTCATGTCTGCGGTGGGCGGTCTGCTCCACCTCTAACTCTTTGGCCGCTTTGTCCGTGGCCACCTTGCTCGCCATCGCCTCTTTCTTGGCTTCGGCAAGGGCACTCTTGAGGGACTCGACCTCCGCTGCGCTAACTACGAGTATAATTATAATATTCTTAGTCAGTTTAAAAGCGACTAACAGGCATATAATTTTCAGATTTGTTGAAATGACGCATACCTTGGGTTTCGTTGAACCGCTTGTTGATGTGGTCAAGTTCTTCGTCGGATAGCCATAGCTTCCGATTGATCTCGGTAGTTTCTGCGGCTTGGGCAGTAGCCGCCAGCTTAGAGGCCTATCAAATAACATATACATTGCATTATATACTTGTTGATGACCCTCTATTCGGATTATCCTAATCCGGAGAGATTCTCAGGGGCTACTGTCTACACACAGGCTTTGCCTCACACACATATATATACAAAATACTTGTGAAGAATGTTACGTCGCTTACCTTGAAGCCTATCAGTAGGCTGTGGAAAGCTTCGGTCTGTCCGCTCTTCACGGACTGAACCTTCTCCATAACTGCACCCATAAGGGTGTGGTACTCCTCCACGATGGAGGCACGTTGCAGTGCCTCCTGCAGAATGTCAGCGGCCTCCGGATTGACAGAGGTCGCCGATGGAGCTCCTGCTCATCCCCCCTCCTTCGAAGAGGGATGTTGGTCCGAACCCGGTGTCGTACTGGCCTCCAGGACGGTGTTCGGCGAGGGCCCGGGCTATTGAAGCCTCCCACCCTCGATGGTCATGGGGGTCGCCATGCCCCGCTCTACGACATCCGAGTTGTTGTCCTCGAGCACCTTCCGGACTGTCTCGTCCGCCCCTGCCTGAACAGGAGGTGGCCTTTGGAATGACACCTCGGTGTCCTGCATGGCAGGGGGAGAAAGGGTGCGAGATGGGCCGTCACTCTTCGCCTCCCAGGGGCTAGAGAGTTCCCCGTCAAAGAAGAGGGGATCGAGATCTCGCACGGAGGGCTAAAAAGCATAAAATAAGTTGAGCATGACAAAGGCAGATTAAAGCGATAATTGAACGAGTAAGTTTCTAATACTTACGTTTTGGCCAGGGGCTTATCCCTTTCGACCCGCTCCGGGCTGTGTTCGGACACTGAGCCCGAACTGTCCGAGAGGACCACCCGCCCTTTCTTCAGCGTCGCCCCCTCTAGGTTCTTGGAGGCTGTCCTTTTCCCCTCCTCGTCTTGAGGGGGGAGTCGATCTTCGCTTCCTCGTCATCCTCCTCCCCATCTTATTCTTCCTCGTCTTCCTCGTGGGAGGAGACGGGCTCGGTCTCTCTGGACACAGCTTTCGGAGGGCCTTTGCGGCGGGGCCCATTCTTGGGCCCCTTGCTCTTCTTCTTGGCCTTCTTCTCCGACGGCTGATAAGGCGCCGGGACCAGCATCTCCTCTAGCTGAGGAGTGACTGGGTTTTCAGGCTGTGGAGCCGGACACTGGATCCGCTCCGACTTCTTGGTCCAACCCTGTAAATAAAGATGGGTTGATGAGTTCGGCATAGATTGAATGTATATATATAAACTAGGTATGTCGTTGGAGATGTCAAATACTTACTTGAGAGGCCGGATACGCGACGTTGAGGCTGATGTCTTTGGTCTCCATGGGCTAGCTGCTCTTCTGCGCCTTGAAAAGCAGTTTCCACATTCCCTCTTGTGTGGTGCCGAGGAAGTGTTGTAGCATCCGTAGATCCTCCGGCTTGAATTTCCACATGGGGGAAGCCCGGTGCTGGCAGGGGAAAATGCGGCGGAAGAGCATGATCTGGACCACGTTGGTTAGACCAACGTTCTTCCCCAGCATGTTGGTGATGCGCGTCTGTAGCACCAGCACCTCCGTCTAGGACCCCCAGTCAAGGCCCTTCGCGTTCCAGGAGGTGAGCCTCATGGGGGTCCGGATCTGAACTTCGGAATGGCCGCCCACTCAGTGCGGCTCGGCTTGGTGATGTAGAACCACTCCTGTTACCAGATCTTCATGGTCTCGACAAAGTCCCCCTTGGGCAATGTGGTGTTCGTCAGCTTGCTAATCATAGCACCCCCGCAGTCCACGTGCTGCCCGTCGACCACCTTCGGCTTTACGTTGAAGACCTTGAGCCATGGCCGAAGTGTGCGTGGATGCTGAGGAGAGCGTCACACATGACGATGAACGTCGAGATGTGGAGGAATGAGTTTGGAGCTAGCTCGTGGAAGTCTAGCACGTAGTAGTACATGAGTCCTCGGACGGAAAACCTAAACCTCTAAGGAAGTGGGGAAGGAAGACAACCCATTCGCCGGGCTCCAGAGTAGGAATGACTTGATCTTCAGGGGGAAGCCCATGCTTGATATCGGCGGTGCGATACCCCGCGCTCCGGAGATCTTTTATTTCCTTCTCCGTCACCGAGGAGGCCTCCCAATTGCCTTTGGAGCTAGCTCCGGCCATTGTGAGAGTAGGTGGTGGTGGTGGTGAGAAAGACGGAGACTTTGTGGGCGTAGAGAGCTTGGGAGACTGGAAGGCTGAGGAGATGTGAAGGTGTGGAGAGGAAATTAAGATTCTATTGCCCGCTTATAGGCAGTAAAAGTTCCAACGTCCCCCCTTGCTCATGCCTTGAATCTCGCCTATTCCCAATGAAGGCGTGCCCCGCAAACAGTTGGATTACCCAAATATCATTGATGTGCAATCCCGCATTAAGAGGGCATGGTCTCTGTTTTGAAAGGACGTGCCAATAAGGTGTGGCCTCGAAACACGAAATGCGGGGTAATAAAACGGTTCAAAATGCCAAAGGGTCAAGTCTGACGCTTCGTCAAAAAAAGTTGCCAGTAAAATACACTATTTTTATTATATATATCCTGCCTTCGCGGCTAAGGGTTGTGTTTATTATGAAAAGTCGGATACAATTCTTTCACAGAGGAAAGTCGTATTCATCAAGGAACCCGCCTTGCAATGCCGAAGACAATCTGAACACCGGATATATCATCATTGAAGACTGGTTCAGGGGCTACCGTGGAGTCCTGGACTAGGGGGTCCTCGGGCGTCTGGTCTATTAATGTGGGCTAGACTGATGGGCCATCAAGATACAAGACGGAAGATTATCTCTCGTGTCCGATGGGGACTCCCGTATGCGTGGATGGAAAGTATAGGTGTCCGGATATCTTATTCCTTTCTGTAAAACCAACTTTGTACAACCCTAAGCCCCTCCGATGTCTATATAAACCAGAGGGTAGATCGGAGGCAGGAACACAACATTGCTTGGCTAGCTAATCTAGGGTTAGCCAAATCGATCTCAAGGTAGATCAACTCTTGTAACCCCTATACCCTCGAATATAATCAAGCAGGAGTAGGGTTTTACCTCCATTAAGAGGGCCCAAACCCGGGTAAACACGGTGTCCTTTGATTCATAGTTACCATTGGTCCTCAGACGTACAGCTTGGGCCCCCCCTACCCAAGATATGCCAGTTTTGACACCGACAACGCTTCCATCCATGGGCCCGTGAGGTCATCGTCGATGCATGCATCACTTTGACCTACATTGGGAGGGGTTAATTAATTTTCCCATCAAGGAGGATTCTTTTTGGGTTGTATTACGGTAGGAGCATATAGTATGCGTCAAAGAGGGGGAAGGGGACTAGCATATGTAGTATGCTTCATGAACCTCGCTCTGTGTGGGGACTTTACGGTTTTCAAGGCATGCTCCACATCAAAGTTCTGCATTTTGGCTATTCAACGTATGTTTGGCCCACATGCAAAGCGATGTTGGTTGTCTTCTCGCACCCACTCACACGGTTATTAGCGATATCAATGCTTTCCATCTGTGGGCCCGCTTGGTCCATCACTACTTTTCCTGACAACGAGAGAGGTTAATTTGACTTTGGAGGGGATTTTTTTGTTTGTATATATAGGCCATGCTCTGGGATGACATGATACAGTTTGAGCACACATGCATGTGTACACATGAATCCCTCCCATCGAGTCGAAGTGGCCAGTACCCCGACACGTCATGAACCGATCTCGCTCTTTGTGGGGACTGTATGATTTTCTATGCACGCGTCACATCAATATTGTTAATGGTATTCAAACATGCATGCACACATCACCTCCATACATACATATGGATGTAGTGGTAGTCTTCAAACAGTACACTCCCTCGCGTGGTTATCGACGACAAGCCTATATATTCATGGGCCCGCGTGGACATCCATGATCACTTTGACCGACAACAAGATAGGTTACCATGCCGGATTCTTCCTTTGGTTCGTGTTATCATAGTGGCTCATGGTGAGATTCAAACCTAATTAAGTTTGAGCCCATACTATATGCATGCATGCAGCATGCATGAATCCCCATCATTGGCTCAAAGTGTGGTGTGACATACATATGCATCGTCAACTAACCCTCGCTCCATGTGGGGATTTCTGGTTCCAAAGCACGGTGCCACATCAAAGGTGTTCCATTCTGTATTCAAACATCAACACCTCCATACATATGTTTGGGCCACATGTAAGCAGTGGCTGTCTTCAGGGACTAGCTACTTGCGTGATTATTGGCAAGCTAGCCCATCTCTAGGGTCGCATGGACGGCCATCGCTTTGACCAACAACAAGAGGGAGGTTACGACCAAGGGGGATTATTCTTGGTCCGTTTTCTGATGCATCTTCGTGAGATACCCTCTCCCATTGACTGAAAGTGTGTGTGTGTGTGTGTGTGTGATGGGGGCTGCTACTTCGCACTTTGCTAAGTGAACCTCCATGGGGCGGGCATGCATTCATAACTTAGGATTCCCCTCCTGCCCACACGAGGGGGGCAAGCAATACCGTGCGCTTTGGAGATAGGTGCCACATCAAAGTTGCATTTGGTATTTGAACATAAAACCACCCTTTTCATACATATATTTGGTCCACATGCAAGTGTGTTCGTGTTCTGACCCTTTCCCGCATCATTTTCGCCTAATTTATGAACATTAGACAAGTTGGATGACGCAACAGACATGGTTCACTCACACTAACCGTGTGCCACGCCGGTGCCCTTGTCACGCACATCAACACCGTACATTGGGCTCCACGAGGTTTCCCCTCTCAAAAATATCCCGCCTGCAGTTTTTTTCTGTTTGATAACACACGGTTATTATGTTTCGAATATGTGTGATGTGTGTTGATCCCGCTCCCGCCTGCATCCCTCGAAAAAATCTGCCCGACTAGAGGGTTTTTATGTTTCATAACACATGGTTGTTATTTCCGGACCATGTGCGATGCACCGTCATCCAAATTTTCAATAGCCCCGACATCTCACTCCTGCGTTTGACTCCCCGTAGTAAAATTTTCAGTACCCGCATCATTTCCTTAAACACACCTCTCCCTCCATACACACACCCCAAAACCTCCTCGGGCACGGGTGTGCACGCACATACACACACACCCACAACAACCCCTCCCTCGCTCGAAACCCTAGCAAGGTCACCGCCGCCGCTACAAAGCCTTCATTGTCAACATCTGCCTGTTTGCCCGTGCATCTTACCCACCGATCTCCAAACCCAGGCCGCCCTGAGTTTCTTAGATGACGCTTGCCAAACGCCCCCTTTCCCACAGATCCCCATTGCCATCCCCATCTCCCACTCTAGAGTGTCGCAGCCTAAGCCCAGCTACACTTCTCATGGAGCTCGAGGAGTGGCTGGCCCAAAAGACGTGTATCACGACCTCTTCGTCCGACAATGCCGAGGTGGCCGCCGAGGAAGCTGACGACCATTACTGGCCGCGGGCACTCAATCAGCAGGCTCGAGTGTGCGGGTATGTCACGGACGCCAGCTATGACATCGAGGTCGTCGACAGCGATGGCCTGACGCAGGCTATGTCACAAGTTAACTGGCCCACCCCCAACCCCTCAGGTTCAAGCGTCGTCGATCTCATCCATGGCCCCGCCGCTAATCTCCTCTGGCTCTCTATCAAGAATTTGCCATCCTACATCATCATCGAGCCCCTTTTGTCATTTCTGAAGGACATGTTCTGTGGCGCTGGCTTGGGATCCACAGCTTCAAAGTCAGACTTCATCGACGGCGACCACGAGGAGGGCACCCTCTCCGGCTCTTCCAATGGGAAAGAGCCCATCTGCTCTTCCAAGGGGAAAGAGCCCATCTGCAACATCAGGGAGGGCACCCTACAGTCATGCTCTTCGAAGGGGAAGGAGCCCATCTGCGACAACAGGGTTCATGCTCTTCCCACAGGAACGAGCCCATTTGTGACAAGTGAGGATACCCATAATTTGTTTTGCCGTGCCTCTTCATAGGGGGGAACCCATGATTTTTTTGTCGAGTCCCTTTTGTAGTGTAGTGAGAATATGTCCATTTTTAATTGCTATATTTGGTTTTTTGCAGTATGCCTTGTTTATTTCAGTTGTTCACAATGTGATGCTCTATATGTGCAACTATTTACTGTGCAGTACATTTTCATCAATACCAGTTTTAAACATACCGATAGGAACGCATATATTTACTTGCTGTTAAGCCTGTTATAGCTAGCATATGCCTCTTTTAAAGTTTTTTGGTTGTTCGGTTGTTTGTAGTTAGCATATGTCCAATTTCAAATGCTATCTTTGGTTGTTCATAGTATGCCTTGTTTATTCCAGTTATTCACAGCGTGATGTTCTATATGTGCAAGTATGAACTGTGCAATTCAATTTCATCAATACCAGTTTCAACAATACCAGTATGAATGACTACATTTGGTTGCTACATGTTGTAGTTAACACGCCTTTCCATTTTTATTTGACAATAACCAATGTACTTAGACCGGCACAATACCAGTTTGAATGACTATGTTTGCTTGTTGTTAAATGTTAGGCATGTTGCAGTTAACACTTCTTTCCACTTGTTTTGCTTAACTAGCATGCTTAAACCTGCACACTGAAGCTACCTTTTGGAAATTATTTTGTCTGCCATGGATATATTTAGTTGATGTTTTGCCTGTTGTGCTTAACATGCCTCTCGATGTACTTACACGGGACAATTTTGGGAACGACTGTTGTTTTCCATCGAGGTTAGTTTCATCCCTTTGCTTATATATACTCACTGTTCAGGATATCGGTAGATGGTACCATATAGGCCGGGGGCTGATAAGGGACTAATCGGTGAATCAGACTTTTAACTGAATATATCTGTAACCCATTTATCATTAGGTTAACTAGGGCCCTATGTAATATATCTAAGGCTACATAGCAACATGCACTATACTGAATGTTTAAATATGCAATCTTAGGCTACATAGCAACAAGGAAGAGAGTTACCTTAATGTTCTGATGATGTCTAGATATACGTAGAAGGGCAGCAGCAACAACAATGACACAACATCAGTTAATCAGCCAATAATTTGAAAAAAAAAACCCGATAAACTCCCTCTGGCCCATAATATAAGATGTTAATTCATCCAATATGTGAGTATATTGGATGTTATAATATATTATATAATGGTAAGGAAGGAGTGTTGTACTACATAATTGTGCAATTGTTGTTTAGCTTCTAATACTAACTTGGTGCTTTTAGGTACATATGCCATTGGTAAAGATCCGCACTTCGACCCTTTCTGCATATGGGGCAATGAGATATTGATGAACCAGCATCAAGTGAGGAAGCTGGTAAAGTTTGTTAGTAAGGGTCAAAAGATGTCAATTAATTTTGGGGAACGTGGCATGGAATTTCAAAAAAAATCCTACGATCACGCATGATCTATCTAGGAGATGCATAGCAATAAGAGGGGAGAGTGTGTCCACGTACCCTCATAGACCGAAAGAGGAAGTGTTAGTTAACGCGGTTGATGTAGTCGAATGTCTTCAAGATGCAACCGATCCAAGTACCGAACGTACGGCACCTCTGTGTTCAGCACACGTTCAGCTCGATGACGTCCCTCGATTTCTTGATCCAGTAGAGGGTCGGGGGAGAGTTCCGTCAGCATGACGGCGTGGTGACGGTGTTGATGATGTGATCCACGCAGGGCTTCGCCTAAGCACTACGATGCTATGACCTGAGGAGTAAACTGTGGAGGGGGGCACCGCACGCGACAAAGAGAACAATTGATGTGCCTTTGGGGTGCCCCCTGCCCACGTATATAAAGGAGGGGAGGAGGGGGTGGCCGGCCTAGCTAGAGGGGACGCGCTAAGGGGGGGGGTCCTACTAGGACTCCCTAGTCCTAGTAGGATCCCCCCTTCCTTTTCCGCAGTGGGAAAGGGGGAAAGAGGTGGAGAGGGAGAAGGAAAAGGGGACCGCGCCCCCACCCCTTGTCCAATTCGGACAGGGCTTGGGGGGTGGGTGCCACCTCCTGGCCGTTGCCTCCTCTCTCCACTAAGGCCCATGTAGGCCCATTAACTTTCCCGGGGGGTTCCGGTAACCTCCCTGTACTCTGTAAAATGTCCGAACCTCTCCGAAACTATTCCGGTGTTCGACCATTTTGAGACTCCTCGTCATGTCCGTGATCTCATCCGGGACTCCAAACAAACTTCGGTCATCAAAAACACATAACTCAAAATACAAATCATCATCGAACGTTAAGTGTGCGGAACCTACGGGTTCGAGAACTATGTAGACATGATCGAGACACATCTCCTATCAATAACCAATAGCGGAACCTGGATGATCATATTGGCTCCTACATATTCTACAAAGATCTTTATCGGTCAAACCTGGATAATCATAGTAAATGTGTGTTACTTGCCTGAGATTCGATCATCGGTATCATCATACCTAGTTCAATCTCGTTACCGGCAAGTCTATTTACTCGTTCCATAATGCTTCATCCCGCAACTAACTCATTAGTCACATTGGTTGCAAGGCTTATAGTGATGAGCATTACCGAGAGGGCCAAGAGATATCTCTCCGATACATAGAGTGAAAAATCCTAATCTCGATCTATGCCAACTCAACAAATACCTTCAGAGACACCCTTAGAGCATATTTATAATCTCCCAGTTACGTTGTGACATTTGATAGCACACAAGGTGTTCCTCCGGTATTCGGGAGTTGCATAATCTCATAGTTAGAGGAACATGTATAAGTCATGAAGAAAGGAATAGCAATAGAACTTAACGATCATTATGCTAAGCTAACGGATGGGTATCGTCCATCACATCATTCTCTAATGATGTGATCCCGTTGATCAAATGACAACACATGTCTATGGTCAGGAAACGTAACCATCTTTGATTAACGAGCTAGTCAAGTAGAGGCATACTAGGGACACTATGTTTTGTCTATGTATTCACACATGTACTAACTTTCTGGTTAATACAAATCTAGCATGAATAATAAAAATTTATCATGATATAAGGAAATATAAATAAAAACTTTATTATTGCCTCTAGGGCATATTTCCTTCAATTAAACTATTTGTTTACACTTTATCCAAGACAACAGTGAACTGCTGGATGGTAAGTAAGAACTCTGTAGCCTTTCTTTTTACTGCCCATAATGAGTTGTGTTAGATGACAATGTCTGAATCTATTTCCTTTGCAGTGGTTCCCAAAGCAGTTCACTCAAGATTACCTCTCAAACTACATGATTGATCGGCATGCAAAGGTTAAAGTATTTCTACCAAAACACGATGATTATCTAGATGTTGTCATGAAGATCGTGAAGGATGGGTGGTCGTCTATCACAAGGGGTTGTACTAGAGTCGTGAGTGCCTTCTGCATGGAGGAGGGCACAATATGGGCATTCCACTTCACCTTGTTTAGCAACCGGAATGTATTTCACCTCTTTATCTACCGTCTTTAATAGTACAAATATACAACTGTGGTTTATCATTCTTTATTTCGTGCTTATGTAATTCCTGAACATATCTACCTATGAATTAAATAATGCATTGGTTGTTTGAACCTGATGGATATGAATAAAGCTATAGCATGCTTTGAAATTCAAATCCGGTACAATCTGAAATAGCAGCAATTAAATTACAGTGATACTATGCTCTGCAGGTCATGACGGCACACCCGGTCAGTAAACACAAGCATTTGTGATATACACCATAATACGACACGGTTCATAGAGAGGAAACGTGTGCGAGCATGCACACAGTTGCCGTTTGCAAACCGTGTGTGATGCCAGATAATATCACAAATGGTGCGGGCAAACTAAATGTTTGTGATAGTTGCCTTATCATACACGATTTGCAACCATGAATTGTTTCTGATGTGGTACACATCATAAACGTTGCACCATAGAATAGCGTGTGTGATAGTTATCATCTATGACGATTTTACGATGGTCCAATGTTTCATAATCCTATCCAACACTCGTATGATGATCAACTAATCTTCTCAATTAGTTATCACATACATGTGTGTGATTGTCTGCTTATCATACACGTTCTATAATCATGAACTATTTGTGATGGGCCGCGCATCATAAACGTAGCACCACAGAATACCGAATGCGATGGCAATGTGAGCACACACGAGTTGCAAGGAGCGTTTGGGATATTCGAGATATCATAAATAGTTTTATAGGGACAACTGTATGCATCAAGGCTCCCTATCCCCGACAGTTTTTGGGTCCTGTGGGAAGGACCCCCCTATCATAGTCACTCACTTGGCTATGGTTCAAAACACCGTCGCGGAAAGGGGTTAAAAACCGTTTGTATAGCACCTTGTTGTACCAGTGAAGTATTATGGGACAAGACAGATTGCAATTGATAACAAGCACAATAAACTCTATGGGAACATAATTCATATTTGCAAAAATAAGAACATCATTAATTCTTCCCAAAGGCTTTTTAATAGTAGAATCTGCCAAGTGCAAATTAAGAGAACACTCTTCCAAATTGGTAAAACCAAGCATATCACATAGAGATTTCCAAATTGTAGAAACACTAACACCCAAATCACATAAAGCATTGTACTCTTAATTTTTGATCTTGACTTTAATGGTGCGTTCCCATTCATCATATAACTTTCTAGGAATTGCAATCTCTAACTCTAACTTTCTTCTAAAGCTTTCATCATGGAATCCGCGATATGTTTTGTGAAAGCTTTATTTTGATCATAGACATTGATAAGCCACAAGTAAAGGGGATCGCAGTCGTTTTCGATGGTAGAGTATTCAACCCAAATTTATAGATTTGACACAAGGGGAGCCAAAGAATATTTGAAGGTATTAGCAGCTGAGTTGTCAATTCAACCACACTTGGAGATTAATTATCTGCAGCGAAGTGATTAGTAGCACAGTAGTATGATAGCTTTGATGATAGCAGTAGTAGTAACGGTAAGAGTAATAGTGATAGCAGTGATATTGTAGCAGTAACAATACCAGTAGCAACAGTAGTAAATTAGCAAGACAATATGAGATAAATTCGTAGGCATTGGATCGGTGATTCGTTGGATGATATTCATCATGAGATAGTTATAACCTAGGGCGATACGGCACTAGCTCCAGTTCATCGGTATAATGTAGGCATGTATTCCATAAATAGTCATACATGCTTTATTAAAAGAACTTGCATGACATCTTTTGTCCTACCCTCCCGTGGCAGCGGGGTCCATATTGGAAACTAAGGGATATTAAGGCGTCCTTTTAATAGAGAATCGGAACAAAGAATTAACACATAGTGAATACATGAACTCCTCAAACCACGGTCATCACCGAGAGTGGGCCCGGTTATTGTCACTCCGGGGTTGTCGGATAATAACCGCAGTAGGTGACTATAACTTGCAAGATCGGATCTAAAACATGGATATAATGATGAATTCATAAACGGTTCAGATCTGAGTTCATGGCACCCGGGCCCAAAGTGACAAGCATTAAGGATAGCAAAGTCATAGCAACATTAATCTAAGAATATAGTGGATACTAGGGATCAGGCCCTAACAAAACTAACTCGATTACATGATGAATCTTATCCAACTCATCACCGACCAGCGAGCCTACGAAGGAATTACTCACTTCCGCTGGGGAGCATCATGGAATTGGCGATGGAGATGGGTTGGTGATGACGAAGAACGAAGATCCCCCTCTCCGGATCCCCAAATAGACTCCAGATCTGCCTTCCCAAGGAAGAACGGGGCTAGGTGGTGGCTCCATCTTGTGGATCACAATAATTCTTTCGCCCTAATTTTTTCTGGAAATATGTGATTTTATAGTATCAAGGGGTAGTCTGTGGGGCCACCAGGTGGGCACAACCCAACTGGGCGCGCTAGGAGAGGGGGCGCGCCCTGGTGGTGCCCACCCAGGTGCCCCTCTTCGGCAGGTCTTGGCTCCAGAAATTCTTATTATTGATAGAAAAAATCCTCGCAAAGTTTCGTTCCATTCCGAAAACTTTTATTTCTGCACAAAAACAACACCATGGTAGTTCTGCTGAAAACAACGTCAGTCCAGGGTTAGTTTCATTCAAATCATGCAAATTAGAGTCCAAAACAAGAGGAAAAGCATGAGAAAAAGTAGATACATTGGAGACGTATCAACTCCCCAAGCTTAAACCTTTGATTGTCCTCAAGCGATTCGGTTGATAAACTGAAAGTGAGAAAGAAAAACTTTTACGAACTCTTTTGCTCTTGTTTGCATAAATAAGCTTAAACAACACCCAGGTTTTCACCCAACATTATAACTAACCATGTGAACAATAACATTTAAAGATTATAATGACTGATATCAATGACATAATCAGCTAGCGAGCAATAATAAAACATCTCAAACAGCAACACGTTGTCAAAACAACCATGATATAATATGACAATAGTGGTATCTCGCTTGCCCTTTCTGAGACTGCAAAGTATAAATGCAGAGCACCTCCAAAGTTGAAGTAGCGACTAAACATTGTAATTCATGGTAGAAAATATCCAGTCATGATGCACCCAACATTAGCTACACATAATGCATAAATCATGACAGTTGTGCTCTACTTAGTTTCTGGCGCTTGTTTTAGAAGGTGGTGACACAACATAGAAGTAAATAGATAGTCCCTTCGTAGAGGGAAGCAGTGATTTCCAGAGGTGCTAGAGCTCAATTTTTAAAATAGAGATAAATGATATTTTGAGACATGCACCCTTCTTATTCACTTCACGACCATCAGTTATCTATATCTTCCATGCTAAGCACGCTAGTGGCGGTTCCCAAGCGATAAAAGTAAAGGTTTTGACTCCATTAGGAGTTTTTGTTTGATTATTTCAGATATGAACTCTTTTTCATGTTTGCAGTTTGGGACTGTGCATCCCTATTACCACCCTTTTCTCGTGCAATGGCGAGTGAATAAACACTCAACTTGAGAATAACCCACTTAGCATGGAAGATACCCACCATATCCTGTCGTTCCACGAATGATCCAGGCACACAAAAAGGATAATTTTTAGAAGTTTTTAGAGGTGGCACATACAAATTTACTTAGGACGGCAGGGTAATACCGGATATAGGTAGGTATGGTGGACTCATCTGGAATAACTTTGGGTTCAAGGTTTTTGATGTACAAGAAGAATTCCCACTTAGTACAGGCGAAGGCTAGCAATTTAAATTGAGAAGCGGCCAACTAGAGAGCAACAACAATCATAACCATGCATTATGCATAAGTAACATTGGAGACTAGCGTGAGTAGGATATGGACACCATGAACATAAATATCATAGAGGCTATGTTGGTTTTGATTCAACTACATGCATGAACATGTGCCAAGTCAAGCCACCCGAACATTCAGAGGAGGATACCATATCATCATACTACATCACAATCATTTTAACGCTATGTTGATATCCAAGATAAATCATTATCAACTCCCAGCTACTTATGCATGGCATGAGAAACTATAATCTCTAATTGTCATTGCAAACATGTTTAATCATAATGGGCTGAATCATGGATACTGGGTTAAACATATTTACACAAATAGAACAAGTCGAGTTCATACCAGTTTCTCCCTACCACGGCCAGTTCATCGGATGTCGTCATTATTGCCTTTCACTTGCACGACCGAACGAATGAAAATAATAATAGTGCAAGAATGTCATGGACTAAGCTGGAATCTACAAACATTTTATTCAATAGGAGAAGATAAGGTAAAATGTGCTCTTATTAGTTCAACAATTATTCATATGAGAGCCACTCAACATTTTCATCATGGTCTTCTCCTCGGTACAACTCGAATAAAAGGAAAAGAAATTCAGAGAAATATATTGAAATATTTTTGGAGTTTTTGGTTTTCTAGAACGGGCAAAAAGGGAAAAACAAAAACAAGAAAAAACTATTTACATGGTAAAGCTCCCAACAAGCAAAAGAAGAAAAAGTAGATTTTTTTGGGTTTTCTTTTTAATACTACTACTAAGCATGCAAAGAAAGTAAATTACTACAACTATTTTTTGTTTTCTCTAAAGTTTTTCAAACACACAAGAATAAAGCAAGAAAATATACCTAAGCACGGATGATACAACGAAAAAGTGTGAACACCGACAAACAGAATGATATGCATGAACATGAATATAATGTCGGTGAGAAACACGTACTCCCCCAAGCTTAGGATTTTGGCCTAAGTTGGTAATCGATCAGTAGCCTAGAGGGTAGTAGTCTGCGTGGAAGCTCACAGAGGCTCTCAGTGCGGATGCCTCGGCACGTCGTGCTGCCACCACTGCTGCGTTATGAGCTCGGGCCTCGCTCTCAAGAACAAAATATCTCCCCTTGCTGTAATAGTCAAAAAGAGAAGGCACAGGCAAATATGTGTGCACAACAGAGGTTTGGTTAAACAACAAATTATAAGTGAAGTCATGAATCTTTCCCTTGAGGATCTTATGGATTTTTAAAGCCTCAAAATCTAAATACTATGTGGGTAGGATAGGGTCAAAGGGCAAAGGTGAAACACCCAGCTCTCATGCCAAACGTGTGGCATAAATTCCACCATAGAACCAGCCACTTTTAGCATTATGCTGAAGTCTAACGTGCAACAATCGCTCCAAGGTTATAATTCCTTTCACTAGTGAGAGCGGTGTGAATGAGGCTCAAGTCTGGCGCACAAAGTATGCTACAGTCTTGCTTGCGTACTATGCACTTCCGGTTAAATAATGCAAAGTACTGGATTGCGGGAAAGTGATGCTCTTTATTCTTCCTTGTGTTACTCCCCTATTTTCACCGTAACAAAGGCTAGTCAAGAAAGACTCGTACTCAGCCTTCAGTGGTTCATCAAGCGAACCCCAAAATGGCAGTTTGCAATGGTAAGAAAAATTCTCCAGTGGGATAGTAAATGGTTTATCATAAAGCATAAAAGACACCCTAGACCCACGAGGGAAAAATGTTAATCTTTTGACAAATGACTCGGTGAGAAGTTGGCGTTGTTCACACTTATCTGAAAGGTAGGGACCGAGGCCAGCATTGTGAACATATTGCTCAGATTCCTCCTTGATGCCCACAGACACCATATATTCATCGCAAGGCCATAAGCATGTTTTGGTGGCGGCATCACGCGTGGAACTTTCACTTGGTTCAACATAAGACCGGCGAGCATAACTTTCACTAGAAGATGCCCCTGAGGATCGTCTCCTCGAAGAGCTCCTTCCAAATAGGTTCATCGTGTATGCGTACAATTTTCTGAAAATAAATTTTTTGGGGTGACAAAAATTTGTTAGCAAAACTTTATAAAATTGATAGCAGCTACTCATAGGGATACATAGAGGCCATAGCAAGCATTCAAACTACTTAGAACACTAAGAATTCAACATGGAAGCTCATCTACAACGGCACCAAGAGTAGCTAATTATTCAAAGTATAAACCACTAAAACAAAAACTAATTGGACAAACGGTAGAGTCACATACCAAGCAACAATCCCCCGAAAAAGTTTCGGAAATGGAGCTTCGTGCTAAGAGATCAAAATCCGCAGGTTTGAGCTCAAGAACACAGGAGAGAGAGCAATGGAGAATTTTTTCTGGACGTAAGTAATGATGTGGGCTAAAGAGATATGTGAGGGGGCCCACGTGGGGACCACAACCCACCAGGGCGCGCCTGGGGGTCCTAGCACGCCCAGGTGGGTTGTGCTCACCTGGTGCACCTCCCTCTGGTATTATTTGCACCAAAAATTTAGAAATATTCAGAAAAAAATCATGTAAAGTTTTTAGAGCATTCTGAGAACTTCTATTTTGGGGTCATTTTTTTATAGCATGGGAAATTCAGAAAATAGACAAAACATGGCATTTTATTTTATTTAACTGGTAAAAATAGGAAACAAAAAGTAAGGGCAGAAGGTAGTGCTTACTAAATTCATCAATTTCATACTGCTAAAAAATGATTCATTAATAAGGTTGATCAGGTCTTATTAACAACCACTTTCGATTAACATGAAACTGAAGAACTTTCGTAAATCACTAAGTTACCTCAATGGGGATATGCATTTCCCCAACAATAGGCATTTCATATTTCTTTTTGAGAGTAGGTAGAGATATTTGAAAACTTCCAATAGTGATTGTTGGAGATTTTTCAATAACCTTAATACCATTCACTAGGGACTGTTTCTACGAAAAGTGCACCGTATATGCCCATTACCATTAATATGAAAAGTGACCTTGATTTTATTGCAATCAATAACAGCCCCTACAGTATTCAAGAAGGGTCTGCCAAGGATAATCGACATGTTGTCATCCTCGGGCATCTCAAGTATAATAAAGTCAGTCAAAATAGTAACATTAGCAACAACAACAGGCACATCCTCACAGATACCGATAGGTATGCAGTTGATTTGTCAGCCATTTGCAAAGATATTTCAGTAGGTGTGAGTTTATTCTAGTCAAGTCTTTTATATAAAGAGAAAGGCATAACACTAACACCAGCTCCTAAATCACACAAAGCAGTTTTCACATTATTCTTTTTGATAGAGCAAGGTATAGTTGGTATTCCCAGATCTCCATGTTTTTTAGGTACTCCATCTTTGAAAGTATAATTAGCAAGCATAGTGGAGATTTCAGCTTCCGGTATTTTTCTCTTATTTGTGATGATATCTTTCATATGCTTTGCATAAGGAGGCATTTTGAGGATATCAGTCAAGCGAGTACGCAAAAATACTGGCCTCAGCATTTCAGCAAAGTGTTGAAATTCTTCATCATCATTCTTTTTAGTTGACTTGGGTGGAAAAGACATAGGTTTTTGAACCCACCGTTCTCTTTCTTTACCGTGTTTTCTAGCAATGAAGTCTCTTTTGTCATATCTTTCATTCTTAGGTAGTGGGTTATCAAGATCAACATGTGGTTCTATCTCAACATCATTATTTGGTTCCTTATCATTATTTGTTTGAGTGTCTTCATGAACCTCATCATTGTCTTTTTCATTATCACTAGGTGGATGTTCATTACCAGATTGAGTTTCAACATCAGAGATAGAAGTTTCATTTTCATTATCAGGAGGTTTGTCTATTTTAGGTTCACTAGAATCATGCAAAGCCCTAATATTTTCTTTTTCTTTTTAGAAGGACTAGGTGCACTAGTGTCATTTCTTTGCGAATCTTGTTCAATTCTTTTTGGGTGTCCCTCATGATAAAGTGGTTCCTGAGTTATTTTACCTCCTCTAGTTGCAACTATAACAGCAAAGTCATGTATATTATGATTCATTTCATCAAGTAATTCTCTTTGTGATTTAGCAACTTGTTCTAACTGGGTTTGAACCATAGAAGCATGTTTTCCAACACCTCTAACATCATTTGAGATTCTAAATAACAAGTCACTTAAGCGAGAAATCATATCAGAATTATATTTCAATTGTTTCATAACATTTGCATTGAAGTGGTCTTGTTTTCTAATGTAGTTTTCAAACTCATAAAGGCATTGACTAGGATGCATATTGTGAGGATTATCATTTTCATTGAATTTCATACGAGACTTTACCTCTACCACCTTAGGCAGTGGTGGTGTATCAAGCCCATGTATTTCTTCAATAGGAGGTAAAATTTTAACATCCTCAGCTTTAATACCTTTTTCCTTCATAGATTTCTTTGCTTATTGCATATCTTCAGGACTGAGATATAATATACCTCTCTTCTTTGGAGTGGGTTTAGGAGGTGGTCCAAAAATTCTACAAAATTGGGAAGACCAGCATAATTTTCATATTAATCTTCTGCAAAAAGAATCAGGGCAAAAGCTCTTTTCTATGATTTATGATAATTATTTTCATGAGTGCAAAGTTTCTGTCTTTTTCAGCAAGATCAAACAACTATCACTGCAAAAGATCCTAAAGGCTTTACTTGGCACAAACACTAGTTAAAACACAAAAAACACAATCATAACAGTAGCATAATTGTGCTAACACTCAAGAAGGAAAGCAAAAAGCAAAAAAAATTATTCATTGGGTTGCCTCCCAACAAGTGCCTTTCTTTAAAGCCTTTTTAGCTAGGCGTTGATAATTTTGATGAAGCTCTCATGAAATACAAGAATTGAAGCATAAAGAGAGCATCATATAGCACATGACAAACACATCTAAGTCTAACATACTTCCCATGCATAGGCATTTTATAAGCAAACAAATTATCAAGGCAAGCAAATACTAGCATATGCAAGGAAGAAGAAAGAAACATTAGCAATCTCAACAAAAAGAGAGGTAATTTAAAAACATGAAAATCTCTATAACCATATTTTCCTCTCTCATAATAATTACACGTAGGATCATAAGAAAAAACAACAATATAGCTATCACATAACATATTCTCAACACGATCCACATGCATGTGAAGTTGACACTCTTCGAAAATAGTGGGATTAACATTAACTAAAGTCACGACCTCTCCAAACCCACTTTTATCAAAAATTTCATAAGATTGAACATTCTCCAAAGTAGTGGGATCTAAAGTTGACACTCTTCCAAACCCACTTTTAATATTATTGCAA
Source organism: Triticum aestivum (assembly GCF_018294505.1). Taxonomy (NCBI): domain Eukaryota; kingdom Viridiplantae; phylum Streptophyta; class Magnoliopsida; order Poales; family Poaceae; genus Triticum; species Triticum aestivum. The sequence goes on along the minus strand of NC_057798.1, from coordinate 468,436,063 downwards.
ACACTATTATCAATCTCATATTCATCACAGGGCTTAAATAAATTTTCAAGATCATAAGAAGATGCATCCCAATCATGATCATTGTAGTAAGTAGTGGACATAGCAAAAAATTAGCATCCCCAAGCTTGGGGTTTTTCATATTATTAGCACAATTGACATTAATAGAATTTATAGTAAAATCATTGCAATCATTCTTTTCATTCAAAGATCTATCATGAATCACTTCTTAAATTTCTTCATCACAATTTTCAGATTCACGAATCTCAAGCAAAACATCATAAAGATAATCTAGTGTACTCAAATCACTAGCAATTTATTCATGAAAATAGGATCTCTTGAAAAGATTAGCAAGTGTATGAGCATCCATATCAAGAGATATTTAGCAAGCAAAGATGCAAGCAAATAGAAGACACATGGCACACAAGCAAAGAAGAGATCTGAGAAGAAAACGGCGAACGAAAAAGAGGGAGAATAAAATGATAATTTTTTGTGAAGTGGGGGAGAGGAAAACGAGAGGCAAATGGAGAATAATGTAAATTGCAAGGAGATGAGATTTGTGATTAGGAACCTGGTTATGTTGAACATCCTCCCCGGCAATGGCGCCGGAAATTCCTTTTGATGTCTTGAAGCTACGTCGGTATTTCCCCAAAGAGGAAGGGATGATGCAGCACAGCGGTGGTAGGTATTTCCCCCAGATATGAAACCAAGGTTATAGAACCAGTAGGATAACCAAGCAACACAACGTAAACAGCCCCTGCACACAAAGAACAACACCTCGCAACCCGACATGTTAAAGGAGTTGTCAATCCCTTTTGAGGTACGGCGCCTCAAGATAGGCAAAGGACATAAGGTAAATTTGTAGATGGGATAAATAGATCGCGGAACAAATAAATTGCAGCAAGGTATTTTTGTATTTTTTTGGTTTAATAGATCTGAAAATAAACGCAAGGAAAAAGTAGATCGCAAGGCAAATATATGAGAAAGAAGACTCAGGGGCCGTAGGTTTCACTAGTGGCTTCTCTCGAGAAAAATAGCAAACGGTGGGTAAACAAATTACTCTTGGGCAATTGATAGAACTTCAAATAATCATGATGATATCCAGGCAATGATCATTACATAGGCATCACGTCCAAGATTAGTAGACCGACTTCTACCTACATCTACTACTATTACTCCACACATCGACCGCTATCCAGCATGCAACTAGTGTATTAAGTTCATGGAAAAACGGAGTAATGCAATAAGAACGATGACATGATGTAGACAAGATCCGTTTATCTATTGCAGCGGACATGGATCCCGTCTTTTTATCCTTAGTAGCAACGATACATACATGTCGGTTTCCTTTCTGTCACTGGGATCAAGCACCGTAAGATCGAACCCACTACCGGGCACCTCTTCCCATTGCAAGATAAATAGATCAAGTTGGCCAAACAAAACCCAAATATCGGAGAAGAAATACAAGGCTATAAGAGATCACGCATATAAGAGATCAAAGAACTCAAATAACTTTCATTGATATAAAAAGATATAACTGGTCATAAACTCGAAGTTCATCATATCCCAACAGACACACCGCCAAAAGACTTACATCATATGGATCTCCAAGAGACCATTGTATAGATAATCAACAGAGAGAGAGGAAGCCATATAGCTACTAACTACGGACCTGAACATCCACAAAGAACTACTCACGCATCATCAGAGAGGCGCCAATGGAAGTGGTGAACCCCTCCGTGATGGTGTCTAGATTGGATCCCGTGGTTCTGGACTCTGCGGCGGCTGGATGAAAATTTCGTCGACTCCCCTAGGATTTCTAGAATATTGGCATATTTATAGAGCAAAGAGTCAGTCCAGGGGGCACCCAAGGTGGGCACAACACACCAGGGCGCGCCTGGGCCTCCTGGCGCGCCCTGGTGGGTTGTCCCCTCCTCGAGACTCCCCCCCCCCCAAGTGCAACCACGGCCCGTTGTGTTCCTTCTGGACCATAAAAATAATCATAAATTGGCGTGGCATTTGGACTCCATCTGATATTGATTTCGTGCGATGTAAAAAACATGTAGAAAACAACAACTAGCACTTGGCACTATGTCAATAGGTTAGTACCAAAAAAATGATATAAAATGATTATAAAACATCCATGATTGATAATAAAACAACATGGAATAATAAAAAATTATAGATACATTGGAGACGTATCAGCATCCCCAAGCTTAACTCCTGCTCTTCCTCGAGTAGGTAAGTGATAAAACAGAATTTGTGATGTGGCGTGTTGTTTATCATGTCATATCATATTCTTTTCTTCATAGCATGGACATTTGGACTTTTATGTGATTCAAAGCAATAGTCTATTTTTGACATAATAATTTAGCTACTCAAGCATATCAACAAGCAAACATGTCTTTCAAAATATCAATGCTAAAACAAGTTATCCCTAGCCCATCATGCTCAAACATTGATCCTTTCATGAGACACACTCGAATATTAGCTACACCCAATACTTAAGTACGATCATATTGTCCCCTAGTTGGTGCTTTTATAAGAGAGAATGGAGACTCAATTTCAAAAGTAAAAATGCATAAGGTAAAAGAAAGGCCCTTCGCAGAGGGAAGTAGGGATTTGTAGAGGTGCCAGAGCTCAAAGCGAAAAAAATAGAGATACAAAAATTTCGGAGGTGTATCCATCCCACCAATGAAAACGACTTGGAGCATCCCAACACTTTCCATGCTAGATATATCATAGGCTGTTCCCAAATAGAAAATAAAGTTTATTCCTTTTTTCACCATAACTTTCACATTCCACGGCTAGCCGTATCCACGGGTGCCCTCCATACCAAAACATTCCAAGGAATTTATTATTTTACAACATAAAGTAAATTCATTTTTGCATTTCAGGACCGGGCATCCCTAATACCTTTGCCTTACTATCGTTCAATGACAAGTGAATAAACACTCGTCGTGAGAATAACACATCTAGCATGGAAACTATTAGCTACCCGTTACCATTCCGCGAGCGAAACAAACACACAAAAGAGAAGTTCATTTTGAAAATTAGAGATGGCACATGCAAATTTGCTTAGAACGGCAAAAGAATACCGCATATAGGTAGATATAGTGGATTCATGTGGCAAAACTGGTTTAAAGGATTTTGGATGCAAAAGTAGAGGTCATACTTGGTGCAAAATGAAGGCTAGCAAAAAGATTGAGAAGCGACCAACCAAGAAACTAATAATCTCATAAGCAAGCATTAAGCATAATTAACACCGAATAATGCACCACAAGTAGGATATAATTTTCATTGCATGATTATGGACTTTCGTGCATGCATAGGGAATCACAAACCTTAACACCAATATTCTTACTAGAGCACAATTACTCACCAACATGACTCACATATCACATCATCATATCTCAAAACTATTACTAAGAATCAAGTTTATTTTGTCCAATGATCTTCATGGCATATATTTTTTTCCTTTTATTATCCTTCTTGGATATCTATCACTTTGGGACTAATTTTCATGTGTTGCTTTTCATAAGCTCAAAATATAAGTGAAGATCATGAGCATAACATATTTTATTTCTCTCAAAATAATTTAAGTAAAGCAAGAGAGAATTTCTTCAAAATTTTACTAACTCTCAAATAAATCTAAGTGAAGCAAGAGAGCATTTCTTCAAAAATGCTAAGCACACCATGCTCAAAAAGATATGAAGCACTAGAGCAAGTCCATTGCTCATAAAAAATTAAGTAAAGCATAGAGAGCAATTCTAACAAGTCATGAAATAATTGGCTCTCTCCAATAGGTGTGTACAGCAAGGATTGGTGACTTAAAACACAAAATAAAACAAGTAAAGACACATATCATACAAGACGCTCCAAGCAAAACACATATCATGTGATGAATAAAAATATAGTCTCGGGTAAAATACCGATGGTCGTTAGAAGAAAGAGGGGATGCCACTCGGGGGCATACCCAAGCTTAGTTGGTTGCTCATTCTTGGATAATAGCTTGGGATTCCGGGGCATCCCCAAGCTTAGGCTCTTCTATCCTTCTTTCATCCATTGTAAGATAACCCAAAACTTGAAAACTTCAATCACACAAAACTCAACAAAACCCTTGTGAGGTCCGTTAGTAAAAGAAATCAAAACACTACTATAAGTGCTGTGTAAAACAAACTTTTCTATGGAAAAAACTCATCAAAGAAAACCGTAGAGCCATCAAAATAAGCACACAACACAAAGAAAACAGAATCTGTCAAAACAGAATAGTATGTAGTAATCTGGAACTTTCGAATACTTATGTAACTCCAAAAATTCTACAAAATTAGGAAGACCAGCATAATTTTTATATTAATCTTCTGCAAAAAGAATCAGGGCAAAATCTCTTTTCTGTGATTTATAATAATTATTTTTGTGAGTGCAAGGTTTCTGTCTTTTTCAGCAAGATCAAACAACTATCACCCCACAAGATGCTAAAGGTTTTACTTGGCACGTACACTAATTAAAACACACAAAAGACAATCATAACAGTAGCATAATTGTGCTAACACTCAAGAACAGAAATCAAAAAGCAAAAAAAAATCATTGGGTTGCCTCCCAACAAGCGCTTTTCTTTAAAGCCTTTTTAGCTAGGCATTGATAATTTTGATGATGCTCTCATGAAAGACAAGAATTGAAACATAAAGAGAGCATCATATACCACATGACAAACACATCTAAGTCTAACATACTTCCTATGGATAGGCATTTTATAAGCAAACAAATTATCAAGGCAAGCAAATACTAGCATATGCAAGGAAGAAGAAAGAAACATTAGCAATCTCAACATGGAGAGGTAATTTAGTAACATGAAAATCTATATAACCATATTTTCCTCTCTCATAATAATTAAACATAGTATCATAAGAAAACTCAACAATATAGCTATCACATAACATATTCTCAACACGATCCACATGCATGTGAAATTGACACTCTTCCAAAATAGTGGGATTAACATTAACTAAAGTCATGACCTCTCCAAACCCACTTTTATCAAAAATTTCATAAGATTGAACATTCTCCAAAGTAGTGGGATATAAAGTTGACACTCTTCCAAAGCCACTATTAATATTATTTCAAACACTATTATCAAACTCATATTCATCACGGGGCTTAAATAAATTTTCAAGATCATAAGAAGAAGCACCCCAATCATGATCATTGCAATAAGTAGTGGACATAGCAAAATTAGCATCCCAAGCTTGGGGTTTTGCATATTATTAGCACAATTGACATTAATAGAATTTATAGTAAATAATTGCAATCATGCTTTTCATTCAAAGATCTATCATGAATCACTTCATAAATTTCTTCATTACAATTTTCAGATTCACGTATCTCAAGAAAAACTTCATAAAGATAATCTAGTGTACTAAAATCACTAGCAATTTGTTCATGATAATTGGATCTCTTGAAAAGATTAGCAAGTGGATGAGGATCCATATCAAGAGATATTTAGCAAGCAAAGATGCAAGCAACGATACATACGTGCTGGTTCCCTTTCTGTCACTGGGATCAAGCACCGTAAGATCGAACCCACTACCGGGCACCTCTTCCCATTCCAAGATAAATAGATCAAGTTGGCCAAACAAAACCCAAATATTGAAGAACAAATACGAGGCTATAAGAGATCACACATATAACAGATCAAAGAACTCAAATAACTTTCATGGATATAAAAAGATATAACTGATCATAAACTCGAAGTTCATCAGATCCCAACAAACACAAAGCCAAAAGACTTACATCATATGGATCTCCAAGAGACCATTGTATTGATAATCAAGAGAGAGAGAGAGAGAGAGAGAGAGGAAGCCATCTAGCTACTAACTACGGACCCGAACGTCTACAAAGAACTACTCACGCATCATCGGAGAGGCACCAATGGAAGTGGTGAACCCCTCCATGATGGTGTCTAGATTGGATCTCGTGGTTCTTCACTCTGAGGCGGCTGGATGAAAATTTCATCGACTCCCCTAGGGTTTCTAGAGTATTGGGGTATTTGTAGAGCAAAGAGTCGGTCTAGGGGGCACCTGAGGTGGGCACAACCCACTAGGGCGCGCTTGGGCCTCCTGGCGTGCCCTGGTGGGTTGTCCCCTCCTCGGGACTCCCCCAGGTGCAATCAGGGCCCATTGTGTTCCTTCTGGCCCATAAAAAATCATGGTAAATTGGTGTGGCATTTAGACTCCATCTGATATTGATTTCCTACGATGTAAAAAACATGGAGAAAATAACAACTGACACTTGGCACTATGTCAATAGGTTAGTACCACAAAATGATATAAAATGACTATATAATGATTATAAAACATCCAAGATTGATAATAAAACAACATGAAATAATCAAAAATTATAGATATGTTGGAGATGTATCATGCCACAACAGTTTATGTTTCTTAACCATGGAAAGGATCAGATTCAACCAAAGTAATTAACTCTGGGTCGACAGAGAATTCACAATCCTTATCATCAATATAGATAGGGGAAGTAGAAAACTAGGATCACATTTCATTCTAGCATTCAGAGATTTTTCTTTATACTTGTGTAATAATTTCTCTAAATCATCTCTATCCTTACAAGCAAGAATATCTCTAGTTGCCTCTTCACTCATAACATAGCCTTCCGATACCTTAGGTAATTCATATCTAGGAGGGCTATCTCTAGCAAGTGTTTCAGGAGTTTCAGTTGCAGGCTCATCATCAGATTCAACAACATCATGTTGTATTACTCTAGCAATTTGTTCATCAAGAAATTCACCAAGTGGCGCATCATCATTATCGAGCATGATACTAGCATCATCATAAGCATCATTCATAGTAGAAGTAGCATCATCAATAACTTGCGACATATCATAATTAATAGTATGTGGTGGTGGTGTTGCAAGTTTACTCATAGCAGAAGGTGAATCTAAAGCAGAACTGGATGGCAATTTCTTACCTCCCCTCGTACTTGAGGGAAATATCTTAGTCTTTGGATCCTTCAGATTCTTCATAGTGATAAATTGACAATAATCCCAAGTGACTCAACAAATTTAGCTATGCTCCCCGGCAATGGCGCCAGAAAAAGGTCTTGATAATCCACAAGTATAGGGGACCGCAACAGTTTTCGAGGGTAGAGTATTCAACCCAAATTTATAGATTTGATACAATGGGAGCTAAAGAATATTGGAAGGTATTAGCAGCTGAGTTGTCAATTCAACCACACCTGGAGTTAATTAACTACAGGGAAGTGATTAGTAGCATAGTAGTATGATAGTTTTGATGATAGCAGCAGTAGTAACGGTAACAGTAACAGTGATAGCAGTGATATTGTAGCAGTAACGATAGCAGTAGCAACAGTAGTAACTTAGAAAGAACAATATGAGATAAATTCATAGGCATTGGATCAGTGATTCATTGGATGATATTCATCGTGAGACAGTTATAACCTAGGGTGATACGACACTAGCTCCAGTTCATCGATATAATGTAGGCATGTATTCCATAAATAGTCATACGTGCTTTATTAAAAGAACTTGCATGACATCTTTTGTCCTACCCTCCCGTGGCAGCGGGGTCCATATTGGAAACTAAGGGATATTAAGGCCTCCGTTTAATAGAGAACCAGAACAAAGCGTTAACACATAGTGAATACATGAACTCCTCAAACTACAGTCATCACCGAGAGTGGGCCCGGTTGTTGTTACTCCGGGGTTGTCGGATCATAACCGTAGTAGGTGACTATAACTTGCAAGATCGGATCTAAAACATGGTTATAATGATGAATTCATAAAAGGTTCAGATGTAGGTTGCTACCTCTTGAGCACTGTGTTGGATTTCCCCGAAGAGGAGGGGATGATGCAGTAAAGTAGCGTAAGTATTTCCCTCAGTTTTTGAGAACCAAGGTATCAACCCAGTAGGAGACCACGCACAAGTCCCTCGTACCTACACAAAACGATAGCAACTCGCAACCAACGCTTAGGGGTTGTCAATCTCTTCACGGTCACTTACGAGAGTGAGATCTGATAGAGATAATATTTTTGGTATTTTTGATAGATAGATGCAAAGTAAAAAGTAAAAGGCAAAGTAAAACAAAGCAAGTAAATAAAGTTATATAGATTGATATGATGAGAATAGGCCCGGGGGCCATAGGTTTCACTAGTGGCTTCTCTCAAGAGCATAAGTATTCTACGGTGGGTGAACAAATTACTGTTGAGCAATTGACAGAATTGAGCATAGTTATGAGTATATCTAGGCAATGATCATGTATATAGGCATCACATCCAAAACAAATAGATCGAAACGATTCTGCATCTACTACTATTACTCCACTCATCGACCACTATCCAGCATGCATCTAGAGTATTAAGTAAAAATAGAGTAATGCCATAAGCAAGATGACATGATGTAGAGGGATAAATTCATGCAATATGATAAAAAAAACCCGACTTGTTATCCTCGATGGCAACAATACAATACGTGCCTTGCAACTCTTTCTGTCACTGAGTAAGGACACCGCAAGATTGAACCCAAAGCTAAGCACTTCTCCCATTGCAAGAACTACCAATCTAGTTGGCCAAACCAAAAAGATAATTCGAAGAGACTTGCAAAGATAACTCAATCATACATAAAACAATTCAGAGAAGAATCAAATATTTTCCATAGACAATACTGGATCATAAACCCACAATTCATTGGTCTCAACAAACACACCGCAAAAAGAAGATTACATCGAATATATCTCCATGAGAGAGGGGGAGAACATTGTATTGAGATCCAAAAAGAGAGAAGAAGCCATCTAGCTACTACCTATGGACCTGAAGGTCTGAAGTAAACTACTCACATTTCATCGGAGGGGCTATGGTGATGATGTAGAAGCCCTCCGTGGTGGATGCCCCCTCCGGCGGATCTCCGGAACAGGCCCCAAGATGGGATCTCGTGGATACAGAAGGTTGCGGCGGTGGAATTAGGTTTTTGGCTCCTGTTCTGATCGTTCGGGGATACGTAGGTATATATAGGAGGAAGGAGTACGTCGGTGGAGCTCCGAGGGGCCCACGAGGTAGGGGGACACGCCCAGGGGGGCGCGCCCTCCACCCTCGTGACCTCCTCGGAAACTTCTTGGAGTAGGGTCCAAGTCTCCTGGATCACGTTCGGTTGGAAAATCACGATCCCGAAGGTTTCATTCTGTTTGGACTCCGTTTGATATTCTATTTCTTCGAAATACTGAAAAAGGCAAAAAACAGCAATTCTGGGCTGGGCCTCCGCTTAATAGGTTAGTCCCAAAAGTAATATAAAAGTGGAAAATAGAGCCCAATATAGTCCAAAACAGTAGATAAAGTAGCATGGAGCAATCAAAAATTATAGATACGTTGGAGACGTATCAGGTATCCCCAAGCTTAATTCCTACTCGTCCTCGAGTAGGTAAATGATAAAAAAAAAAGAATTTTTGATGCGGAGTGATACTTTGGCATAATTTCAATGTAAATCTTCTTAATTATGATATGAATATTCAGATCCGAAAGATTCAAGACAAAAGTTCATATTAACACAAAAATAATAATACTTCAAGCATACTAATCAAAGCAATCATGTCTTCTCAAAATAACATGGCAAAAGAAAGTTCATCCCTACAAAATCATATAGTTAGGCTATGCTTCATTTTTGTCACACAAAGATGTTCCCAACTTCTATACCCCCGATGACAAGCCAAGCAATTGTTTCACACTTAAATAATCTCAAAAAATTTCAACTTTCACGCAATACATGAGCGTGAGCCATGGATATAGCACTATGGGTGGAATAGAATATGATGATGGGGATTGTGTGGAGAAGACAAAAAAGGAGAAAGTCTCACGTTGACGAGGCTAATCAACGGGCTATGGAGATGCCCATCAATTGATTACAACATGAGGAGTAGGGATTGCCATGCTACGGATGCACTAGAGCTATGAATGCTCAACAAAAGAAAACTAGTGGGTGTGCATCCAACTTGCTTGCTCACGAAGACCTAGGGCATTTGAGGAAGCCCATCGTAAGAATATACAAGCCAAGTTCTATAATGAAAAATTCCCACTAGTATAAAAATGACAACTTATGAGACTCACTACATGAAGAACACGGTGCTACTTTGAAGCACAATATATGAGACTCACTACATGAAGAACAAGGTGCTACTTTGAAGCACAATATATGAGACTCACTACATGAAGAACAAGGTGCTACTTTGAAGCACAAGTGTGGAAAAAGAGATAGTAGCATTGCCCTTTTTATTTTCTTTCTTTTGGGGCCTTTCTTTTTTTCTTTTTGGCCTTTCTCTTTTTTTGGGCAATGCTCTAATAATGATGATCATCACACTTCTATTGATTACAACACAATGATTACAACTCAAAACTTAGAACAAGATATGACTCTATATGAACGCCTCCGGCGGTGTACCAGAATGGTGCAATGAATCAAGAGTGACATGTATGAAAAATAATGCATGGTGGCTTTGCCACAAATACGATGTCAACTACATGATCATGCAATGGCAATATGACAAAATTAATGTATGTCATGATGATGATGATGGAAGTTGCATGGCAATATATCTCGGAATGACTATGGAAATGCCATAATAGGTACGTATGGTGGCTGTTTTGAGGAAGATATAAGGAGGTTTATGTGTGATAGAGCGTATCGTATCACGGGGTTTGGATGCACCGGCGAAGTTTGCACCAACTCTCAAGGTGAGAAAGGGCAATGCACGGTATCGAAGAGGCTAGCAAAGGTGGAAAGGTGAGAGTGCGTATAATCCATGGACTCAACATTAGTCAAAAGAACTCATATACTTATTGCAAAAATTTAGAAGTCATCAAAAATTCAAGTACTACGCGCATGCTCCTTGGGGGATAGATTGGTAGGAAAATACGATCGCTCGTCCTCGACCGCCAGTCATAAGGATGCACAAGCCAGGTACACTTCATGTTTCAAATTTGTTACACAACTTTAACCATACGTGCATGCTACGGGACTTGCAAACTTCAACACAAGTATTTCTCAAGTTCATAATCACCCAACTAGCACGACTTTGATATTATCACCTCCATATCTCAAAACAATTATCAAGCATCAAACTTATCTTAGTATTCAATTCACTCAAAAGAAAGTTTCACATATCTTGAACACCAAGTATATTAACATTAAGCAAATTACCATGCTATTAAATACTCTCAAAATAATCTAAGTGAAGCATGAGAGATCAAATAGTTTATTTAAAACAAATCCACCACCGTGCTCTAAAAGATCTAAGTGAAGTACTAGAGCAAAAATCAAGCTCAAAAGATATAAGTGAAGCACATAGAGTATTCTAACAAATTCCAATTCATGTATGGCTCTCTCAAAAGGTGTGTACAGTAAGGATAATTGTGGTAAACTAACAAGCAAAGACACAAATAATACAAGACGCTCCAAGCAAAACACATATCATGTTGGTGAATAAAAATATAGCTCCAAGTAAATTACCGATGGAAGTGGACGAAAGAGGGGATGCCTTCCGGGGCATCCCCAAGCTTTGAATTTTTGGTGTCCTTGTATTATATTGGGGGTGCCATGGGCATCCCCAATCTTAGGCTCTTGCCACTCCTTGTTCCATAATCCATCAAAAGAATTCACCCAAAACTTGAAAACTTCACAACACAAAACTCAACAGAAATCTCGTGAGCTCCGTTAGAGAAAGAAAACAAAAGACTACTTCAAGGTACTGTAATTAACTCATTCTTTATTTATATTGGTTTTAAACCTACTGTATTGCAACTTCTCTATGGTTTATAAATTAATTTACTAGCCATAGATTCATCAAAATAAGCAAACAACACACGAAAAACAGAATCTGTCAAAAACAGAACAGTCTGTAGAAATATGTAACTAACGAAAACTTCTGGAACTCTAAAATTTCTACCAAAATAGGAAGTCCTGGACAATTTGTTTATTGATCATCATAAAGAAGAATCAATGCAAAATCACATTCCTGTGATTTATTGAATTTTTTCTCGTGAGCACAAAGTTTCTGTTTTTCAGCAGAATCAAATCAACTATCATCGTAGGTTATCCTATAGGTCCTACTTGGCACAAACACTAATTAAAACATAAAACCACATCCAAACAGAAGGTAGATGGATTATTTATTCCTAAACATAAGCAAAAACAAAAAACACAAAATAAAATTGGGTTGCCTCCCAACAAGCGCTATCGTTTAACGCCCCTAGCTAGGCATAAAAGCGAAGATAGATCTAGGTATTGCCATCTTTGGTAGGCAATCCATAAGTGGATCTCATGATAGATTCATAAGGTAATTTTATTTTATTTCTAGGGAAGTGTTCCATACCCTTCTTTAAGGGAAATTGGAATCTAATATTCCCTTCCTTCATATCAATAATTGCACCAATCGTTCTAAGGAAAGGTCTACCAAGAATAATGGGACATGAAGGATTGCAATCTATATCAAGAAATATAAAATCTACGGGCACATAATTCCTATTTGCAACAATAAGAACATCATTAATTCTTCCCATAGGCTTTTTAATAGTGGAATCCGCAAGATGCAAGTTTAGGGAGCAATCATCAAAATCACGGAAATCTAGCAAATCACATAAAGTTTTGGGGATAGTAGAGACACTAGCACCAAAATCACACAAAGCATAAAACTAAAAATCTTTAATTTTAATTTTAATAGTAGGTTCCCACTCATCATAGAGTTTTCTAGGGATAGAAACTTTCAACTCAACTTTTTCTTCATAAGATTGCATCAAAGCATCAACAATATGTTCGGTAAAGGCCTTATTTTGACTATAAGCATGAGGAGAATCTAGCACGGATTGCAACAAGGAAATACAACCAATCAAAGAGCAATTTTAATAATTAAATTCCTTGAGATCCAAAATAGTGGGTTTAGCAACATCATGGTTTTTATTTATTTCAATCCCACTTTCATCAATTTCATCATCAAGATCTAGAAACTCCGAATTCTTAGAACGCCTTCTAGGTAAAGGAAGATAATCTTCAGATTCATCAAGATTCATATTCAAAACAAAGATTTAATGGGGGACACATCAATAACTTTTAGATCTTCATCTTGATTTTCATAGGGATTGGAAGAACATGCTTTAATAAAGGCATCTTTGGAAGCACGCATCCTAGCGGTTCTTTCCTTGCACTCATCAATGGAAATTCTCATGGATTTGAGAGACTCATTGATATCATGCTTAGGAGGAATAGATCTAAGCTTTAAAGAATCAATTTCAAGAGAAACTCTATCAACGTTCCTAGCCAAATCATCAACTTTAAGCAATTTCTCTTCAAGCAAAGCATTAAAATTCTTTTGTGAATTCATAAACTCTTTAACACTACTCTCAAATTTAGAGGGCATCTTAAAATTTCCATAAGAGTTATTGTAGGAATTTCCATAATTATTAGAAGGATTGCTTGGATAAGGCCTAGGATTAAAATTCCCTCTATAAGCGTTGTTTCCAAAACTATTCCTACCAACAAAATTCACATCCATAGATTCATTATTATTGTCAAGCAAGGTAGATAAAGGAATATCATTGGGATCAAGAGGAATATTTTTAGGCGCAAACATCTTTATAAGTTCATCCATCTTTTCACTCAAAACACTGATTTCTTCTATAACATGCACCTTTTTACTAGAAGATCTTTCGGTGTGCCATTGAGAATAATTAGCCATACTATTATTAAGTAATTTGGTAGCATCCCCTAACTTAATTTCCATAAAAGTGCCTCCCGCGGCCGAATCTAAAAGATTTCTAGAAGCAAAATTCAATCCGGCATAAAAAATTTGTATGATCATCCATAAATTCAAACCATGAGTAGGGCAATTGCGAAGCATTAATTTCATTCTTTCCCAAGATTGGGAAACATGCTCATGATCAATTTGTTTAAAATTCATGATATCGTTCCTAAGAGTGATAATATTAGCGGGAGGAAAATACTTAGAGATAAAAGCATCTTTGCACTTGTTCCAAGAATCAATACTATTTTTAGGCAAAGATGAAAACCAAATTTTAGCACAATCTCTAAGTGAAAATGAAAATAACTTCAATTTGACAATATTGTTATCCGTATCTTTCTTCTTTTGAATATCGCACAAATCAACAAAATTGTTTAGATGAGTAGCGGCATCTTCACTAGGAAGGCCGGCGAATTGATCTTTCATAACAAGATTCAACAAAGCGGTATTGATTTCACAAGACTCATCATTATTAAGAGGAACAATAGGAGTACTAAGGAAATCATTATTATTGGTATTCGAGAAATCACACAATTTGGTATTATCTTGTGCCATGGCAACAAGTAATCCAACACACAGGCAAACAGAAAGGCTACGGAAAAAAGGCAAACGGAAAAGAGAGGAGGAGATTGGGAAAGAGAGGGCAAATAAAACGGCAAGGGTGAAATGTGGGAGAGGAAAACGAGAGGCAAATGGCAAATAATGTAATGCGAGAGATAGGGATTGCGATGGGTACCTGGTATGGTTGACTTGCTTGCGTGAGCCTCCCCGACAACGGCGCTAGAAATTCTTCTTGCTACCTCTTGAGCACTGCGTTGGATTTCCTCGAAGAGGAGAGGATGATGCAGTAAAGTAGCGTAAGTATTTCCCTCAGTTTTTGAGAACTAATGTATCAATCCAGTAGGAGACCACACATAAGTCCCTAGTACCTACACAAAACGATAGAAACTCGCAACCAACGCTTAGGGGTTGTCAATCCCTTCACGGTCACTTACGAGAGTGAGATCTGATAGAGATAATATTTTTGGTATTTTTGATAGATAGATGCAAAGTAAAAAGTAAAAGACAAAGTAAAACAAAGCAAGTAAATAAAGTGATATAGATTGATATGATGAGAATAGACCCGGGGGCCATAGGTTTCACTAGTGGCTTCTCTCAAGAGCATAAGTATTCTACGGTGGGTGAACAAATTACTGTTGAGCAATTGACAGAATTGAGCATAGTTATGAGTATATCTAGGCAATGATCATGTATATAGGCATCACGTCCAAAACAAGTAGATCGAAACTATTCTGCATCTACTACTATTACTCCACTCATCGATCGCTATCCAGCATGCATCTAGAGTATTAATTAAAAATAGAGTAACGCCGTAAGCAAGATGACATGATGTAGAGGGATAAATTCATGCAATATGATAAAAAAACCATCTTGTTATCCTCGATGGCAACAATACAATACGTGCCTTGCAACTCTTTCTGTCACTGAGTAAGGACACCACAAGATTGAACCCAAAGATAAGCACTTCTCCCATTGCAAGAACTACCAATCTAGTTGGCCAAACCAAAAAGATAATTCGAAGAGACTTGCAAAGATAACTCATCATACATAAAAGAATTCAAAGAAGAATCAAATATTTTCCATAGATAATACTGGATCATAAACCCACAATTCATCGGTCTCAACAAACACACTGCAAAAAGAAGATTACATCGAATAGATCTCCACGAGAGAGGGGGAGAACATTGTATTGAGATCCAAAAAGAGAGAAGAAGCCATCTAGCTACTAGCTATGGACCCGAAGGTCTGAAGTAAACTACTCACACTTCATCGGAGGGGCTATGGTGATGATGTAGAATCCCTCCATGGTGGATGCCCCCTCCGGCGAAGCTCCGGAACAGGCCCCAAGATGGGATCTCGTGGATATAGAAGGTTGCGGCGGTGGAATTAGATTTTTGGCTCCTGTTCTGATCGATCGGGGATACGTAGGTATATATAGGAGGAAGGAGTACGTCGATGGAGTAGGGTCCAAGTCTCCTGGATCACGTTCGGTTGGAAAATCATGATCCCAAAGGTTTCATTCCGTTTGGACTCCTTTGATATTCTGTTTCTTCGAAATACTGAAAAAGGCAAAAAAACAGCAATTTTGGGCTGGGCCTCCGGTTAATAGGTTAGTCCCAAAAGTAATATAAAAGTGGAAAATAAAGCCCAATATAGTCCAAAACAATAGATAAAGTAGCATGGAGCAATCAAAAATTATAGATACGTTGGAGACGTATCTTAGGTTCATGGCACCCGGGCCCAAAGTGACAAGCATTAAGCATAGCAAAGTCATAGCAACATCAATCTAAGAACATAGTGGATACTAGGGATCAGGCCCTAACAAAACTAACTCGATTACATGATGAATATCATCCAACTCCTCACCGACCAGCGAGCCTACGAAGGAATTACTCACTCCCGGCAGGGAGCATCATGGAATTGGCGATGGAGATGGGTTGGTGATGATGAAGAACGAAGATCCCCCTCTCTGGAGCCCCAAAAGGACTCCAGATCTGCCCTCCCAAGGAAGAACAGGGCTTGGCGGAGGCTCCATCTCATGGATCGCGATAATTCTTTCTCCCAGATATTTTTGGAAATATGTGATTTTATAGTATCAGGGGGGGGGGGGGGTCGTCTGCGGAGCCACCAGGTGGGTACAACCCACTTGGGCGTGCTAGGAGAGGGGGCGCGCCCTGGTGGGTTGTGCCCACCCAGGTGCCCCTCTCCGATAGGTCTTGGCTCCAGAAATTCTTATTATTGATATAAAAAATCCTCGCAAAGTTTCGTTCCATTCCGAGAACTTTTATTTCTGCACAAAAACAACACCATGGTAGTTCTGCTGAAAACAACGTCAGTCCGGGGTTAGTTTCATTCAAATCATGCAAATTAGAGTCCAAAACAAGAGGAAAAGCATGAGAAAAAGTAGATACGTTGGAGACGTATCAGGCATTAGGTGAATTTATCATGGATTGTAACAAAGAGATGCATTCAATCAAAGAACAACTATCATAATTAAAGTATTTGTAATCCAAGAGAGTGGGCACATTACTAGTTAAAGTTTATACCTCTCCAAACCCACTTTTATCAAATTTTTCATCAAGATTTTCACCCTTCGAATTATGAGGATGCCTTCTAGCTAAAGTTGACTCTTCTTCAATCCTCTTATCATCAAGTTTAATATTGCTAAACAAGGAATCAATAGTAAAAACACCAATCGTCTCAACATCTTCATCATTATTAATCTCTAAAGATTCAGGCTTAGCTGGCATTCCATTCACTAATGTGGCTTGTACATCAGACATTTTTCCTAATAAATTTTCAGTATGAGCAACCTGGGATTGAAGGTTAGCAACCTCTTTGCTGAAAGTATCAAGTTGTTTCGTGATAGCATCAAGTAAAACAGAGTGTTCCCTAAGTTCACCCGTAAAATATTTGTTGTGCTCAAATTGCATGGTCATATAAGCCTTAGTACTTTTCTCGATTTTACCAATATATTAGGATAATAAATACCACGATAATCTTCCTGGAACATGATGACTTTAGCAAATAATATCACAACCAAATGAAAGATCAAACAAGAAAAGGAAACGAAAAGAAGACAAATAAGAAGGCAAATATTTTTGTGTTTTTATGAAAATGTTTTAGAAGTTGGGGGAGATGAAAACGAGAGGCAACTGGAAAATAAATTAATTGCAAGGAGATGAGGTTTGTGATTGGGTACTTGATAGATGTTGATGATGTCTCCCCGGCAACGGCGACAGAAATTCTTCCTGATTGCATGTATCCTCGTTGGTATTTCATCGAAGAGGAGAGAATGATGCAGTATAGCAAAGGTAAGTGTTTCCCTCAGTTATGAAACCAAGGTTATCAATCCAGTAGGAGAACCAAGCAACACTATGTAAACAACACCTGCACACAAATAGCAAATACTTGCAACCCAACACGTAAGAGGGTTGTCAATCCCTCCATGATAGTGAGATAGATTAAATTGTATAGGTTTTGATAAATAGATCTAACTAAAACACAAGATATAATAAATGAACAAAAATTGCAGCAAGGTATTTTTGGTTCTAATATGCTTGCAAATAGACCCGGAGGTCATAGATTTCACTAGAGGCTTCTCTTAAGAAAATAACATACGGTGGGTAAACAAATTACTGTTGGGCAATTATAGAAAAGTGAATAATCATGACGATATCCAAGGCAATGATCATGTATATAGGCATCACGTCCAAGATTAGTAGATCGAAATGATTCTGCATCTACTACTATTACTACACACATCGACCACTATCCAACATGCATCTAGTGTATTAAGTTCATGGAGAAACGGAGTAATTCAATAAGAATGATGACATGATGTAGACAAGATAAACTCACGTATGAATAAACCCCATGTTGTTACCCTTAATAGCAACGAAACATGCATGTCATGTCTCTTTCCTTCACTGAGATTGAGCATGCAAGATCGAACCCATCACAAACCACCTCTTCCCATGGTAAGATAAATCAATCTAGTTGGTCAAACCAAACCAATAAATCGGAGAGGAAAAACGAGGCTATACAAATCATGCATAAAAGAGTTCAGCAAAGACTTGATTAATATTCATGGATAGAACTGGTCATAAACCCACAATTCATCGGATCGCAACAGACACACCACAAAAACGAGTTACATCAAATATATCTCCAAGAACATCGAGGAGAACATTGTATTGAAGATCAAAAAGAGAGAAGAAGCCATCTAGCTACTGCCTACAAACCCTTAGGTCTGTGGTAAACGACGCATGCATCATTGGAGGGAAAAAAGGATGATGATGAACCCCTCTGTGATCATTGACCCCTCTGGCAGAGTGCCAGAAAAGGCATCTAGATTGGATCTCGTGGTTCTGGAACTTCCAGCGGAAGAAAAAGTGTGTCGTCGACTACCCTGGGGTTTCTGCGATTTTAGAGTATTTATAGAGGTGAAAGTCAGTTGAGAAGGTTCCCGTGGGCTCCACTACCCACTAGGGCGCGCTAGGCCCCCCTGGTGCACCCTGGTGCCTAGTGGGCCCCACGGGCCTCCTCCCGTGTGCTCCTTTGGCTCGCTGGGTGTCTTCTAGGCAAAAGAATCTCCAAAAAGTTTCGTGGCATCTGGACTTCGTTTGGTATTGATTTTCTGTGGAGTAAAAACAAGCAAAAACAACAATTGGCCCTGGGCACTATGTCAATAGTTAGTCCCAAAAAATGATATAACGTTGCTACTTAATGAATATAAAACATCCAAGATTGGTACTATAACAACATGGAACAACCAAAAATTATAGATACATTGGAGATGTATCAACTACCACCATCAGACCGGTAAAATAGAAAACATATCAAGGACAAACATTTGCCTTGCGCATAATCCACTTGAGCTAGATGATGACGATCTTGACCTCCTCAAGTTGGAGCACCTTTCTTGATTGCACTGGCTCGATGAAGAGTAGTAGATTGCTCCCCCATACTCCACTATGGGTGAGCCACTCTTCGGCACATCCTCACAAGTCCATTGTCACCACAATGGACGACAAGCTTCAAGCATGATCTGTTCGTGATGCTCGACTTGAACTTGCACACCACAGTCTTGATTATGATCACCACTTGATGTCATCCTCCATGGGTTGTATGAGATCTTCCTCTTGACGCAAGCACATGGAGACATACCATACCATGGGATCACTTGATCCCTCTCGGTACATCTTGTACACTTTGTGTGTTGATCAACTTGATTCACTCTTTGACTTAGTCTTGATCAACCTTGAATCATGTCTTCTCTATGATCAATCTTTGTATAATTCCTTCAATAGCACCTTGGTCAACACATAAACTCCTTGAAACCAACCAATGGAATTCAAGAAATGCATATGAATAAATCCTATGAATATAACTCAGGGAAAGCATTAGTCCATAGATAATGGCATCAATTACAAAAACCACACAAGGGGGCACCATGCTCTTTCAGGCGGCTAAACAAATTACTCTTGGGCATTGATAGAAAAGCGCATAGTTATGACGTATTCACGGCAATGATCATGTATATAGGCATCACGTCCGATACAAGTAGACCAACTCATGCCTGCATCTACTAATATTACTCCACAAATTGACTGCTATCCATCATGCATCTATGGTATTGAGTTCATAAAAAACGGAGTAACACCTTAAGTAAGATGACATGATGTAGACAAAGTAAACCCAATCAATATGAATAAGCCCCATCTATTTACCCGTAATGGCAACAATACAAATACGTGTCTTGTCCCCTTCTATCACTGGAATATAAAGCACCACAAGATTGAACCCATGACAAAGCAAATCTCCCACTGAAGATAATTCGATCTAGTTGGCCAAACCAAACGGTTAGATCAGAGAGAAATACAAAGTTATAACAATCATGCATCATAAAGTTCAGACAAGACTCTTTTACTTTCAATGAATAATCTGGTCATAAACCCACAATTCATCGGGTACTAACAAACACACCGCAAAAGAAGATTACATCCGATAGAACTCCAAGAATATAGAGGAGAACATTGTATTGAAGATCAAAGAGAGAGAAGAAGCCATCTAACCACTAGATATGGACCAGTAGGTCTGTGGTGAACTACTCGCGCATCATTGGAAGGCAGCAAGGATGATGTAGAAGCCCTCCGTGATCGGTTCCCCTTCGGCAGAGTACAGAAAAGACCTCCATATGGGATCGTGGAGGAACAGAAGATTACGGCGGCAGAAAAAGTGTTCCAGGTGGCTCTCTGAGGTTTCCCAATATTTGATAATTTATAGAAGTGGAAGGTCAGACGGAGCCACGTGGGGCCCACAAGGTAACAGGGCGCTCCCCCTGGGCGCACCCTGTTGCCCTATCGTCTGCTCATTCGTCCTCTGGACTCCTCCCGAAACTTCTATGGTCTCTTTTGTCCAGAAAAACATCGTCAAAAAGTTTCACATCATCTGGACTCCGTTTGGTACTAATTTTCTGGAAAACCAAAGATAAGCAAACACCAGCAACTCGCACTAGGCACTGGATTAATAGGTTAGTTCCCAAAAATTGATATAAAATAGCATATAAAGTATCCACAATTGATAAATAATAGAATGAAACAATAAAAAATTATATACATTGGAGACGTATCAGCATCCCTAAGCTTAATTTCTACTCATCCTCGAGTAGGTAAATGATAAAAATAGAATTTTTGATGTGAAATGCTACCTAACATATGTATCATGTAATCCTTTCATGATATGAATATTGAGATACGAGTGATTCAAAGCAATAGTCTATAATTTGATATAAAGACATCAATACTCAGGCATACTAATAAACAATCACGCCTTCCAAAATAAAGAATGCTAAAGAACGCCATCCCTACAAAACCAGATAGCCCGTCATGCTTAGTCTTCCTAGCACAAAGATATTAATCATGAACTACCCCAATGAAAACCCAAGCAATTTTATCATACATTTTAACGTCTTCAGCATTTTCACCCCCACGCAATACATGAGCGGGAGCTATGATATAGCACTATGGGTGGAATAGAATGCAGTGATAGAGATCAATTAGGAGAAGTCAAAAAGGAAGAAAGTCTCGCATCGACGCAGCTAATCAACGGGCTATGGAGATGCCCATCAATTGATATCAATGAGAGGAGTAGGGATTTCCATGCAATGGATGGAGTAAGAGCTATAAGTGTATGAAAGTGTCGGTGTATAGAAGTGTGGGCTCTGCTTTACACCCCTTTACCTGTGCACGTGCAGTCAGAGCCGCACTTGCGACCACACTTAGCAGGGCAGAGGAGGGAGTCCGAAGCCACGAGACGATCAAAGCAACGCCAAGATAGAGACACAAATAGCAAGAGGGCGAGGTGGACTCCCCCGGCAAGACCCTTGCTGGGGTGGCCTCCACGGCCCCGGCAAGGGCCTTGCCAGGGCAACTTTCCCAACACCAGCGGAGCGTGCCATCCTTGAGCCCAAGGTTTCGAACATCATGAATGACATTGGAACCAAGGCTCGGGAGGCACCTCCATGGTGGCATGCAGATCTTTGTGAAGATCTTTAACACACAAGATCAGATGAGGACCAGAAGACAAGACCTCCGGCAACATTCTTGCCGCGGACGACCGCGGTGCCACGGAAATACCCTTGCCAGGCCCCCGGCAAGACCCTTGTCGAGGACATCAGCGAGGCCGCGGCCCGGCCCGCACGCACCAAGACCCCACCGCCGTTCCCATGCAGCTGCCAGCCCAGCCAGCCAGGCGAGCACCTACGTGGCGACATGCGGCCCCGAGACCAACTCAGCAAGCACCTGTGTGGTGGCATGCAGATCTTCGTGAAGATGCTGCCACCGCGCCAGCACAGCAGCCTGCCAGCCTACATGGCGCTGCCTGCCTCACTGACCTGGACGCGTGTCGAAGCAAGGCGAGGCAGCAACAAAGCGAGGGGACACCTTAGGGGCGCATTTAATGTGTCTTTTCCCGTAATGGCAAGCGATAAGTATAGCTACTGTACCCTTTCCACCTCTTGTGTGCCACTGTGGCACCTCCTTCGTCTATAAAAGGAGGCCCGAGGCATACTAGAGAGGGATTCGGCTTTTTGAGCAAGTGACGCACCGTAGCTGGCTCAAGAACATTCATATACACACTAAAGCAGGACTAGGATATTACGCGATCTCCGCGGCCCAAACCTGGGTAAACGACCTTTGTGCTGGCTCTTAGACCCGCTCTTCTCACAACCCCGCGCCCGCCGACCACAGTAGGGATTCCGTTGATCCCATATGTGTCGTTCTCACCGACAGAAAGCTCAATGAAAACTAAGTGGGTGTGCATCAAACTTGCTTGCTCGTGAAGACCTTGGGCATTTGAGGAGTTCATGATTAATATCATCGGAATATACAAGCCAAGTTCTATAATGCTAGATTCCCACTAGTATATGAAAGTGACAACTCAGGAGACTCTCTACATGAAGAACATGTGCTACTTTAAAGCACAATTGTGGAAAAGGATTGTAACATTACCCCTCCTCTCTTTTTCTCTCATTCTCCTTTTTTCTCTTTTTTCATCTGGATTCTCGTCCCGGCTTGTGGGGGAATCATAGTCTTCATCATCCTTTCCTCACTGGGACAATGCTCTAATAATGATGATCATTGCACTTATATTTACTTACAACTCGATAAAACTAAAAATATGACTCTATATGAATGACTCTAGTAGTGTACCAGGATGTGCAATGGTCCAGCATAACATGTATAATAATGATGAACGATGGCGGAGCCACAAATACTATGTCAGCTATATGATCATACAAAGCAATATTACAATGAACACATATGTCATGAAAACGAAGTGGTGGAAGTTGCATGGCAACATATCTTAGAATGGTTATGAAAATGCCATAATAGGTAGGTACGGTGGCTGTTTTGAGAAAGATATAATGAGGCTTATGTGTGATAGAGTATATCATAGCACGGAGTTAGGATGCACCGGCGAAGTTTGCACCGACTCTCGAGGTGAGAAAGGGCAATGCACGGTACTGAAGAGGCTAGCAAATTCCAGAAAGGTAAGAGTGCGTATATTACATGGACTCACATTAGTCATAAAGAACTCGTATACTTATTGTGAAAATTTATTAGCCCTCGAAGGAAAGTACTACTCGCATGCCCCCAGGGGGATAGATTGATAAGGAAAGACCATCGCTCGTTCCCAACCGACACTCATAAGGTATACACTCAATATCAAATCATACTCCAAATTCATCGCAAAACTAGAGACTATACGTGAATGCTTCGGGAATCACAACCCACATCAATATCCCTACTAAATCATAGTTATCTACTAGTACCCACGTATATTACCACCTTAATATCGTAAAACTATTGCACGGAATCGAACATATCATATTCAGTGATCCACATGAAAGTTTTTATTATATCCCCCTTGAATATCCATCCTTTATGGACTAGTATTATAACCCGTGCAAATTGCCATTACTATTTATTAGACTCTCAAAAAGACTTAAGTGAAGCATGAGAGTGCAACTATTTCTACAAAATATAACCAACCATGTTCTAAAAGATATAAGTGAAGCACTAGGGCAAACGCCTAGCTCAAAAGATATAAGTGAAAAAATTAAACCATTCTGAAACATTTTTTTAACATGAACATCTTTTAAACCATTTTGGAACATTTTTTGAAAAAAACCAAACATTTTATAAATGTCATTTTTTCAAAACAGAATCATTTTTTTCAAAAATTCAAAAACAATTTTTAATTAATTTTGAATATTTTGTTAGAATGCCAAACATTTCTTCAACACTTATGATAAGTATGTTTTTGTAAAATGTCAACTTTTTTGAAAACGAAAAATAGAAAATAATGGAAAACAAAAAGTGAAGATAATATTGTAGATAAAACAAAAAAAGAAGCGATCAGGCTAGAAGGTTCCCAAAACCGAGTCCCAATGGAAATCGCTAGACGAGTTTCCTTGCGTTTTGTCAACAATTTGACGCATTGAGTGTAAAATAGAACACAGCACGCCTCGCTTAAAGCGAGCGGCAAGGCTGTGACCTCAGAGCGCATGATTAACTGGGCCAGGCCCAAATAGTACTACCATTTCTTGTTTTAATTTCACTTTTTTCTTTTTCGTCTTTTTTCCTTTAAAAAATCTGTGTTTTGGTATACACTAATATTTTATCATGTAAATTTTGAAAAGTGCTTGTTTACTTTAAAATTGTCTCTATGTATTTTAAAAGAAAGTTCGTGTACTTTACAATCTATTTTTGAAAAATACATGCATATTTTTGAAAAAAATAAGGATTTAGAAAATTTCATTTATTTTAGAAGTATATGCATAGTTTTTGCAAAAAACATCATGTGACTTATTAAATGCTACTCATTTATAAAAAATTATTCATGCATAATTTTTATGTAATGTAAAAATATTGACGCATTGAAAAGATCATGTACATAAAAAGAATTGATCGTTCTTATTGACAAAATTATGCAAATTGTTCACTCATTTAATAAATTTAATCATCTAGTTACACAATAAAAAATCGTGTGCTTCACTAATATCATGTAACTTCAATAAATTCACAATAAAGCACGTTCATTTACTTAAAAAGGGCATTTTCATAAAGAAGTTCTGTAACCTTAAAAAAGTCTGGTTTGTTAAAATATTCATGTAATTTTAAATATTGTTTGCTTGTTGTTTATAAAAATGTTCGAGTATTTTAAGAAAATATTCACGGTTTTTACAAACTTCACACAGTTTGTAAAATGTTGATGTACGTGGAAAAATGTTCACATGGTTATCTGTCGACAAGTTATTAAAAACTGATAGTGCTCACATGTTATCGAAATTTTGTTCCTATAAGTTAAAAATGGTTCAAATGTGTTTAAAATATATTTGTATATTTACAAATATTCATGTGGTTTGAAAAATAATCATGTATGTCTAAAGAAGCAAAGAAATTAAGTACAAAATTTAAAGGAAACAAAAAAGGGAAAGGTAAATGTCAAAAAGGAAAACAAAAAAATAACAAAGGACATTAATAGTTAAAAAGGAAACATTTTCTTTAACAAACACAGAAAACCAGATAAAGCCATTCTATTAAAGCATAAAGAAACCACAAAAAACCTGGAGGTACGATTTGGCCAGCCCAAAGCGGGGTACTTTATAGGTGAGGTTGTGGTATCACTCGCATTGAAAAATATATAGCATTGGTGGATGCATGGGGTGTACACAGGAATCAAGGACAAATCTACTCGAATAAATACCTACGTTATACTATTAGGCTAGTCATAGTGGGGAGTAACTTAGAGCAGTGTCATGCATATGACACTAGCCTATGTTACCACGTTCATAGTGCAATAGTAACATAGATGATTGCATTTATTAACTTGTAGACTCATTCATTCCTGGGAAGTGCTATGTTACTCTAAGCATCTCTCTCCTCATTAACTACTTGCCACATAAGAAAATTTACATTGGGATATGTTATGTTACTAGCTATGTTACTCCCACTATGACCAGCCTTATATCTCTCTTTGCATGAGGAGAGAAACTGATTAATGGGTCTGGCACTATGGTAGAAAGGGCGTCTATTCGATCCGCACGGCTTTATCACATGATAGTGAGCTTGAAAAGTCAATGTGATGTGTGGAATGACAAGCTCCACTCGGATCTAGTTCTAAAACGGAAGGTAAGGCTAACTCCTAGCAAAGATTAGGCGGTTTCTTTGGTGCCTGGCTCATCACTCCTTGCTAACAACGGATGTCCTACAATACTGACACATGTGAGGGAGAGTTGTTGTATAGTGTCCGGGGGAAGAGATTTCTAGCGAGATTCATTCATAGATTATACGATGGTGCTATGTGTGTGTGGTCTTTGGTGGATAGGGAGATCACTAAGCATACTTACCAGATGCAACATACATCACACTGAAGTCACCCTAATTAGTATCAATCAAGTAAAAAAGCAAGCATGTGTGTTCTTATAGTGCCATGCAACTTGAACCGGTCAAACACCCAACCCTAGAAAAGAAAGGAGGAGACGAGGAGTCTCCCTCCACTATTCATCACATGTTGGCCTCTCGCTTTTTATCTTTGTTCACGGCTAATTTTCCATAACACAGTATTAAAAACATGTTCAAGATATAACCACAAAGAAACAATTCAAGAACAACAAATCGAGCCCTATGAAAACAACATGGCACATGAAGGCACACAAAAGTCTCTCATAGTGACTTTAGAGGAAACATTTCCCACTTTGATAAAAGTAGTGAGCCTCTAGGCATAGGCCGACGACCCTATCGAACACCTTGCCGACCACCGAACTGAACACTTCTACACTGTTTGGATTTGTCTAGTGCCCATTCCTACAAGTGTTTCTGTTTGAGCTCCCTCGCTCAGCTTCATCACATCTTCCTCTCCCACCTCCTTCCCATATTATTCTTTCCCATTCCAAACCAAATCGTGTCAACAAAAAGATATTTCCTCCGTCCCATAATATAAGAGCGTTTTTGACACTGCACTAGTGTAAAAAATGCTCTTATATTATGGGACGGAGGGAGTAGATTGCAAAATTACGTATGATATTAAATTAATATTACCAACACAAAACAAGCTTGCAACATTTCTTTTAGAAATGTACACTTGATTAGACACACTAGAACATGAAAATTAGACACCGGGCACGGGGAACACATGCACATCCCAATGTATAGAAGTACATGCTTATGACGGTCACCTGTAAATGGTAGAAAAATGTATGCATACTACAACATAAGTAGCAAAGACGTGGCAACATGAAAAGGGTGTGTGAAAACTTCCAAAAGTAGTTGGTCGGGACATTGTAGGTTGATTTAAAGCTGCATGAACAATAAATATTGCAACACCATAAATTTGAATATTGAAACATAGACAAGAACACGTGACAACATCTCAACATACATAGATCATGTAATGTAGAACCAAAACGATCACACAAAACTAAGAGTAGCTCAAATGATCAGGTTGCTTGTGGTGAAATATATCCATCCAAGTTTAAGTTCTAGACTTTGCATTGGTGCTTTTATTGAATTTATTCCAGGATTTAATAAGTTTGTGGATCTAGAACTCAGTCTCTCAAGGGTGTTGATATGGTTATTTCCTATCGACTCTCTCTCTCTCTCAAGGGCGCTTATATGACAATAATGCTAAACGTACAAAGACTTACACGCTGACTAGGATTTTGATTTTGAAGGGGTGGGCCCCTTCCCCATCTCCAATCAAATCTGACCAGTTTGTAAATCCGATATAACTCTATGTATGTCTAGCATTACTCATTTATATGGTTATTCATCAATAACGAGGCGGCGCAGGTGATGACTCATTGGTCTCAAAACCTATCGATCCAAGAACCTACCGACTCAAAAGTCTCTCATATGGTAAGTTCATAGTTCATATTGATGTATGCACACGTGGTCTGCTAAAAATGTACTACTATGTTTAAAACAAATTGTACTACATTTCAAAAATAAACGCACGACGATCCAATAGAAAGGCAAGAAAAGTTCCTTCACCGCTCCGCCAAAACATCTCGGTTTTGTTCGTCGAAACCAACCGTGTTGCTGCTTACTCACTCCGCCTATGCACGATGCTTTGATGGTGCCCGATCTGCTGCATCAAGTCGGGAACAATCAAACCCATTAACCGTCGCTACAATGGAGCACGAAGGGCTATGCCACGTGTCTTTTACTATGCAGAAGGGGAAAAGTTAAGAACGCATCTAGGCTCCTCCTCCTCTCTTCTCTCTCTATCTCTCTCATTTTTCCTTCCCAACCAGGGTTGCCACCGCCGCCCCATTGCTCCTCTAGCACTGCCCATCGGAGAAATACCTGCTTCTCCCCAGGGTATTGTACTCTTGGGGCTAATCTGACAGGAAGGGCGGCGCTGCTCCTCCCCCGACAGCAAGGTGGGTGTCCCGCGCGCTCACTAGCGAGGGAGAGATTACCACCTCTCCTCACCTCCACCCAGGTTCCCGGATCGAGCGGAGAGGGATAGCTACACCCACAGGTGGAGGCGCTTTCGGGAACTGCTCCTTGTCGTTGTCGACGGAGAGAAAGGGGAACAACCTTTTTCTCTAAAAAATAAGGAGCAGCAACCGTAGTAGGTGGTGGTGCTGGCAAACGAGTTGGACGTGAGCCGCTTTAGCTTCTTCCAGCGGTTGCCTCTCCCCCGCCCTCAACATCTCACCGGAGCCACCGCTCTTGGACTCCTTCCCTGCACCGCCTAAGGAGCTCCCATCACACCTTGCACTGGATTTCAATGGCAGGGGAGAATAGAATCGACCGTGTGGCGTGGCCACAAGCGCTGCTGAACATCTCAGATATCAATCATGGTACATGTGCCTGTGTTTGATGCGATGGCTGGGTGATTTTTAGGATTCTGCATGGACATCTGTGGTGCTCAATTACTGGCTGATAGAGGTGTGCTGCTGCAGGTTAAATCCACGGGGAAGAGGAGGCAGAGAAAGAGATGGACTAGGGAAGAAGAGGAGCCCCTCTATAGATCTTTTCTTATTTTTTTTGAGTAAACCTCTGATTTAGGAGATCATGTTCTTATAAGTTGCTATTCCACTTTCTGGATCTCCTGGACTATATATTAATTTTGGATTTGTGTCTTTTATATACACAGTCGAGTGAAGAATTTTGTTAGCTTTAGTTAGGAAAAAATGTATACATTGGTTCATAATTTTTGATGCAAAAAAGAAAAGAAATATATATTATTTTGCTAATTTGTGAAGTTCTTTTCTACCTGTGGTGAAACAGAGGTGACCAACGAGGAAACCGAGGCAAACTATTCACCGCCTATCAAGTTATTATAATTCCAGTATGCATCTACTTATAAGCTAATTAGCATTGTATTTGTAGAGTTCAATTGCAAGTTAATTAGTCTGATAATGTTAGGCTGAAAGTGCAACTAATCCCCTGGTGGCTTTGGTAATTCATAACAACATATGGCTCATTGAACTAATATCCATTCAATATAAATATTTCAGGATGTTCAATGATTGGCGTGGCATGGACTAGAGATGTGGACCCCTCAAAATGCTAAGGATAAAGATTGGCAAAAGCTCAAGACTCTTCATTAATATTTTAGTGATCCAAGATCACATTGAGTCCATTGGAAAGCCAATACTATTAAACGGGGATGAGGTGTTGCTTAATAGCCTACTTGCTCAAATGCTTAGTGATATTGCTCCAAAACCCTCAACCACTTTCTCCATCCAAATATGTCCAAAACCCAAATACCAACTCGGCCTTACCGATTCATTCTACCTAGACGCACCGAGTTCATTTGACATAGCCACTGCCAGAAACCCTAACAGTTTGACCACACCGATACAGATCTCAGTCTCACCGAGATGGCCTTGCAAACTCCCTGTGTCTTGTTGTAATTATTTTGGTCTCACCAAAATGTGGCAATCGGTCTCACCGAGTTTGCTTATTGCTCCACTTCGGTCTCACCGAGTTGATGCATTCGGCGCCATCGAGATGAAGTTTACCCTAAGCCCTAGCACATCGGTCCCACCGAGTTGTTCCATTCGGTCCCACCGAGATTCCAAACATTCATATTTTTGAACTGATCTGTGCCACCGAGTTTACATATCGGCGCCACCGAGATTAGTCAAAAGTGTGTAACGGTTGGATTTTGTGTGGAGGCTATATATACCCCTCTACCCCCTCTTCAATTATGGAGAGACCCATCAGAACGTGCCTACACTTCCATCATTCATTTTTTGAGAGAGAACCACCTACTCATGTGTTGAGATCAAGAGATTCCATTCCAACCTTTTGAACCTTGATTTCTAGCCTTCCCCAAGTTGCTTTCCACTCAAATACCTCTTCCGCCATAGCCAAATCTGTGAGAGATAGTTGAGTGTTGGGGAGACTATCATTTGAAGAACAAGAGCAAGGAGTTCATCATCAACATGCCATCTATTACCTTTTGGAGAGTGGTGTCTCCTAGATTGGTTGGGTGTCGCTTAGGAGCCTCCGACATGTTGTGGAGTTGAACCAAGAAGTTTGTAAGGGCAAGGAGATCGCCTACTTCGTGAAGATCTACCATAGTGAGGCAAGTCCTTCATGGGCGATGGCCATGGTGGGATAGAAAAGGTTGCTTCTTCATGGACCATTCATGGGTGGAGCCCTCCGTGGACTCGCACGGTTGTTACCCTTAGTGGATTGAAGTCTCGATCAACATGGACATACGATAGCACCACCTATCGGAACCATGCCAAAAATCTTCGTGTCTCCATTGCGTTTGCTTTCTCCAAACCCTTCCATTCACCCTCATATGCAATCTTTTACTTTCCGCTGCTATACTCTTAGAATTGCATGTGTAGGTTGATTGCTTGACTTATGCTAATAGCTAAAATCTGCCCACAACTAAAATTGGGAAAAAAGGAGAGATTTTTATTTGGTCAAGTAGTCTAATCACCTCCTCTACACATACTTTCGATCCTACAAGTGGTATCTGAGCTTTGGTGTCCATTAGGCTTGATTTCCATACCTTTGGTGATCATAGCCTTGGTTTCACAACCTAGGAGAGTATGGCGTCTAGCGAGGGAAATTACCACCGTAGAGGTCCTTACTTTGATGGTACAAATTTTGCTAGTTGGAAGCATAATATGAAAATGCATATTCTTGGTCATAACCCCGCCGTTTGGGATGTTGTTCGTATTGGCTTGTAAGGTGAATATTTTGAAGATGGTAGAGAACCAGATCGTGAAGCAACTGCAGATGAATTGAAGATGTTGCAATACAACTCTCAAGCTTGTCATATTCTCTTTAATGGATTATGCCCCCGAAGAATTCAATAAAATCAGCTGCCTTGAGATTGCAAAGGAAATTTGAGATACTTTGGTTGATATGCACGAAGGTACCGAGTCCGTCAAGAAATCCAAGTTGGATGTGCTCCAAAGTCAACTTGACAAGTTCAAGATGAAGGATGGTGAAGGAGTGGCCGAAATGTACTCTAGGCTTGCTCTCATCACAAATGAGAGTGACGACTTAGGAAGTGAAGAGATGACCGACAAATTCATCATCTAGAAGATCCTTAGAGCCTTGGATGGAAAATATGATTTCGTGTGCATAATGATCCAAATGATGCCCAACTACAAAGATCTCTAGCCAACGGAAGTCATTGTTAGAATCATTGCTCATGAGATGTCACTCAAGGATAAGGATGAGCTCCACAACAAGTCAAGTGGTGCTTACAAAGCTACAAGTGATGCTCCTATAACATCAAGTGACAAGCTAGTCTCCAGTGAAGAATTGAGCTTAATGGTGAAGAACAAAGCTATAAGAATAGAATCAAAGAGAGAAGTTCCAAGTCAAGGTCCTATAATGACAAGAGATCTTCTAGTCGTGATTTTAATTGCTACAATTGTGGAAGACCCGGACACTACTCCAATGAGTGTATGGCTCCCCATAAGAGAAGAGAAGACTCACCAAAAAAGGAGAAGTAGAAGGGATGAATCACCTCCAAGAGAGAGAAGGAGTAGAGATGATCGTTATGAATGAAGACCCTCTCGAAGAAGCAAAGATTTGGAAAGGAAAGACAAGTCATCAAAGAGCTACACAAGACGAACACATCAAGCTCATGTTGGTGAAAGGGTTTCCAGTTTCGACTCCGACAGCTACTCCGAGATAAGCTATCTCTCTGACTCCAACTATACTCAAGATGAAGGTGTTGCCGGCCTTGCACTTGTGTCATCCAACTCCTTCGACATATTTGACTCACCAAATGAAGGAAAGTAGAAGATGCTTCATGGCTAAAGGCCCCAAGGTATCACACCCGAGTATCTTGATTTCAATAGTGATGAAGATGATTTGCTAGGTGATGATAATTTACTCGTTGACAAAACAAGTGATGAAAACTATGATGAACTTGCTATTAATCATGCTAATCAAGATGAAATGAATGACAATAATAAGAAGGAGATTGAGCGTCTAACTAAAGAACTAAAACACTCTTAAGTTAGCTCATGAAACAACTCTAGAGGATCATAGAGAGCTCTTAAGAACTCATGAGGAGCTAGGCTTCAAGAAGATAAATTTAGAGCAAGAGCATGGGTTTCTAAAAGCTATCAATGATGACCTTCGAAACAAGAGTTCTTCTTACATTTCCAAACGTCTCCTCTTATCTACTTATATACCACAAGTAAAATCTAGCAAACAAGAGCAAGAAAGATTCTTCTTCTAGTAGTAACAATAATCATGCTAAATCTAATAGTGTTGCTTCTAGTCGTTCTCTCGATTCCACTAATGACTCTCTTAGTCAAGTTATTGAGCAAGAAAATAGCTTATTGAAGTGAATTATATAGAAAGGTGTTTACAAGAGCCTTGCTAGAAGTAAGCAATTTGAGGAAATTGTACGCAATCAAGGAAGGCACCGGAAGAATCAAGGTGTTGATTTTGAACGGAAGTTCAATGCTAATGGAGTTGAATGGGAAGAAGATCAATACCCCAAGACAAAGTTTGTTCCTCAACAAGAGAAGTATGACCCAACTTCTTTTGAGGGAACACAAGCTCTAAATGATCTAACACCACAAGACCACAGTCTTAAAGGCAAGGACAAGCTTCAAGAGGAGATTGACTCATTTGAAGAGTGGTCAAGTGGTTCCTGATAAATAAGAGTGTCGAACCCAATGAGGAGACAAAGGTAGAAAAAATATTCCCTCAAGTTCTATCGACCACCGATACAACTCTACGCATAGTTAATGTTTGCTTTACCTAGAACAAGTATGAAACTGTTTTGCAAGAATAAAACTACGATTACTTTGAGAGAATAAAACTATGAATAAATTGCAAGGTAATAAAAGTGGATATCTTTTTTCAACAAGAAAGTCATTTGTCCCTAGGCAATTGATAACAAGTACCGGTAATCATTCTTGTAATTTTATATGAGGGAGAGGCGTGAGCAAACATACTTTCTCTACTTGGATCATATGCACTTATGATTGGACCCCTAGCAAGCATCCGCAACTACTAAAGATCATTAAGGTCGTGAAACCCAACCATAGGATTAAGTATCAAGTCCTCTTTATCCCATAGACAACAACCCACCTACTCGGGTTTAAGCTTCTGTCACTCTTGCAACCCACCATAAGCGAATCATGAACATATTGCAACACCCTACAACGGGGATCCTTCATGTTTGTGCGAGACGGAGGGCACCGTAGTACAGGACCATAAATAAAATATACAACCACACCAACCAAGATCACGATTAACCCATAGGACAAAATAGATCTACTCAAATATCATAGGATAGCCAAATATCATTGGGAAATAATATATGGAGTTGAGCACCATGTTTAAGTAGAGATTACAGAAGGGAGAAGGGGTGTTACACCACTTTATAGAGGGGGATAAAGTTGGTGTTGACGGTAGCAAGATTGTTGATGTAGATCGTCGTCATGATCTTTGCCCGAGCGGCACTCCGGCGCCTCCGGGAGAGAGGGGGAGAGAGCCCCCTCCTTCTTCTTATTCTTTGGCCTCCCCCTAGATGGGAGGATATTTTCCCTTATGGTCCATGGTTTCCATGGCGGCGGAGGGGCGGGAGCCCTTCCGAGATTGGATCTCCCTCTTTGTTCTCTTCTATTTCGTGTTTCCAGATCTGGCCGAAAACCGTTTCTCATTTTCCAGGAGATCCGTAACTCCGATTGCGCTGAAATTTTAACACGATTTTTTACCGGATATAAGCTTCCTTGCACCTGAAGTATAGCTCCAACCAATGTTCGAGGAGGGCATAAGACACCTGGGCGTGCCTGCCCCCCCAGGCGCGCCCTGTGGGTTGTGGTCACTGTGGGCCCCCTCTTCTCATGATTCCAACTCCCAAAAATCACAAATACTCCAAAATAATTCTCCGTAAAATTTTATTGCATTTGGACTTTGTTTGATATGGATTTTCTACGAAACAAAAAACATGCAAAAAATAGGAACTTGCACTGGGCACTGGATCAATATGTTAGTTCAAATAAATCATATAAAATGTTGCCAAAAGTGAATGAAAGTTGTATAATATTGGCATGAAACAATCCAAAATTATAGATATGACGGAGACGTATCAGTTCCCAAGACTACGTCAAGCTCTACTTCATCAAGTTCAACTACAACTCCAAGGATTTCCATCAAATTGATGTGGGTCCCAAATTTCCACCAACATACTTCTCTCATATTCATATTGGCAAGGACTTGTGCAAACAACTTCCATATCATGCACTAGTTCAAGGAGTCACAAACCCTCTTGTTGGTAAGACAAGGGACAAGGTAACCAAATGCTTTCATGGACATCGTCATTTGTGCAATTTACTCTATGTCTATGGATATCCTTGTATGTTCCTTGTGGGACTAACCCATATAGGTATTGAAAGTGCAACACTCCAAAGAAATGCTCCAAATGATCTACATCAACATTGAGCATACACATCTTCACTATCTATATGAAGTCATCATCGAAAAAACCCAAGGTTAGTTGACCCCTCCTTGGGGGGATATCACATCTAGGGGGAGCTTTGCTCTAAAAATTGAGCTAAAACAACTGTAATGGTGTGAACACATTAATGCTTTACGTAAAAGTGGTAATCCCACTTGTGCTTAAACGATGAGTATGGCCTATGATCAAATGTTCTCACTTGACTCCCAAGTCAATATACTCACATACAAATGACCTAGTCAACGCCAACTGCTT
This sequence comes from Triticum aestivum, assembly GCF_018294505.1. Taxonomy (NCBI): domain Eukaryota; kingdom Viridiplantae; phylum Streptophyta; class Magnoliopsida; order Poales; family Poaceae; genus Triticum; species Triticum aestivum. The sequence goes on along the minus strand of NC_057798.1, from coordinate 468,400,960 downwards.
GATAGATGCTAGAATTGTTTGTGCATGTTTCACAAATATTTCATTTGACATTTTATTATGTGAACATGTTGGTTTGCATTTTTCCCATTCGAGGACATCCATTCGTTGTTTTGGTTTTTGTTGACCAAATGGATGTACAAGAATACCTAAGAACTTTCTGTAGCTATCTATGCTCTTCTTGTCTTAAACTCTATTCATGCTACATCACAAAAATTAAACAAGCTCGTTTCGGACCCTCTGGGTGAGGAGCACTCGGAGCCACCGATCCGTCAAGGGATGCATTCCAAAACCTTCTAGTGTTTTCCGGTCAGACCAATTCACTCCAACTCGATCACACTGAAGGCATTAGAATTATCTAGGTTTTAAACTCGGTGATACTGATTAGACCGACTCGGTCCCACCGATTTGCTATAATTGCACGCATTTTCACATCTCGGTGCCACCGACAGCAGATGGGTATATATTCCAATGGCCCGTACAGTTAAAAACTTCTTCAAACATGTTGTGCATGCGCCCTATTGCTGCCTCCCCCTTGGTCTCTGGATCTTCACCTCCGTCTCATGTGCATTGTCGCCGCAGGATCCGCCGCTGTTAATGGAGTCAAACTCCATAGTTTCTGCCGTAGAGGATCGTCACAAAGTTAGGGTACGATTTGATCTCCTCGTGCTTTCCCCTTTTGATCCAATGCACAAGGATAATGCCTGGTATCTTCTGACGTTTGAGATTGATCCATCCACCAAACGAGTTCGTTAGAACAGATTCGAAGAAAGAGTTTAGGGTTAGGTTTCCGCCGAATTCATCTCGGACCAACCAAAATGACATTTTCGGCCCCATCAATTGGCTCTGGCCATTGCACAACTCGGTGCCACCGAAATGTAATGATAGCTGAGACCAAAAGTAAAATCTTAGTGAAACCCCAACAACACGGAACCACCGAATCACAACTCGGTCTAACCAAACTTGTGTGTTTAGGCTCTATGGCTGCTTCGGTGTCACCGAGATGATCATATCGGTAGCTTTGAAATGCTCTTTGTGGAAAAATAAAACTAAAATTTGGATTTAAATGTTTACAAAAAACTATCTGCCTTTTGTGATGCTCATCTACTCTGCCCATACCTATCTATTCACAAGGTCAGCTTCGCAAGATGTCTAGTGCCAGTGATATTCAAAATCAGTCAAAGCAAGAAGTTAATCTCAGTGAGGGCTCAAGTCCTATTGGTAGTTATGATGAAGGCAGCAGGAGCACACCAAGCAACTTGCCAAAGACTGCCACTTGGACAAAGAAGAAAAGAACATCTGACAGTGGGGATGAAGATTTCATTGCAGCTGAGGCCACTTCCAAGAGGAAGAAAGCTCTGAGGAAAGAGTATGGCTCTGCAGTTAGCACTAAGCCAAGTGCAAAGGACAGGACAATGATACGTCTCCAACGTATCTATAATTTATGAAGTATTCATGCTATTATATTATCCATCTATGATGTTTTATATGCATTTATATGCCATTTTATATGATTTTTGGGACTAACCTATTAACCTAGAGCCTAGTGCCAGTTTCTATTTTCTCCTTGTTTTTGAGTTTTACAGAAAAGGAATACCAAACGGAGTCAAATTGACGTGCCAATTTTTGAGGATTTTTTATGGACCAAAAGAAGACCAGGGAGCATCGGAGTTGGGCCAGAAGAGTCCCGGGCTGCCCACGAGGGTGGGGGGCGCGCCCCCCTATCTCGCGGACAGCCCGGAGACCCCCCTGACATGAAACCAACGCCAAAAATTCCTATAAATACAGAAACCTTCGGGAAATAACCTAGATCGGAAGTTCCGCCGCCGCAAGCCTCTATAGCCACGAGAAATCAATCTAGGCCCTCTCCGGCACCCTGCCGGAGGGGGCCATCATCATCGGAGGCCATGGAGAAGGATCTCAGAGGGGCCATCATCACCATGAAGGCCAAGGACCAGAGGGGGAAAGCCATGGAGGAGGAATCACAGGGGGGAGAACCTCTCCTCCTCTCTCTTGGTGGCACCGGAGTGCCATCGGGAGGGGAATCATTGCCGCGGTGATCATCTTCATCAACATCACCATCCTCATCTCTTTTACGCGGTCCACTCTCCCGCACCCCACTGTAATCCCTACTTGAACATGGTGCTTTATGCCGCATATTATGATTCAATAATGTGTTGCCATCCTATGATTTTTTGAGTAGATATCTTTTGTCCTTGGGTTGATTGATGGTCTAGATTGGTACGAGTTGTATGTTTTATCTTGGTGTTGTCCTATGGTGCCCTTCGTGTCGCGCAAGCATGAGGGATTCCTGCTGTAGGGTGTTGCAATACGTTCATGATTCGCTTATAGTGGGTTGGTGAGTGACTGAAACACAAACCTGAGTAAGGGGGTTGTTGCGTATGGGAATAAAGAGGACTTGATGCTTTAATGCTATGGTTGGGTTTTACCTTAATGATCTTTAGTAGTTGCGGACGCTTGCTAGAGTTCCAATCATAAGTGCATATGATCCAAGTAGAGAAAGTATGTTAGCTTATGCCTCTCCCTCATAAGAAATTACAATGACGACTATCGGTCTTGTTAACAATTGCCTAGGACAATTTCGCACACCGATCCATCATTACTACGCACTCGCTATTTATATTATTTAGTAATATATTCTAACTTTATGATAACAGCACCTACTTTTATATTTTAGCTCTCCGATATCATACAAAGTTATCCTCTTCATACCCACAACGTAGTTTTATTTCTCGTTTCTAGTTGGAAGCAAACGTTCGGTGTACGTAGAGTCGTATCAGTGGCAGATAGGGCTTGAGAGAATATTGATCTTACCTTTAGCTCCTTGTGGGTTCGACACTCCATACTTATCACTTCCACCTTTGTAAATTGCTACGGTGATTCCGTGCACTTAGGGATTATCAAGCTCTTTTCTGGCGCCGTTGCCGGGGAGCAATAGCGTGGGGTTGATATTTTCGTGTGTGCTTGTTTGCTTTCTTCACTAAGTAGATTTTGTTTTTCCTTTTTTGTTTCTGTTTAATTGTGGGTAAAACATACAAAAAAAATTAAAAAGAATGAAAAAAAGTACTTGCCTCTCATGCCTAAAAAGTTTTTCAAAAAGAGAAGTGATTGGAAAGTTATGCATTGAAGAAGTGAGGGTCGACCTTGAGCACTTGTGTTCATGCTCACGGAAACAATGTAGAATTTTTCATGGAAGTTTCTCTGTAAATAATTATCCCCTTGTATATATATCCATAGTTATAAAAATAATGTGCCAAGGTTTGGTTTTACTATGATAAGATTGCTTGCTTACTATGTGCAGAACAAAAACAGAAACTTTGGCTGTAGTGCATGAATTTACATTTTTTACTGGAAAGTCAAATGGGTCTGAAATTTTTAGCACATTACTTCTGTAAAAAAAATTCAAAATTTCAAATAAATTTCATAATTTGTGGAGTTACAGAAGTTTACTAAACTTCCAGATTACTACAGACTGTCCTGTTCTTGACAGATTCTGTTTTTTGTGTGTTGTTTCCTTATTTTGATGCATCTATGGCTAGTATGTAAGGGTATGAACCATAGAGAAGTTGGAATACAGTAGGTTTAACACCAATATAAACAAATAATGGCTTAATTATATTACCTTAAAGTGGTAGTTTGCTTTATTACACTAACGGATCTCACAAGTTTTTGTTTAAGTTTTTGTGAATGAAGTGTTTGAAGAACGAGGAGTTACCGATGTGAGAAGAATAAAGAGAGACAAGAGTTCAAGCTTGGGGATGACCAAGGCAACCCAAGTAAATATTTCAAAGGATACTCAAGCATCTAAGCTTGGGGATGCCCTAGTTGGCATCCCATCTTTCTTCTTCAACAAATCGGTATACCTCGGTTTTTGTTTTGTTCACATGATTTGTGTCCTTTGTGTTTTTATTTTTCTTTAAGAATCATGATAGTATGAGATAGATCTTCATTGATTTATAGAGTACTTCATGTGCTTCACTTATATCTATTAAGTATGATCTTATAGAATTGCTCTTTGTGCTTCACTTAAATCGTTTGAGTATGGTTTTATAGAATGCTTCGTGCGCTTCACTTATATATTTTGAGCTTGGATATTGGCTAGTCTATATTAATTGTAGAATGCTCCAGGAACTTCACTTATATCTTTTGGAGTATGAATAATTCTATACTTTAAAGTGGGTTTGGAAGAGTGTCAACTTTAGGAATTAGTGATCCCACTATCTTGGAGGGTGTTGAATCTTCGTACGATATTTATGAAAGTGGATTTGGAAGAGTGTCAACTTTAGTTAGTATTCCACTATTTCGGAAGAGGTTCCAATTGAGTATGAGAACAAAGTTGCTATCCATGATGCTACTGAAAATTATTATGAGGGAGGAATATGTGCTTGTAGGAGTTGAAATAATATCAAGTTTCCTCTCTATGTGCTTAAAGTTTTGAAGTTATACTTGTTTTGCCTTCCTATGCTAGTTGACTTTTGTTCCTATAAATTGTGTGCTCACAAAATCCCTAGGCATAGGAAGTGAGTTAGATTTAAATGTGCTAGTCATATTTTTCATGATGCTCTCTTTGTGTTTCAACTCTTTTCTTTTATGCGAGAATCATTGAAATCATCATGCCTAGCTAAAAGGCATTAAAGAAAAGCGTTTGTTGGGAGACAACCCAATATTTTCCCTTACTGTTTTTGTGTGTCTACATGATTAATATACTGTAGTAATCATGTTTTATAGCTTTTGTTTCAATAAAGTGCCAAGTAAGACCTTTGGTAAGACTTGGGTGAAAGTTAATGTGATCTTGCTGTAAAAACAGAAACTTTGCGCTCACGAGATTAGCTGTCATTTTTTACATAAGAGTGATTTTGAGTTGATTCTTTTTGAAGAATATTAATAGACAAATTACTCACGTCCAGCAATTTATTTCATAATTTTTGGAGTAGCATAAGTACGGTTATTGTTCAGATCATTACAGATTGTTCTGTTTCCGACAGATTCTGTTTTCATCGCATAGTTTGCTTGTTTTCTAGTTTCTATGGCTTATATTTCGCAATATAAATTGTAGAAATGATATGGTACAGTAAGCATTGTGTGAAAACAATTATGAACCTTGTCTTTTATAGTACCAAAGTGAATGGTTTACTCTTTATCATACTAACCTCTCTTACGAAGTTCCATTAAGTTTTCTGTGGTTGAAGTTTTCAAGTTTTGGGTGATATATCGATAGGAGGAGAATAAGGAGTGGGAAGACCCTAAGCTTGGGGATGCCCAAGGCACCCCAAGGTAATATTCAAGGAAGACTCAAGCGCCTAAGCTTGGGGATGCCCCGGAAGGCATCCCCTCTTTCGTCTTCAAAACTATCGGTATACCTTACTCGGAGCTATATTTTTATTCGTCACATCAAGAGCCCAGTGCCAGTGCCAGTTTTTGTTTTCTCCTTACTTGATGTTTTAACCTAGAGCCCAGTGCCAATTTCTGTTTTCTTCTTGTTTTTTGAGTTTTATAGAAAAGGAATACCAAACGGTGTCCAATTGACGTGCCAATTTTTGAGGATTTTTTGTGGACCAAAAGAAGACCAGGGAGCATCGGAGTTGGGCCAGAAGAGTCCCAGGCTGCCCATGAGGGTGGGGGCGCGCCCACCCCCCTAGGGCATGCCCCCTATCTCGTGGACAGCCCGGAGACCCCCCTGACGTGAAACCAACGCCAGACAGCAGCCAGAAAGATTCCCGAGTCGAAGAGGGATAAAGTTAAGATGATGCAGAGAAGGAACCATCAAAGAGGAAGGAAAGGAAAAGAGGTAGATGGCGTAAGCTTGTTGACCCCATGGCTGAATTTGAAAAGCACACTACTTCAGAAGAGGAGGAGGAAGAGCAAGCTGAAGCACCTCCAGCTAAGACACAGAAATTGATGGCAGATGCCATGAAATTAGCTGCTGCTCCCTCCAAGCCCAAGTCAAAACCCAAAGTTTCTGCACCCAAGAGGTCAACTAGAAACATTTCATCTACTGAGAAGAACAAGGCCCTAGTGCGTGAGGTTCAGGATAATTCGGAGCCACTAGTGCACAAAAAGCTTAAGCCCAAGATCCCTGACCATGACAATGTTCATCCCATTGATGAAAACATGAAGCTCAGGAAGGACAAGGGTCTTAGAGAATGGAGGAAAGTGGATCCATATTCAGTCGGGAGGAGGATAACCTATGATTATCATTTCCATACACGTGAACAACAAGACTTCAATGAGACAGTTTTGCTTGATAAGAAGCCCATTGTCTACAACATGAAGTGGGTGGACTAGAAGTACATCGATACAAATGAAGACTACTTTACCCATGTTCATGAGAATTTCAAGAGCGCGGGTGTTGATGCTTTTGTTGGTCAAAAGCTTACAAAGTGGAATAATGAGATGATTATGTGGTCCTATTCCACAACACACTTCCATCCAGATGGTCGAATTATATGGATGACTGAGGGACACCGTTACCAGTCATCGATCTCTGAGTGGGCTACTCTCATTAATGCCCCAGAAGAAGGAGAAAATGATGTTGATGTTTATGGGAATCCTAGGATGGACCACAACACAATGGGAAATATGTACAAAGAAATTCCTCCAAAGGATCTTGAGGGACACAAACTTGGTTCAATATATCATTTGCAAGCAGGTTTGGCCACCACAAACACCATTCCGAGGCACACTCTATTGCCTAAGTCTGTAGATCAGAGGATGATCCATGGTCACTCCATCAACTTGCTACATTTGTTTGATGTTCTGTAGAAGTTCAAGTTGATGAGTTTGATTGTAGAGACAATCCAGAGGACTGCTGCTGACCATAAAAGGTCTTGTGGATATGCCCCACACATCCAGATGCTTATCAACTCCAAGGTTGGTACACACACATATCTACTAGACAGTGAGCACCTCCCACTTCAGCCAGAGTTCGAGGACAATGTAGTGGGGATGGACCCTTCACAGCCTACATCAGTTGAGTCTCAAGAGAAGGATCAGTCAGCAGCAGCAAAGGAAGCTTCTGCACCCAATGCCCCAATAGCTAATCACAAATCCAAGCAAGACCAAATGACATATCTGCTGGAAGCGACACTGAGGATTGAGCAAAGTCTGGCCAACTTAGCCAAGAACCAGGAGAGCTTAGAGTGGATTGTGGAGGACAAGATATACAACTTAGATGTCAAGGTCATAGAGAACCAATATATTGTGGAGAAGCTGAGTGTCGGCGTTCTGGATATGGGGGTATCCAGCCCTGCCTGCCTACAACCCACCACATGGCTCCATCGACGGCCTGGTACGGCCTAGCTTCGACATCAACAGCTCTAGACCCTCGCGAGGGGCCAAGCCTCATGAGGCGGACAACACCAAGACCCCCGAGGGGACAGGCCTCCTTAGGCTGGCTCCTGAGGGGAGGAGAGTTCTATGCAAGGTATACGTCATGAGGCTCAGCTGAGATGAGCCGTGACGGCCAAGGCCAGGCGGGCGCCAACGGGCGCGGAGCGTAGGTTTCCTCTTTGGTGCAAGGGAGGCAAGCCACATGCGCGGAGTCCCGAGGAATCAACCATAGGTTTCCATTCCAGTGCAACAAGACCAAGACCGCCAGGACGGCAGGATGGAGGTCATCGCTGAGCTCACTGCAGCGTCACGACCAGAGGCTTTTCACAGGCGAAGAATACTTTTGTCAGGATAAGCTTTACTACTTGTCCCCTTTCAAATCCGGCCATTGTGGGATCCCTTCCAGCCAACATTTGGGAAGAGGACCAAGGCCACTATCAATAGGACTTAGCTACCACCATAGAGGAGATCGGATCCATTCTCACCCGACCACCTCACCAACTCTCTCGAGCTCAAGAACACCTCACCTCCCGAGGACAGTTCATCCACTGTACTAGTTCATCCTCAGCCCTCTGAGGCAATCCACCAAAACGCTGGAGTAGGGTATTACACCGCAAGGTGGCCTGAACCAGGATAAACTGTTGTGTCTCTTTATCTCTTCGAGCTCGTCGCGCTAGGCTTAGGAGGATTGCGAGTAGGCAGGCTGGGTAGGTTGAGATCTCCGCACGCACCCTAGAGTTCGAACCTCTCATGGGTTTGCGGAACCTGTAATCCGACATTTGGCGCGCCAGGTAGGGGTGTGTCAGATCTTCTCTTCCGTCGATCGATCCACCGCCACTCCGACACCTGATGGCCGGCGCACGCCGAGCTCGCGCCGAGCGCCGGGGCATAGTCGCCGCTCGCGTTGCTCAAACGGCCCCAGCGGGCGATGGATGCACTCGCCATGCTCCGTCTCCAATCGCCAACGCCGCCACAGGCCCTGCCGGCCATGAGCAGCAAGCTTCTTCGCTGCACCCATCGGTGCGCCAAGACGGGCGCACCACTACTCCGTCACTGACTCCGACAGCTTCATCCTCCCATGCGCGTCACGGCCCGGCGGACGTGTAGGCCGCTCTGCTCATGGCACGGGATCTCCTTCGCTACCACCCAGTCGGTGACTTCTACGAGGAGTGGCTCAAGCGCATCGTTGAGCTCGTTAGCATGGCCGGGGGCTCCGCCGCTCCGGCCCGCTCACTTTCTCTGTAGCTGTCTGCAATGGGAGACGTGGCTCATGGGGCTCCTCCACCACCTCTGGCCCAGGGCGTCATCATCGGGCCAAGGCGTGTGGCACCACGGCGCGACCCGCCGTGCCCTGCGCCTGCTCGGGAGGATGTGAGCTGCCAGGTGGTGCAGCGCCCTCAAGGAGAAGTGCGCGTACTTCCAGCGCCCCCGCACCAGGCCCGCGTACTGCCATAGGAGGTGGCGGTGCGCGTGCACCAAGACCAGGTTCCACCCCCTCGACGGTCTCCAATGGCCACAACAGGATGACATGTGTTCACCCTGGAGCTCCGCAACATCGTCTGGCCAAGCAAGTTCAAGCCTGACCTGCCTCCACGCTACGGTGGCACCGCCGACCCTGCCGAGTTCCTGCAGCTTTACAAGCTGAGCATCAAGGCGGCCAGCAGCCACGAGAAGATCATGGCAAACTGGTTCCCGATGGCCCTCAAGGATGGCGCGTGTTCGTGGCTCCTGAACCTACTCGGGGGGTCGGTCTCTTCCTGGGAGAAGATGCGCGGCCGCTTCATTGCCAACTTCCAGGGCACTCGCGACCGTCCGCCGGCCGCGGGTGACCTGTGATGCATCCAGCAGCAGCCTAGAGATACCTTGCAGAAGTATATCCAGCACTTCAACAATGTTTGTCTCAAGATCCCCAAGGTGTCGGACAAGGCCATCATGTCAGCATTCACTGATGGCGTCCGATATGTCAAGATGTAGGAGGAGCTCGCCATCCACGAGGATCTCTGCACAGCCCTGGAGATGTTCAAAATGGCGAACAACTGCGCAAGGGTTGAGGAGGGGCATCTCTCCCTCCTCGAGCTCCCCGACACTGACCCAGAAGACAAGAAGGCCAAGGCCAAGGACGTGAAGTGCAAGGGGCCGGCCGTGCTCGCGGTGGATCCAGAGACGAAGGGCGGCTCCGACCACCCTGAGTTGTCTAAGAGCAACTGGCCGTTCTGCGTCTTCCACAACGTTCATAGCCACAACACCAACGGTTTCCAGGAGCTCAGGGCCCTCCACAACGGGCGCCTCGGTCGATGTCCCGAGCGCAATGATTGAGGCTATGGTCGTGGAGGTGGCTGAGGCGGAGGACGCTGGGACGGACGCGACCACCATCAGGAGTGGCGCGACCAGCCTCGGGAGGACCGCTGGCAGGGCCAACCTCGCGAGGGTGCTTGGAGGGAGCAGCCTCGTGAGGAGCACCCTCAGGGCAATGCAGCTCTGCTTCCACTGCCTCCACCGCCAAGAAGGAACGAAGATCACCACTAGGACGAGGGGGCCGGGGGCTTCTAGGAGCCTCGAGCCATCACCTGCATCTTGGGCGGCTCACAGGCCCCAGCTTCCCACCGCATTTTCAAGAAGTTCACGCGCGAGGTGAATGCAGTGCTCCCCAAGCCCGAGACAACTCGCCCTCTTAGGTGGTACAAGTGCGCCATCACCTTCAGCTCCTCATACCAGCTCAAGTGCGTGGCCACTGCTGGCACGCTCCCCATGCTTTGGTGTCCCGTCATCAGCAACATGGTCGTCACCAAGACTCTCATCGATGGTGTAGCGGGGCTCAATGTCCTATCTGTTCAGACGTTCGATAGACTCCAAGTGTCGTACTACAAGCTTCACCCAACCAAGCCATTTTCGGGAGTGACCGACGGTTCTACACATTCGATAAGGCAGATCCACGTCCCTGTCACCTTCGGCGAGTGCAACAACTACCGCACCGAGCTCATCGACTGCGACGTCGCCGACATCCGTTTGCCCTACAACGCCTGTTGGAAATATGCCCTAGAGGCAATAATAAAATGGTTATTATTATATTTCCTTGTTCATGATAATTGTCTATTGTTCATGCTATAATTGTATTAACTAGAAACCGTAATACATGTGTGAATACATAGACCACAACATGTCCCTAGTGAGACTCTAGTTGACTAGCTTGTTGATCAATAGATGGTTATGGTTTCCTGACCATGGACATTGGATGTCATTGATAATGGGATCACATCATTAGGAGAATGACGTGATGGACAAGACCCAATCTAAGCATAGCACAAGATCGTGTAGTTCGTTTGTTAAGAGCTTTTCTAATCTCAAGTATCATTTCCTTAGACCATGAGATTGTGCAAGTCCCGGATACCATAGGAATGCTTTGGGTGTACCAAACGTCACAACGTAACTAGGTGGCTATAAAGGTGCACTACATGTATCTCCAAAAGTGTCTGTTGGGTTGGCACGAATAGAGACTGGGATTTGTCACTCCGTATGACGAAGAGGTATCTCTGGGTCCACTCGGTAATGCATCATCATAATGAGCTCAATTTTACGAAGGAGTTAGTAACGGGATCATGCGTTACGGAACGAGTAAAGAGACTTGCCGGTAACAAGATTGAACGAGGTATTGGGGTACCGACGATCGAATCTCGGGCAAGTATCATACCAGTGGACAAAGGGAATTGTATACGGGATTGATTGAATCCCCGACATCGTGGTTCATCCGACGAGATCATCATGGAACATGTGGGAGCCAACATGGGTATCCAGATCCTGCTGTTGGTTATTGGCCGGAGAACATCCCGGTCATGTGTGCATGGTTCCCGAACCCATAGGGTCTACACACTTAAGGTTCGGTGACGCTAGAGTTGTTATGGGAAATTGTATGTGGTTACGTGGTTACCGAAGGTTGTTCGGAGTCCCGGATGAGATACCATATGTAACGAGGAGTTCTGAAATGGTCCAAAGGTGAAGATTTATATATGGGAAGTCTAGTTTCAGTCGCCGAAATGGTTTCGGGGGTTATCGCTATTGTACCGGGACTACCGAAAGGTGTACAGAGATCCACCAGGTGGGGCTACCTTCCCCGGGGGACTTAATGGGCTGAATATGGGAGGGAACCAGCCCCTTAGTGGGATGGTGCGCCCCCCAAGGGCCCAACACGCCTAGGGTTTGGAAACCCTAGGGGAGGGGGCGCCTCCACCTTGCTTGGGGGGCAAGTTTCCCCCTCCTGGCCGCCCCCCCTCTAGATGGGATGTAGAGGGGCCGGCCCCCTCTTCCCTTCACCCTATAAATAGAGGGAGGGTGGGAGGGCTGCATCACCCCTCCCCTGGCGCAGCCCCTCCCTCCTCCAACACCTCCTCCTCCTCCGTAGTGCTTGGCGAAGCCCTGCAGGAGAACCGCAAGCTCCACCACCACGCCGTTGTGCTGCCGAAGCTCTCCCTCAACTTATCCTCTCCCCTTGCTGTATCAAGAAGGAGGAGACATCCCCGGGCTGTACGTGTGTTGAACGCGGAGGCGCCGTCCGTTTGGCGCTAGATCGGATCTTCCGCGATTTGAATCGCCGTGAGTACGACTCCATCAACCGCGTTCTTGTAACGCTTCCGCTTAGTGATCTTCATAGGTATGAAGATGCACTCCCTCTCTCTCTCTCGTTGGTAGTATCTCCTAGATTGATCTCGGTGACACGTAGGATTTTTTTTGAATTATAACTATGTTCCCCAACAGTGGCATCATGAGCTAGGTCTATGCGTAAATTCTATGCACGAGTAGAACACAAGTAGTTGTGGGTGATGATTTGTTCAATTTGCTTATTGTTACTAGTATTATCTTGATTCGGTAGCATTGTGGGATGAAGCAGCTCGGACCGACCTTACAGGTACGCTTAAGTGAGACAGGTTCCGCCAACTAACATGCACTTGATGCATAACGTGGCTAGTGGGTGTCTGTTTCTCCCACTTTAGTCGAATCGGATTCGATGAAAAGGGTCCTTATGAAGGGTAAATAGCAATTGACATATCACCATTGTGGCTTTTGTGTAGGTAAGAAACGTTCTTGCTAGAAACCCATAGCAGCCACGTAAAACATGCAATAACAATTAGAGGACGTCTAACTTGTTTTTGCAAGGTATGCTATGTGATGTGATATGGCCAAAAGGATGTGATGAATGATATATGTGATGTATGAGATTGATCATGTTCTTGTAATAGGAAACATGACTTGCATGTTGATGAGTGTGACAACCGGCAGGAGCCATAGGAGTTGTCTTAATTTATTGTATGACCTGCGTGTCAATGAAAATGCCATGTAATTACTTTACTTTATTGCTAACCGTTAGCCATAGTAGTAGAAGTAATAGTTGGCGAGACAACTTCATGAAGACACGATGATGGAGATCATGATGATGGAGATCATGGTGTCATGCCGGTGAAGATGGTGATCATGTCACGCCTCAAAGATGAAGATCAAAGGCGCAAGATGATATTGGCCATATCATGTCACTTTATGATTTGCATGTGATGTTTGTCATGTTTACATCTTATTTGCTTAGAATGACGGTGGCATAAATAAGATGATCCCTCACTAAAATTTCAAGAAAGTGTTTCCCCTAACTGTGCACCGTTGCAAAAGTTTGTTGTTTCGAAGCACCACGTGATGATCGGGTGTGATAGACTCTAACGTTCGCATACAACAAGTGTAAGCCAGATTTACACACGTGAAACACTTAGGTTGACTTGATGAAAGCACAAGTGCTCCCTGGGTGATTTTGGTAATTTATGTCAACATATCTCTTGTTGGACTAATACTTTTACCTAGTATGTTTCAGATAAGTTCAACAATGGAGTGGCATGGACTAGAGGATGTGGAACCCCTTCAAAATGCTAAGGACAAAAGGATTGGCTCAAGCTCAAAGCTCAAGACTCTACATTTTCCATTTTAGTGATCCAAGATCACATTGAGTCTATAGGAAAAGCCAATACTATCAAGGAGGGATGAGGTGTTGCTTAATGAGGCTCTTGCTCAAAGTGCTTAGTGATATGCTCCAAAGCCCTCAACTACTTTCTCTCTTCCACCTATGACCTAAACCAAAAGTCAAAGTGGGCCCCACCGATTCTTTCTATCCGCCGCCACCGAGTTCAGATGTCATAGCCACTGCCACAAACCCTAGGCAAATCGGTCTCACCGATAGGGATCTCGGTCTCACCGAGATGGGATTGTAATCTCTACGTTTAGCTTATTACCAAAATCGGTCCCACCGAGTTTGTGTAATCAGTCCTACCGAGATTACAATGCAAACTCTCTGTTTCCTTTTCGTAACATTTCGGTCTTACCGAGATGAGCAAATCGGTCCCACCGAGTTTTCCTGACCAACTCTCTGGTTAGCTTATTACCAAAATCCATCTCATCGAGTTTGTGTAATCGGTCTCACCGAGATTACGTTATGCCCTAACCCTAGCCATATCGGTCCTACCGAGTTGCATGTCGGTCCCACCGAAAATCCTAACGGTCATTAGATTTGCTGAATCGGTCTGGCCGAGTTTCTCAATTCGGTCTCACCGAGATTGGTAAGTTGTGTGTAACGGTTATATTTTGTGTGGAGGCTATATATACCCCTCCACCCCGTCTTCACTCATGGAGAGAGCCATCAGAACATGCCTACACTTCCAACTTACATTTTCTGAGAGAGAACCACCTACACTTGTGTTGAGGTCAAGATATACCAATCCTACCATATGAATCTTGATCTCTAGCCTTTCCCAAGTTGCTTTCCACTCAAATCTTCTTTCCACCAAATCCAAATCCAGTGAGAGAGAGTTGAGTGTTGGGGAGACTATCATTTGAAGCACAAGAGCAAGGAGTTCATCATCAACACACCATTTGTTACTTCTTGGAGAGTGGTGTCTCCTAGATTGGCTAGGTGTCACTTGGGAGCCTCCGACAAGATTGTGGAGTTGAACCAAGGAGTTTGTACGGGCAAGGAGATCGCCTACTTCGTGAAGATCTACCCCTAGTGAGGCAAGTCCTTCATTGGTGACAACTATGGTGGGATAGACAAGGTTGCTTCTTCGTGGACCCTTCGTGGGTGGAGCCCTCCGTGGACTTGCCCAGCCGTTACCCTTCGTGGGTTGAAGTATCCATCAACGTGGATGTACGATAGCACCACCTATTAGAACCACGACTCAAAAATCTTCGTGTCTCCAAATTGCGTTTGCACACTCCAATCCCTTCCCTTTACATTCTTGCAAGTTGCATGCTTTACATTTCGCTGCTCATATACTCTTTGCATGCTTGCTTGATATGGATTGTGATTGTTAAACTTGTGCAAAAACTCCACTTAAACTTAAGGAAATTAAAAACTGCAACTTTTGGTACATAGTGTCTAATCACCCCCCTCTAGACACCTCTTCTCGATCCCCTTTCAATTGGTATCAGAGCTTTGGTCTCCATTGCTTTGGTTTAATCACCATTGGAGGAAGATGGATGAGTATATTTTGGGTAGTCTTAGACATAGAGTGCCTATACTTGATGGAGAGTACTTTCATGAGTGAAACAAATGAGATGCTTGTTATTTTAAATCAATATCATTTGAACAAGTACATTGCTAGCCCTTGTGCACCTCATGTTGATCCTATGCATCCTACCTTTGATGAGTCAATTGACATGATTCACAATCTTAGAACTGTTAATCTTATCACTAGAGGCTTGCCTAGAAACTTAATTGGAAATTTGCCTACTCTTGAGTATGCCTACACTATATGGAAATTTCTTGAGGAATGATTTCCGAATTATTCCTTGAAAAATCTAGATGAAATTCTGCATAAATCTATTGCCTTGAGTAAGATGAATTCCAATGATCCTATGTTTGGCAATTGTCTATTTGAACTTACAAACCTTATGCGTGCCAAAGGAGATGTTGGAATCATTAGCGATATCATCTCCGAAGCTACTAGAATTCATAAAGGAAATCATTGTCAAACTCACTCTATCGAATCACCCTCTCTAGGAATTGATCCACCACATGACGATGTTGAACATGGATACTATGATGAGGATGAGGATGATGAATTTGATCTTGATGATGCAATGAGACACTTTGGTCTTATGGCAAATCTTCGAGGATATATGGCAGGTGGAAAGGAATGGGTTCTTTTTAGTGGATGTACCGATCACATGACCGGAGATAAAGATATGTTTCGTGAGCTTGCTGAAAATGATGGCCCTTGAAAGTTTGTCACTTTTGGTGACAACTCAAAGGGTAAGGTGGTTGGCCTTGGTAAGGTGGCCATATCACATGATAGCTCCATAAAAATTGTTATGCTCGTTGAATCGCTTGGAGACAACTTACTTTCAGTATCTAGACTTGCTAATTTCGGCTTCAATGTCCTATTTACTAAAGTAGATTGCCAAGTGTTTAGGAGAGATAATCATAAAATGGTCTTTACTGGCATTCGTAGAGGTGATCTATACATTGTTGATTTCACTAAAAAGGCACAACCTAGAAGTTGCTTCATTGCTAAATCTTCTAAAGGTTGGTTATGGCATAAACGATTAGGTCATGTGGGCATGCGAAACCTTGACAAGCTTATTAAAGGTAATCATATCCTTGGCATTAATGATGTCATATTTGATAAGGATAGACTTTGCAACGCTTGTCAAGCAGGTAAACAGGTTGGAGGAAGGCATCCCGTGAAGAACACCATGACCACAAGGAGGCCACTCGAGCTACTTCACATGGATCTTTTTGGTCCCAACGCTTACAAAAGTCTCGATGGAAATTCTTTTGGTCTAGTTATAGTTGATGATTTTTCAAGATTTACGTGGGTTTTCTTTCTCAATGATAAATCACAGGTCCAAAATATCTTCAAAAATTTCACGAGGAAGGCCCAAAATCAGTTTGAAGTGAAGATCAAGAAGGTTCGAAGCGACAACGGAACGGAGTTCAAGAATGCCAATGTAGACACCTTTCTTGACGAAGAAGGGATTTCACATGAGTTCTCGGCTACGTACACACCTCAACAAAATGGAGTTGCTGAGAGGAAGAACCGGACGGTCATTGAAATGGCGAGAACGATGCTTGATGAGTACAAGACGCCAAAGCACTTTTGGGCAGAAGCGGTTGAGACAGCTTGTCATGCAACAAATCGCTTGTATCTTCACAAGCTACTCGGCAAGACGGCATACGAGCTCCTCACCAGTAACAAACCCCAAGTTGGATACTTTTGAGTATTCAGCTCAAAGTGCTACATTCTTGATAAGCATCGTCGTTCTAAATTTGCTCCTAAGTCTCATGAAGGATTCCTACTTGGTTATGGATCAAACTCTCACACTTACCGTGTCTACAATAATTTCACCCGAAAGGTTGAAGAGACGGTAGATGTGAAGTTTGATGAATCTAACGCCTCGCAAGTAGAGCAATTGCCAATTGATGTAGGAGATAAAGATCCTTCCGAAGCAATCCAAGACTTGTCTATTGGCAAGGTTCGTCCAACGGAGGTGAAGGAGAGTACCTCGTCCGTCTAAGTGGAAGCTTCTACCTTACGACAAGGTGAACCAAGAGTTGATACGGAAGCATCCACAAGTGGGACACACCAAGACGAAGAAAATGAGGAAGTACACCAAGATGAACATCAACAACCTCCTTCTCCACCACGACAAGAGAACGACAACGTCAACAACAATAAAGAAGGCCAAGAAGAAGAACAAGATGAAGAAGATGTTCCACCAAGACCCAAGAAAAGGGTTTCACTAGTTCGAGCAAGAGTTGCAAGAGACCATCTCGTCGAGCAAATCTACAATGATATCGAAATCGGGAGAATCACTCGCTCTAAAACTCGTTTAGCTAACTTTTGTGAACACTATTCATTCATCTCTAGCATTGAACCTATGAAGGTTGAAGAAGCTTTGGAAGATCCGGATTGGATAAACGCCATACATGAAGAGCTACACAACTTTGAGAGAAACCAAGTTTGGACATTGGTTGAGAAGCCCGACAACAACCACAACATCATTGGTACCAAATGGGTGTTTTGCAACAAGCAAGATGAAGATGGACAAGTAGTTCGCAACAAAGCATGCCTCGTCGCCCAAGGCTACACTCAAGTCGAAGCTATGGACTATGGTGAGACATATGCCCCTGTTGCTATACTTGAGTCCATTTGCATCTTACTTGCCTATGCTAATCACCATGATATCACCTTGTACCAAATGGACATCATAAGTGCTTTTCTATATGGTGAAATAGAGGAGGAAGTTTATGTTAAACAACCTCCCGGCTTTATCAATCCTAAGAAACCTAATCATGTTTACAAACTTCGCAAAACTCTTTATGGTCTTAAACAAGCTCCTAGAGCTTGGTATAAATGCTTGACCAAGTTTGTTATTGAAAAAGGCTTTGAGATTGGAAAAATTGACTCTACTCCTTTTACTAAAATGATTAATGGAGAATTATTTGTGTGCCAAATTTATGTCGATGATATTATATTTGGATCAACTAACCCTCAATTTAGTGAAAAGTTTGGAAAGCTAATGTCGGAGAAGTTTGAGATGTCGATGATGCGTGAACTCAAATTCTTTATCGGTTTGCAAATCAAGCAAACTAAGGAAGGAACCTTTGTCTCTCAAACGAAGTACACCAAGGAATTATTCAAGAAGTTCAATATGCAAGAATGCAAAGGTATGTCTACACCCACGCCTACTAGTGGACATCTTGATTTGACCAAGGATGGTGAACCGGTTGATCAAAAGGTTTATTGCTCTATGATTGGTTCATTGTTATACCTATGTGCTTCACGTCCCGATATTATGCTAAGTGTTTGCATGTGTGCACGATATCAAGCTGCTCCTAAAGAATGTCATCTTAAGGCTGTGAAAAGGATAGTGAGATACTTAATTCATACACCAAATTTTGGCATTTGGTATCCAAAGAGGGCATCTTTTGATCTTGTTGGCTACTCCGACTCAGACTACGCTGGAGAGAAGGTTGATAGAAAGTCCACTTCGGGTACTTGTCAATTCCTTGGTAGATCTCTTGTGTCTTGGTCTTCCAAGAAACAAAACTCGCTATCCTTATCCACCGCTGAAGCAAAATACATTTCCGCTGGTTCATGTTGTGATCAATTACTTTGGATGACCCAGAATCTTAAGGATTATGGGATATATGTGAAACATGTTCCATTACTATGTGACAATGAAAGTGCTATCAAGATTGCTCACAATCCTATGCAACATTCTCGAACTAAGCATATTGAAGTTCGACATCATTTCATTCGAGATCATGTTGCCAAAGGGGACATTGATCTTAAGCATGTTCGCACCGATAAACAATTAGCAGATATATTCACTAAACTACTTGATGAGAAAGTGTTTTGCAGGTTGAGAGGTGAATTGAACATCATTGATGCTTCAAACTTGGAGTAGGAACTCCATTAGGAAACATGCAAGGCTTGAGCCTATGACTAATCCTTGATATTTCTCTTATGATGATAATCTCATGTCTTGGATATATTTGCACCTTGCACGTCATCTAACCCTTGTAGGTACTTGGGTGAATCTAAATCTATGAGATTGCAACACACTCACATCTTGAGAAATCTCTACATCACCAAGTCTCTACACAATGGTGGATGAAGACAAGGAAGCACGGAACTCTTTGACATATCCTTTGACAAATTCTATTTTGAACTCTATGATTGTCATATTGGATACACAAGTGGTCTTCCTTGCAAAAACTAACCCATGTAGGAAGATGAACTCACACTCCAAGTGGTGCTCCCAACTCTTGATGAGCTACATCAACCTCGACCAATCCACACAAGTACAACTACATGATCAACACCACCACCCAAGTTATGTTATTCCATCTTAGAGAAGCTTTACTCCAAGTCATGAGTCAAAGCAACTCAACAAGATGTGAATACATCAAAGTGCTTAAACAAAAAATGGTAACCCCATTTTGAGCTTAAACGATGAGTATGACCTATGATCAAGTGATCTCACTTGACTCCTATGTCAATATACTCTAACATAGGTGACTTTGTCGCTGACCATTTCTAGATGAAGTTCTCTCGTGTTCTTTTCTGTGCTCTTGCATTTGTTTCATGCATATTTGTTCAAAAAAAACTTCATCTAGATTTCTCTTTTTGTTCTGCATTTCCTTGCATCAAATTCCTTGCAAATCTTTGTGAGACCTTACTTATCTAAGTGAGCTGAAGTGACAAGTGTTTTCTTTGTCATGAACTCGGTCCCACCTGCCTGATATTTTTGGTCCCACTAAAACCTTTCGGTGCTACCGAAGCATACAACTCGGTGCCACCAATTTCACAACAGGAAAAATAGTTTGCCACTTGTTCCTGAGTTCTTTTGATCCAGCTCCACTCAATGAATCTTGTCCTCTACCAGCATCACATTCAACGTGCTGCTTTGTTTTGTGACTCAAGGACCAAACCCATTTGTAACACAAAATTCCAGAAGGACCCTTCTTGGAAATAGATGTCAAAGGGGGAGAGAGAGATCACATCAAAGCTTAATCATATCTCTAGGGGGAGAGAATACTCAAGGAGAGAGAGTAATCTTCAAGGACCCCATATGCTTGGTGTTCAAGAGGAGAGAAGTCACATGTCTTTAAGAGGGGAAAGACATGTTCATATTTGTTTGTTTGCATTAGCTCTGTTTCCTTTCTTTGAGCTCTGTTTTTTTTGTTCCCTATCTTCTCCCAGTATCCGATGCTAGATTCAGGGGGAGCAAGTCATCCAAGGGAAGAAAATCCTTGAATTCATTGCACATCTTTTCCTTTGGGGACATGTCTATATCAAATGGAGTACTCAGTACTCACTCTCTACATGTCATCCCAGTCTTGGTATTCTTGTGGTTCCTTTTGTTTGCTTTGGCTAGTAAGTGTTTCTGTGTTATCTAACCTTATTTACGCAGGTTCATTCCATCCTAAGCCAATTCAAGACCACAAGGTAAGTATATGCATCACAATCATGTGTATGAGGATCTCTTGCTGATGTACATACTGTTTGCAAGGACTCATGATCATGAAGGTACATTTCCCATATTCACATCTTTTGCTATGATGCATATAGCCAAGATACATGTAACACATTGCCTTCTCTATCATGCTTATGCATTCACATACTCCTATATTCCATATTTACATGATTGCATACATGTAAGGGGAGCCTATGCTTGTTACATGTCTTTCCAAATCTTTACTTGTTATCCTCTATATCTATATCTAAAGCTTTGATGTATGTTGTCATCAATTACCAAAAGGGGGGAGATTGAAAGCATAAGTGCTCCCTGGGTGATTTTGGTAATTTATGTCAACATATCTCTTGTTGGACTAATACTTTTACCTAGTATGTTTCAGATATGTTCAACAATGGAGTGGCATGGACTAGAGGATGTGTAACCCCTTCAAAATGCTAAGGACAAAAGGATTGGCTCAAGCTCAAAGCTCAAGACTCTATGTCAGTGTCAAAGCCGGTGGATCTCGAGTAGGGGTCCCGAACTGTGCATCTAGGCGGATGGTAACAGGAGACAAGGGACATGATGTTTTTACCCAGGTTCAGGCCCTCTCGATGGAGGTAAAACCCTACTCCTGCTTGATTAATATTGATGATATGGGTAGTACAAGAGTGGATCTACCACGAGATCAGAGAGGCTAAACCCTAGAAGCTAGCCTATGGTATGATTGTTGTTCGTCCTACGGACTAAAACTCTCCGGTTTATATAGACACCGGAGAGGGCTAGGGTTACACAGAGTCGGTTACAATGGGAGGAGATCTTCATATCGTATCGCCAAGCTTGCCTTCCACGCCAAGGAAAGTCCCATCCAGACACGGGACGGAGTCTTCAATCTTTTATCTTCATAGTCCGGGGGTCCGGCGAAAGGTCATAGTCCGGCCATCCGGACACCCCCTAATCCAGGACTCCCTTGGTAGCCCCTGAACCAGGCTTCAATGACGACGAGTCCGGCGCGCAAATTGTCTTCGGCATGGCAAGGAGGGTTCCTCCTCCGAATACTTCATAGAAGATGTTGAACACAAGGATAGTGTCCGGATCTGCAAAATAAGTTCCACATGCCACCGTAAAGAGAATAATATTTGCACCAATCTAATCTGCTGACGTATTCCGCAGCGTGACATCACACCACGGCCAGGCTTTTATTCGAATCGTTTTACTGTTCCACCTCAGTGCGTTTAGCGAGGCGGTTTCCCTGGCACGTCTTGTCAAAGCAGAGATCGTGTCCCCTTATTCCGGGATTCTCATCAATACGGGCATGGGTAACCCAACCGCGCCATTAACCGCGGCGCTTGGGAGAGAAGCAAGTTTTATTAGGCCGGTGGGGGCTCGTAGTTTCGGCCGCCTATATAAGGGGATAAGAATCTACCCTTTCCATTTACGCCTTCTTCCTCCTTTGCTTATCCGTCCCTGCGCCCTCGAGCTCCAACGCCCAAGCCCGCACTTCCCACCTCAACCTTCTCCAATCATGTCCGGAGCGGGAGGTAGATGGATGGCCTCCTCCATCACGGAGGGGGAAATCAAAAAGTTGAGGAAGGCCGGATACTTGTCTGACGACATCGCACACCGGCTTCCAGATGAGGGGAAACTCATCCCCACCCCTAGGCCCCATGAGAGGGTTGTATTTATCCCCCATTTCCTCCATGGACTGGGCTTTCCTCTCCACTCGTTCGTCCGGGGGCTCATGTTCTACTACGGCCTAGATTTCCACGATCTGGCCCCGAACTTCATCCTCAACAACTCGGCATTCATCATCGTGTGCGAGGCCTTCCTCTGCATCCAGCCTCACTTTGGCCTATGGCTGAAGATCTTCAGCGTCAAGCCGAAGGTCGTGGGCGGCCGCCAAGCGGAGTGCGGAGGCGCCATGGTGGGCAAGATAGCCAACATTACATGGCTCGAGGGTGCCTTCGTAGAGACCATCAAAGGGTGGCAATCGGGGTGGTTCTATATCACCGAGCCGCATGACCCAGAATGGGCAGCGGCCCCCGAATTCCAATCTGGCATCCCCACACGGCTCACATCTTGGAAAGAGACGGGCCTATTGTGGGGTAATTCGGCGGAAGTGACCGGACTTCAAACCTGCATCAAAGACCTGATCGGCAGGAAGGTTAAACTTGTTACCGTAGTCCAGGTCATGCTCTTTCGCCGGATTCTCCCGTGTCAACGACGGGCTTTCAGCTTGTGGGAGTCCGAACCGGCCCAGCATCAGACTCTGTCTCGGCTCTTCGACACAAAGCACAAGGATGCCTGGAAGGTGCTATTCAAAAGCTCCGAGGTCTCCCCTCCCATCACCGAGGATCGCGGATTCTGCGCCAAGCACCAAGCCAGCGCGGTGAGCTTAATTTTCCCTTTACGGGGTATTTGTTTTTCATAGGTTTGATTCTATGCGGGATCTAAACCCCCATCTCTTTAATAGGACTGGCAGAAGAAGGCCGGACAGATCAACTGTCCGGCTCCCATGCCTGAAGACCCAGCGGACACTCGCTTAACGAAGCTGCTGGTTCCGGCACCTCACGTGGTGCTAGAGAATAAGGCCAAGAAGAAGGCCACGGGGACCCGAAAGAGTTCCCGGCGCCTGGTGGTGTCGGATTCATCGTCGGACAACCCCGAAGCACCCCCCGCCTCTAAGGACAAGGAGGAGGAAGAAGAAGAAGCCTCTCCCCCTCCAACGGGGGGAGGAAAGAAAAGAAAGGCCGCCCCAACTGGGGAGGCCAGAGGGTCCAAGAAGGGGAAGACCCTTCTGCCAGACTACGCCTTCGATGCTGAAGACGGCGGGGAGGAATGGCCATCTAGGGTCAAGCCCCTGGCAAAATCGTAAGTGTCCGGTTACCCGAATGACTTATGGCGCTCCTCTATTATTCGGTAGCTTTTGACGCCGAATTTAATTATGCAGTCCGCCCAGAGCTCACCTCGACGATTCGACGAGCGGCTCCTTGGATTCGTCGGATGTGAATAGTGCTTCACTTCTGACGGCTTCCTCCCCTCTCCCTACAGACGACGCCGAGGTGGAGTCCCAAAAGGGACTAAACTAGGAGAAGGTGGTCCTGGAGGCGCCGCAAGGCGACCTCCCAGAGTCCAGGCCCAAAGGGGGTAAAGCCCCGGAGGGATCCAAGTCCGGCCCCGGGCCGGACACTGCTCCGGAGCCATCAACGGCTCCAGAGTCCGACAGGCGGCGCCTTCGTAAGAAGGGCAAGGCTACAACGTCGGCGACCTCTGTCCATCCGGAGGCGCCGGACAATTTGCTGGAGGTGCTTAACGACGCCTCCATCGACGAGGAACACCGCACTGTTATGAGTGCGGTGATTCAGAAGGTTCAGTCCACCAAGAGCGGGCTGAAAGAAGCCTGTACAAGTCTGTTAACAGGCTTTGAGGTATGTGTTCAAAAACATATAAAAATGTCACCGCTTAGACAGTAGCCCCTGATGCTCAGTTCGGCGTTCGGAAAGAAAAGCTGAGCTGAGGATCTAAAAAGATATACGCAGGAGTCTAACAAAAATATGTCAATATGGGAATGCAGGCTGCGCTGCTGACCTCTGCCACACTGACTGCGGAGGTCAATGCATTGAAGGAGAACCTCGAGCAGACCGAGAACAAGCTCGGCCGTGCCAAGAAGCAGCTCGAGGATAAGGAGGGTATGTAATACCGCATGTAAATTTATATAGAAATACTTGGTTGCAAATAATGAAAGGACCAACGTAAATGTTGCAGGGGCCACGGCCGAGGTGGCGACCCTGAAGGAGGCAGTCTCCAAGGCCGAAAACAGTGCGGCCTTGGAGCGCACCGAGCGAGAGAAGCAGGAGGCGCAGGTGGCGGAGGTGCGGCAAGAGCTCCAGGCTCTCGTGGAAAAAAACATGAGAGTTTGGAGCGTGACTCGAAGACTCGAGAGTCCGAGCTCGCCTTGGCTCTTGAGAGTGCCAAGACCGCTAAGGCCGAAGCCCAGAAGTCCCTCTAGGAGATCGAGGCGATGAAGAAGATAGCGGCGGGTAAGGCATTCTTTATGCAAAGAAAGGATATAAAAGTAAATTATCTGTTACTTACCCGAATCCAGAGCTCTCCAGGAGCGTTCGCCGATATGCCCCGTAGTGTGTCTGATGCTGCCGCATTCTACCGAGCCGAGGAGGGGAGCTCGACGGAAAAGGTGTTCTGGTCTCAGTATGCTGAGGCCGAACATCCGGTGCCCCTGAGCGACCAGCTGAAGCAGCTGGTCGAGCTCCACAAGGTGGCCGAACAGGCCATGAAGGGCCTCATAGTTCGGCTGTGGCCTAGAGAAGCCATGCCTGGGAGCTACTTCGGTCTGGTGCGGCGGCTGGTGGACGCGTGTCCGTGGATTGAGGTCATCAAGCGCTCTGTCTGTATCAAAGGTGCCCTTCGGGCCCTTGCCCGTGCTAAAGTGCATTGGGGCAAGCTGGACGCTGAGAAGCTTTTGACGGACGCGCCACCGCCAGGCAAGGAGTATCGCACGCCCGAGATGTATTATAAGGGCATCCTGAAGGGTGCCCGCCTTATAGCGGACGAATGCTCCAAAGATGTAATTTTTGAGTAGACTTGCATCTGTTATCCTGTACGCTGAAAACTTTGTTCATATGCGTTAAGCAACGCTTTGTTAATTTAAAATATTACCTTCTGTGCGGCCGTTTATCAAATCTGAGAGATGCAAGTCGTCGGCTTCTACCCCCATGCCATGAGTGCTGGGGTGTTCGGGATAAACCTGAGCGCTCTTGTTCCCATTCTTGGGTCCATCTAGGGAGGCGCTCAGCACAACGAACCAGGCCGTCGGACTTATAATGCTTTATCACTCTCACTTAGCCATAGAATTCTATAATTTTAAATTTCGGCGAAGCCCCTAGTATTCGGAAGACCGAGTTCGGGGCGCTATCCACGCCTAGGCCGGATAAGTCCGGCTCCTCGCTCTAAGCGGCATAAGTCTTTAAGGACTCGAAAAACCTCGCGAACAGCGACCGGTCTCTCGCACTATCATGACGGTCAGTTTTAGCTTTCTCTACTGAGGTGTTAACCCAGCTCAACTGGGGCACAATCGCAGTAGTTCTCCCAGCGCTACCTTAGCCAACATTGCGGAACGTAAGGTACCAAAACATGGGAGCCGGGCAAACCCAACTATTGACCAAAGACATGATTCGGAGCCGATGCATATAGTGCTATAAGTTCGGGGTGCCGCACTCGTGAGAGTGTTCGGTCTTCTCACACCATGTTATGGGGTGCTTAAGCCCCTGGTGTATTGGCCGTACCAAAGTGTACGGTTGCATAATGTCATGACTGAACATATTTGTATAGAAAATAGATGAGTACAATAATAGATAAGAGCTATGTATTGTTTATTAAAAAAGGGCTGCTGTGTAAGCAGAACGATACAAATAGTACGATAAGCAAGAGATGGGATTATTTGACATTTCCCCCTCCAGGGGCAAGCTGCGGGACTTTAAGTAAAACAGGTATTAAGCTCGTTATAGAGACCACCTGGACATTTGACGCGGCTTGTTCTCTCCCTGGCTGTTGCATCGTGTGTTCGGCGAGTGTATTGCCGGACAGGCCTTCCGAATAGTTGGGTCCTGAAAGTATATAAAAAAGAAACGGCGGAATAGGGAGCCCCTTAGTGCGGTTGAGCCGCATTCTGGGCGTGCCGTAGTTGTGCCCCTCCCCTTATGCCCATGGTATTTCTAAGGCGTAATTATGTACGCGTGGTACCGATATCACCATCTGGCGAGGGCTGGGGTTGGGGCCGCACTGCTATGCTTGCTCGGAACGTGACAGTCAGCTTTGTTGTAAGTTACTTCGGGCTCGCTTGACATTGTCCGGACGTTTAACACCTGGATTGGAGAATTTCCTTGAGAGGCTACTCTGTACTTCCGCCGCCAGGGCCACCGTGTGCTCCTCCGTTCGGAGAGAGCGTTCGGTGTTTCCATTTACCGTGATGACTCCGCGAGGGCCTGGCATCTTGAGCTTGAGATATGCGTAGTGCGGCACCGCATTGAATTTTGCAAATGCGGTTCGTCCGAGCAGGGCGTGATAGCCACTGCGGAATGGGACTATGTCGAAGATTAACTCTTCGCTTCGGAAATTATCCGGGGATCCGAAGACCACTTCGAGTGTAACCGAGCCTGTACAACTGGCTTCTACACCTGGTATGACGCCTTTAAAGGTTGTCTTTGTGGGTTTAATCCTTGAGGGATCGATACCCATTTTTCGCACTGTATCCTGATAAAGCAGGTTCAGGCTGCTGCCGCCGTCCATTAGGACTCTGGTGAGGTGAAATCCGTCGATAATTGGGTCTAGGACCAATGCGGCGAATCCGCCGTGACGGATGCTAGTGGGGTGGTCCCTTCGATCAAAAGTGATCGGGCAGGAGGACCATGGGTTGAACTTTGGGGCGACTGGCTCCAACGCATAGACGTCCTTGAGAGCACGCTTCCGCTCCCTTTTGGGGATGTGGGTTGTGTATATCATGTTCACCGTCCGCACTTGCGGGGGGAATCCCTTCTGTCCTCTGTTGTTCGGCGGCCGGGGCTCCTCCTCGTCATCGCTATGCAGCCCCTTGTCTCTGGTTTCGGCACTTAACTTGCCTGCCTGCTTGAACACCCAACAATCCCTGTTGGTGTGGTTGGCTGGTTGTTCGGGGGTGCCGTGTATCTGGCACGAGCGATCGAGTATCCGGTCTAAACTGGATGGGCCCGGAGGGTTTCTTTTGAATGGCTTCTTCCGCTGACCGGGTTTAGAGCCTCTGAATCCGGCATTGACTGCCGTATCCTCAGTATTGTCGCCGTTAATGCGGCGCTTGTGCTTGTTGCGACGTGACCTGCCATTGTTGTCCTTGGTATCCGAATTGCCAGGGCTCTTGGTTATGTTATTGCTACGAGCTAGCCAGCTGTCTTCTCCCGCACAAAAGCGGGTCATGAGTGTCGTGAGGGCTGCCATAGATTTCGGCTTTTCCTGTCCCAGGTGCCGGGCAAGCCATTCGTCTTCGGATGTTGTGCCTGAAGGCTGCAAGGGCCTCGGCGTCCGGACAGTCGACTATTTGATTTTTCTTGGTTAGGAACCGTGTCCAGAATTGTCTGGCCGATTCCTCTGGCTGCTAGATTATGTGTCTTAGGTCATCGGCGTCTGGTGGTCGCACGTAAGTGCCCTGGAAGTTGTCAAGGAACGCGGATTCCAGGTACTCCCAACAACTAATTGACTCTGCCGGCAGGCTGTTAAGCCAATGCCGAGCTGGTCCTTTAAGCTTGAACGGGAGGTATTTGATGGCGTGTAGATCATCACCACGGGCCATGTGAATATGAAGGAGATAATCCTCGATCCATACCGCGGGATCTGTTGTGCCATCGTATGATTCGATGTTGACGGGTTTAAAACCCTCGGGGATTTGATGATCCATTACTTCGTCTGTGAAGCATAGTGGGTGTGCGGCGCCCCTATACTGGGCTATATCGCGACGCAGCTCGGATGAGCTTTGTCTTCTGTGTTCGGCCTGGTCGTATTTATCATATCCGGCGTGACGGTTATCGTCACGTGAAGTGGGGCGCCCACGCGATCCGTAGATCGATCTTGTTTGCCTTGCCTTATTCTCCAATATGTCTCGCAGGTCTGTTGCGTCTCCCCGCACTCTGGTATTTTTTGAGCGGTGCCGGGGTGCGGCTTGGGTCGAGGGCCTGAAGGCCTCTCTGTCGCGGCCACGGGGTGGCCGATCGGGCGCATCGTACGCTGGTGATGTAGGTTTAGTTGCTTCCTCCTCAAGTTGGGGTAGCAGCCTGCGCTTTGGGTAGCTCTTGGAGGGGCGTTCGAGTTTATACTCTTCGGTCGCCAGGACTTCGGTCCATCTGTCGGCTAGCAAGTCTTGGTCAGCTCTAAGCTGTTGCTGTTTTTTCTTGAGGCTGCTTGCCGTGGCCATAAGCCTGCGTTTGAAACGCTCTTGTTCGACGGGATCCTCTGGCACGATGAATTCGTCGTCGTCGAGGCTTGCCTCGTCTTCGGAGGGAGGCATATAATTGTCGTCCTCGACCTCCATGTCCTCAGCTCTCTCATGAGGGCTGGCTCCTTCGTTCTCCTGCGCTGAATCCTGCTGGAGGGGGTTGTCTTCGGCACTGTCTTGTTATCTCCGGTGCCGGACTCGCCGTTTTTTACTTTGGCGGGATTTAGAGCGGCGCCGCTGACGTCGGCGCTTGGGTTGCTTCTTGGAGGGGTCGTCCTCCATTTTTTCATCGCCATCCCCTGCTTTGGGGGTGTCCACCATGTATATGTCATATGACGAGGTGGCTTTCCAGTTCCCTATAGGTGCTGGTTCTTGGTCGTCTCCTTCATCGGCGTCCATACCGTCGATGTCTTCGGAGTCGAAGTCGAGCATGTCGGTTAAATCGTCGACAGTGGCTACGAAGTGGGTGGTGGGTGGGCTTCGAATTTCTTCGTCGTCCGTATCCCAACCATGCTGACCGTAATCCGGCCAGGGCTCTCCTGTCAAAGAGAGAGAGTTTAGTGAATTCAGGATATCGCCAAAGGGCGAGTGCTGAAAGACGTCCGTGGCGGTGAACTCCATGATCGGAGCCCAATCGGGCTTGATCGGAAGAGGTGCGGAAGATTCGGAGTCCGGAACGGAGTCCGGCACCTTGGAGTCATAGGGCCTCGCAAAGGACTGGGCTGGTGTTCGGCTCTATCGCCGTAGGGATTGCGGCACCTGGGGCGGTGTCCAACCGTCCGTCCCCAATTGGCGCGGTTGGCTCCGAGCTAATGGTCGGAGCAGGCACCTGAGCGACGCTCTGGGCGTTGTCCGGCGGCAGAGCTAAATCATGCCCATCGTGACAGTGCGGCGTGCTCGGCCGTGGCTCGAATCCGTCGAAGATCAAGTCCCCGCGGATGTCGGCCGTGTAGTTTAAACTTCCAAACCTGACCTGATGGCCAGGGGCGTAGCTTTCGATCTGCTCCAGACGGCCAAGCGATTTGGCCCGCAGTGCGAAGCCGCCGAATATGAAGATCTGTCCGGGGAGAAAGGTCTCGCCCTGGACCCCGTCGTGGTTGATGATCGAAGAAGCCATCGGGCCTAAAGGTTACGACACAGAGGAACTCTCAGTGAAAGCACCAATGTCGGTGTCAAAACCGGCGGATCTCGGGTAGGGCGTCCCGAACTGTGCGTCTAGGCGGATGGTAACAGGAGACAAGGGACACGATGTTTTTACCCAGGTTTGGGCCCTCTCGATGGAGGTAAAACCCTACTCCTGCTGGATTAATATTGATGATATGGGTAGTACAAGAGTGGATCTACCACGAGATCAGAGAGGCTAAACCCTAGAAGCTATCCTATGGTATGATTGTTGTTCGTCCTACGGACAAAAACTCTCCATTTTATATAGACATCAGAGAGGGATAGGGTTACACAGAGTCGGTTACAATGGTAGGAGATCTTCATATCGTATCGCCAAGCTTGCCTTCCACACCAAGGAAAGTCCCATCCGGACACGGGACGGAGTCTTCAATCTTGTATCTTCATAGTCCGGGAGTCCGGCCAAAGGCCATAGTCCGGCCATCCGGACACCCCCTAATCCAGGACTCCCTCACTCTACATTTTCCATTTTAGTGATCCAAGATCACATTGAGTCTATAGGAAAAGCAAATACTATCAAGGAGGGATGAGGTGTTGCTTAATGAGTCTCTTGCTCAAAGTGCTTAGTGATATGCTCCAAAGCCCTCAACTACTTTCTCACATCCACCTATGACCTAAAACAAAAGTCAAACTCGGCCCCACCGATTCTTTCTATCCGGCGCCACCGAGTTCAGATGTCATAGCCACTGCCACAAGCCCTAGGCAAATCGGTCTCACCGATAGGGATCTCGGTCTCACCGAGATGGGATTGTAATCTCTCTGTTTAGCTTATTACCAAAATCGGTCCCATCGAGTTTGTGTAATTAGTCCTACCAAGATTACAATGCAAACTCTCTGTTTCCTTTTCGTAACATTTCGGTCTTACCGAGATGAGCGAATCGGTCCCATCGAGTTTGCCTGACCAACCCTCTGGTTAGCTTATTACCAACATCGGTCACACCGAGTTCGTGTAATCGGTCTCATGAAGATTACATTATGCCCTAACCCTAACCATATCGGTCCTACCGAGTTGCATGTCAGTCCCACCGAAAATCCTAAAGGTCACTAGATTTGCTGAATCAGTCTGACCGAGTTTCTTAATTCGGTCCCACCGAGATTGGTAAGTTGTGTGTAACGGTTAGATTTTGTGTGGAGGCTATATATACCCCTCCACCCCCTCTTCACTCGTGGAGAGAGCCATCAGAACATGCCTACACTTCCAACTTACATTTTCTGAGAGAGAACCACATACACTTGTGTTGAGGTCAAGATATACCAATCCCACCATATGAATCTTGATCTCTAGCCTTCCCCAAGTTGCTTTCAACTCAAATATTCTTTCCACCAAATCCAAATCCACTGAGAGAGAGTTGAGTGTTGGGGAGACTATCATTTGAAGCACAAGAGCAAGGAGTTCATCATCAACACACCATTTGTTACTTCTTGGAGAGTGGTGTCTCCTAGATTGGCTAGGTGTCACTTGGGAGCCTCTAACAAGATTGTGGAGTTGAACCAAGGAGTTTGTACGGGCAAGGAGATCGCCTACTTCGTGAAGATCTACCCCTAGTGAGGCAAGTCCTTCGTGGGCGATGACCATGGTGGGATAGACAAGGTTGCTTCGTCGTGGACCCTTCGTGGGTGGAGCCCTCCGTGGACTCACGCAGCCGTTACCCTTCATGAGTTGAAGTCTCCATCAATGTGGATGTACGATAGCACCACCTATCAGAACCACGGCTAAAAAATCTTCGTGTCTCCAAATTACATTTGCACACTCCAATCCCTTCCCTTTACATTCTTGCAAGTTGCATGCTTTACATTCCGCTGCTGATATACTCTTTGCATTCTTGCTTGATATGGATTGTGATTGTTAAACTTGTGCCAAAACTCCACTTAAACTTAAGGAAATTAAAAACTGCAACTTTTGGTACATAGTGTCTGATCACCCCCCCCTCTAGACACCTTTTTTCGATCCCCTTTCACTTGACGAGCCTAGCATGTACAGACATGGCCTCAGAACACGAGAGACCGAAGGTCGAACATGAGTCGTATGGTAGATACGATCAACATGGAGATGTTCACCGTTGATGACTAGTCCGTCTCACTTGATGATCGGACACGACCTAGTCGATTCGGATCATGTATCACTTAGATGAACAGAGGGATGTCTATCTAAGTGGGAGTTCACTAAATAATTGATTAGATGAACTTAATTATCATGAACATAGTCAAAAGGTCTTTCCAAATTATGTCGTAGCTTACGCTTGAGTTCTACTATTTAAGATATGTTCCTAGAGAAAATTTAGTTGAAAGTTGACAGTAGAAATTATGCGGACTGGGTCCGTATACTGAGGATTGTCCTCATTGCTGCGAGGAAGGATTATGTCCTTAATGCACCCTCGGTGTGCTGAACCTCGACCGTCGTCTGTGGATGTTGCGAACATCTGACATACACGTTTTGATGACTACATGATAGTTCGGTGCTTAATGCTAAACGATTTAGAATTGAGGTGCCAAAGACATTTTTGAAACGTCGCAGAACATATGAGATTCAAGGGATGAAATTCGGATTTCAGGCTCGTGCCCATGTCAAGAGGTATGAGACCTCCGCCAAGTTTCTTAAGCCTGCAAACTAAGGGAGAAAAGCCCAATTGTTGAGCATGTGTTCAGATTGTCTGAGTACTACAATCGCTTGAATCGAGTGGGGGTTAATCTTCCAGATGAGATAGTGATGGTTCTCCAAAGTCTCTGCCACCAAGCTACTAGAGCTTCGTGATGAACTATAACATATCAGGGATAAATATGATGATCCTTGAGCTATTCGCGACGTTTGACACCGCGGAAGTAGAAATCAAGTAGGAGCATCAATTGTTGATGGTTAGTAAAACCACTAGTTTCAAGAAGGGCAAGGGCAAGATGGGATACTTCATGAAATGTCAAATCAGTTGGTGCTCTAGAGAAGAAACCCAAGGTTGAACCCAAACCCGATGACGGTGTCCTGGACCAGGGGTACTCACCACGTCGTCTCCCGATCAGTTGGATTGGGCCGAGGACCCCCATGGCCGCATACTCATGGGCCAGTTCGGACAACCGAAGTATACACAAGGAAGATTCTACAAGACTTGGTGATCAAGACAAGGACTCCTCCCCACCGGCCTATTCGGCTAGGACTCTTGTTATCCTAGGCCTCTGGTACATTATATAAACCGAGGCCAGGCTGGTCGATAGATCATTATGACATTACTCATCATACCTCTAGGGTTTAGACCACAACATATGATTTCAGGGTAGATCAACTCGTGTAACCCCTGTACTCATTAAAGTCAATCAAGCAGCATGTAGGGTATTATCTCATCAAGAGAGCCCGAAGGTGGGTAAAATCCCGTGTTCATGTTACCATCGATCCTAAGACGCATAGCTTGGGACCCCCTACTCGAGATCTGTCGGTTTTGACAGCGACAATGGTGCTTTCATTAAGAGTTCAGCTGTGTGATCAACAAAAAGGGTCAATAGCTCGACTGCAGATCAACTGCGATGTCTGCTTCTTCGTCACCAGCTCGACTGGTTACCTTGGCTTGACCGAGGACTGCGCCCTACCTCTGATCATCATGTTCGGATGAGGGCCTTCATCAACATCAACTCTGATCTCCATCAAGATCATGGAGGAATCATCCATGGAGCTCGGGGGCTCAACGTCAACATTGCCCTCGGGCGACCGTGCTGTTTTTTAGGACAGCGAACTTGTATCCGCCGCCACCGCCTCCTTGAGTGTCGCTTAAACGATTGCTTCTGTAGAATTATGTGGAATTGAGTCTACAATAATACTGCAAAATTTCGTCAAGTTCCGATGGAGGAATCTCCGGCAATCTCTGATATACCGGAGCCGTGTTGAATCTGGACAAGAATCCGGACGAGTTTGGAGCGTGGTGTCCAGCATCTAGCTCAGACATCCTTTGGAAGATCCAACCGTTGATCGGCTGCCGAATTCCTATATCTACCACCTGTGAAAAATTCAGCTCGATCCGATCGTCCAAACTCCGGGAACCTTCCGATTAGTGCATCACTTTTTGGATATGTTTTCTGCACGAGAATGAATCCGACCCAAGTTCTTTTTCTTTATGAACGGGATTTCAGACATCCTTTTTGAAGGAAGTTTTTGTATGGGGTATTGTGTTTTATTCTCAAACACATTCCACTAATATTATAAGTATTTTTCCAATATAATCTTCACCGTCGCGCCGGTTTCAAACCAGCCCGACAACATCACTCCACGGCGGCCGACCTACGCTAGACACGTCGTCGCTTTGTTGAGCCGAGCTCAACTTCTTAGGATCATCATCTCGGCCAGCCGAACAATAGTTCGACATCTCGAAGGATAAATTTTCACCAACATCGCCGCCCCACGGATTACACGGAGCGGGCACACCGGCATCACCGCGCGGTCGCTTCATCAACCAGCATTGACCACGCCACAAGTTACGACCTTCATCGGCATGGCCGAACCGTTTCTTCATCGAGCCAATGTCCATCACGCCAAACTACTTCAACACCTCGGCTGACATGGCAGCTGCAACATCTCCTCACGGACATGCTCCGTCTCCTTGCCTCGACTGGGGGCTTTGTCATCCCTTCATGAACTTACTTCGAAGACTTCGGCGTCACCGGCCGACTAGCTTCATCACATGCCTTCGCTTCATCACCCATTAGGCAATGGGTACGTGGATCGAGTCCCAATTTTGGGAGTAACCTTTTTTCGGACCGCTACAACAAATAAACCAGGTGCTATTAATCCTAGCAATTTTTGCTTGTTTGGATTTATTTTTTCCAAGGAATTATTACTCTGCTTTGTTCCATCATCTATACACAGGTCTATCAAATGGTGGCCGCATTAACGACGGTTGTGTGGTGGTTCGGCCAGTTTTTGTGCATAGTTCGGCAAACGTCGTATCCAGAACTCGGACCGACCTATGAATTCGGGCTTTGTCACGCCTTCACTGCGTCACACCGATGCCCTGCATCGACATTGACCTCGACGCTCAGGCCATATCTCTTTCATTATTTACTTCACTTGTATTAAATAAGTAGAAGAATTTATTTTTTTAATATACATTATTATCTTTATTTGTCATTACTTTTGGTTTGCGCTATTTTATCTGTGCAGCCAATCAACTCAAACTGAGTCGTGATGTCGCCTCCGTCGACCGAATTGTGTTGTTGCCTTGGCGCGCTAACCTTCTCCATTGCCGCGGCTAGACTAGGGGCTTCATCTTCTCGGAGTGCCGAACTCTCTGCTCGTCCACCTTGGGACCAACCTGGGGGCTGAAACCTTGTCCCGCATCAAACTCGGACCGCGTCATTAATGCCGAACACATTAACTAGCTTAGTCGCTTTCATACTCAGAAACTTTCAGTTTTAAATTTTGTCCGGTCCGACCAAGCATTATACTTTTTTTTTGGCAAAAAGTTGTTTTTAAAAAATTCCTTGTCATAACTTTGTTTGTGACACACAAATTCAAATACCCCATTTACTTGGGGGCTTCTTTTATGAAGCATTTCCTCTTGCATGTGATTATACTTGTACGGCTTTGTTCCTTGTTCGTGTATTATGCCACAATATGCACCATATTGACCTAAGTGTTTTGCAAGATGGGTTGCCTGGCTCCTGTGCTTAACCCTACGTTCCCGATTGTTTGGTTAGGGAGTAAATGGAGCACCTCTGTGATTGTCACGACCGGGTCATCCGAGCTCGGACCTCAGACTGGGTGAAGCCGAAAGCTGGTGCTCTTATTGTTTTCAATCATGGTCGGCACACAACAGAACTCATGAGTACACAAAATCTATTACACAAGTCTCATAATAACAATGAGCAACCGAAGAAAGGTATCGGTGGAAGTACTATTTTCTTCGAAGATGCTTCTTACACTTCGTCAGTAATATAGCATAAGTTCCCTGAGCGCGCTTTGTCTGTTACAGCCTTATGGCCTGATTGCCTGCTTATCGGAAACACCATCGATATTCTTGACGGGTGGTGTACATAACACTTTACGGTCCTTGACCGAAGAGGGAGAAGCCGATGGTCGGTTAATAAGCGTTTAAAGTTCGGGTGAACACATATATGATATAAGTACTTCGGTACACACAATCATTACAACATAAGATTCTTTTACCCAAGTCACTTGGGGGGCTCTTAAAATTTATATGAGCTGGTTTCCCAGCTTATGGCACTTTTAAACTATTTGTGTGTTTCCCGCATAAGTCTCGCAGTGCAACGCCGGACACCTTTAGAGATTTGGCAAAAAACATTCTCGGATATTGCTATATATGCATCGGTTTCGAATTGTGTCTTCGGTCAATAGTTAGGTTGCCCGGCTCCTGTGCATGCCTCCTATGTTCCTCTTTGTTCGGCTAGGTGTGCAAAGGGAGAACCACTGCGATTGTGCTTCCAGCTCGCATGGTTAAGCACCTCAGTGGAGAAATCCGAAAACTGACTATCACAATAGGCGTAAACTGGTCAATGATCCGATGACTATGATAAATGACGGACCGTTCATAACATTGGCTAAAGTGTTTACAGCTTGACCTCAGCTGTCGCCGAACACTAACCGGGGGCTCGTAGCTAGCTTCCTCAATTTAAAGCTCCTATGACTAAGTGAATGTTATAAATCCCGCATATCTGATTGCCTCGTCTCCGCTAACACAACCGCCTTCGGGCACCGAGACTTCGTCTAAGGGTTGTCTTGTTATTGTGGAAACACCCTGCATAGTATCTACAAAGGGGTAGAAGCCGACGATGGGCCACTTTCAACTGATAAACGACCGCAATGGAGTCAAAATAAACATATCATCAGCATTTGTATTTCATATACAAGCGCCGCCTTCCATAATCATCATTATAAAGCTATAAATATGCATCAATTTGACTTAAGATTTTGGCCCAGCTGGGTTGCCTAGCTCCTGTGTTTACCCCTAAGTTCCCGATTGTTCGGCTAGGTGGTAAAGGGCGCACCTTTAGGATTGTTACTACCGGGTAATCCGAGTAAGTACCTCAGACCGGGTGAAGCCGAAAGCTAGCAATATTAAAGGATCACATTGGTCGGAAACGACGGAACTGAAAATTTTGGTTCATTAATAACATAGAGTTCGGGAACTTTCCCTGAACTAAATCCTCAATATTTTCCTCCCACATTGACCGGAGGTGAGGTTTCATGATCATGATAAGCATGACGACCCAAAGAAAGGAACCTATAGCGGGACTATTTTCCTTGGAAGATGTTTCTTACATTATGTAATATAACATATCTCTCCGTGTATCTTTGTTTATAAACCGTATGGCCGGATTGCCTTGTTTTCCATAAATCTTTGCCCTTATAACGGCTTCATAAAGTAGGAAAAAACTCCTCAGCTACTGGTCGAAGAGGTTGAAGCCGATGGTCGGTCAACAAAGTTTTGTACAAGGACGATTCGAGCATTAATGATGTAAAGCACTTGGATACATAGAGTCATTACACATAATTTGTGATTATACTATGGATATTGATCCTTAATTCGGCCACCCGTGCCCGCATTAAGGCTCGGGGCTACTGGGCTTTGGGCTTATTATTTACAAATATTAATGGGGCACATCGATCCCCTGATCTGGTGTTGCCACCCGACTAGTGTCTCGGGGGCTACTGCATTGCCTATTCCATGCAGAAAATTCAAAGTGCTCAGTGTTCGGCTTGGCCGAACTATGCGCAAACGTGTCTTCTGAGAACAATAGGTACCATATGGACCTTTCCGGCATAAAGCTAGTATACTGCGGCAACTTCTCAAGACCCTCTCTCAGGGCCCGTTCGCCGATCACTATTATCTCTAATATATTACACTATGTTTCTATTCCTATGTATGCTGCCGAGCTAGGAGTTGATCCTCAGGCCGATTTCGCGCATCGACCTGAGTCTCAGGGGCTACTAGGATCAGCGGTTTCATGTTTCCCTTCAGGTGCATCTCGGGTTTTAGACCGACACACACACCTTGAGGGCTACTGGCTATGTATCTCGGCAGAGAATAAATTGCACCAATCAAAAAATCAGCCTGCAGTCAGGGGTGGTGCACCACCTCGGAAGCAGTCCGGCATAAAGCTCAGGCGCCAGTGGTTGGCTCCATAGAGGGCATTTCTGGCATTAAGCTTGGCTAAACTCCTTCAACTTTTTAGAACCAAGGTGATTGATGACACCTCGGATACAGTCCGACTTTGGAGCTTGGATATAGTCCGGAGTTGGAGCTCAGATACTGTCCAGCGTTGGAGCTTGGATATAGTCCGGCATTGGAGCTCGGATACTGTCCGACATTGGAGCTCGGATACGGCCCGGCGTTGGTGCTCGGCTGCAAAAGATACCTCGAATATAGTCCAGCGTTGGAGCTCGGACGCAAGAGGACACTGCCGCCCGGGAACAACTTCAAACCCGAGGTGTGGCATAAAAATAACAAGGCATTGATAAAGGTCGGAAAATTAAAGGGGCTCCTCGGATACCCTATGTGTAAACTCTTCGAATGCACTTCGCCGATCCTCAAGATCGAAGATGAGAAAATTTGTTGAACCAATTTTCAAGAGCGATGACCGAAGATGAAGAACAGTTCAGAAGAATCGAGGAGCGTCCCCAACTTGAAGACCGGTTCAGGGGGCTACTGACGGTGTCCTGGACCAGGGGGTATTCACCACGTCGTCTCCCGATCAGTTGGATTGGGCCGAGGACCCCCATGGCCGCGTACTCATGGGCCAGTTCGGACAGCCGAAGTATACACAAGGAAGATTATACAAGACTTGGTGATCAAGACAAGGACTCCTCCCCACCGGCGTATTTGGCTAGGACTCTTGTTATCTTAGGCCTATGGTACATTATATAAACCGAGGCCAGGCTAGTCGATAGATCATTATGACATTACTCATCATACCTCTAGGGTTTAGACCACAACATATGATCTCGGGGTAGATCAACTCTTGTAACCCCTATACTCAGTAAAGTCAATCAAGCAGCATGTTGGGTATTATCTCATCAAGAGAGCCCGAAGCTGGGTAAAATCCTGTGTTCATGTTACCATCGATCCTAAGACGCACAACTTGGGACCCCCTACTCGAGATCTGCCGGTTTTGACACCGACACCCGAGACTACACTACAAAAAAATACACTTCCATGATGATACGTGTTTGTCATTGTAGGTCGCGTTTTCTATCATGCATGTACATCCATGATGATTTTATGACAGAATCAAGATAGTCATACCTGTGTTGTCATAGAAGTGTCCCATGACATTACCAAAATTATCATCACGGAAGTGTCCACTTCCATCACGATAAATGACGTGTCACAGAAGTGCTTTCGTCAAGGGTGACCAACACGTGGCATCCACCATAATGGAACGCCGTTAAGCTATTGGGTCAGGTTTTGGATCCGATAACCCATTAACAGCCCGGACCAATGGGGATTTTCCATGTGTAAAATCATCATTGGCTGGAGGAAACACGTGCCGGCTCATCGTTGGGACAGATGTCATACACTCATTGGACAAAAGGCGCCTATGATACGTCAACACGTGGCACGGCCCAACAGAGGCCCATTCATGTGAAAAGGCCGGCCCGTTTGACTTGGTCAAAAGGTGGCGGGCCGGCCCATGGAAAGCCTGTTAACGGCATGTTCACATATAGCCCATTTACAGCCCGCTAACCCAAGGCCCGTTATGCCCTATCCGAATTAGGCCCAGTAGCGTCATCTCGGCCATCCAATATGATTCCAGCCCGTTTTCACTTCTGGCCCATGTATAGCCCATGACGTCTTTCATCCCATATGAGGGCCTTTGTAACTCTTGGCCCATTAACGGCCCATGGTGAAACTGGCCCGCAATGAACAGTGTATCACTTTATACCCATTAACGGCCCGTGGTGAAACTGGCCCTTAATGAACAGTGTATCACTTTATACCCATTAACGACCCATTATTCCGTTGGGCCGTTTCCAGCCCATGTTATCTTTCGGCTTCTCAAAGCACATTTATTCTTGGGATCATTTCCAGCATTCGTTTACTTACGGCATGTTACTATCATTTTGTGCTTGTGGGCTAAATTCAGCCCGAGGTTACAGTCGGCCCGTTTGTGGCCCATTAATACGTTGGGCCGTTTTCATAGCGTCATCAAATACGGTCGATTAACGACAACCTGTTATGGTCGGCCCATGAACAAACGATTCCAACTCTAGCCAGTTTATGGCCATAATGCGGTCTGTTATTGGCCCATGTTTGGCCAACCGATCATAAGACCCGTACAAGGCCCATTGATGATACGGCCCATAGAAGGCCCATTGTGTCTATGACCCATATAAGGCCCATTGTTTCTACGACACATAGAAGGCCCATTGTTTCTACGGCCCGTAGGAGGGAAATGGTAACTACAGTAAATATGTAGCCCATGGTTATTGTTGCCTAGTTTTAAAAAAATAGGTTATTGCGGCCACTAGCAAACCGCGGAAAAAGAACTGCACTGACTACAAGCAAAGAAATAAACAAGACAATAAGGAAATAAATAAGCAAGCAACTTACGCTAGGATATCATGGCTATTACACATATTACATCCACTGGGCATCAAAGTTCGCCACCAGTGCGAATATAGGGAACACATCAGCATATAAACGCCGCAGCAAAACAAGTTGAGAACTAAAACCACTTCATAAGAGCTCAAGAAACAATATCCTGGGTACCCATAATGCCGGCAAGATGCTTAACAAGCTTATTAACTTTCTCTTGTTTGGCGCTTAAGTCCTCCAGCACTTGTTGTTGCACCAGAAAGTATGCATCTGAATTATGGAGGGACTTCCTCAGTCCTTCGGTTTCCTGTCACATAACATTTGATTGATGTCTTTCAACTTGAAGTTGAGAGTCAAGAAGCCGAACTGATTCAGGCAACAAATTTGAAGAGCTGGTGCCAGAAGTAGTAGCCAGTAACTCGAACACTACATCAAGACAGGACTTTGGGGTTGTCTCAGTGTCTTCAATATAGTTTTTATCAGCTTTCTTGGAGACCAACAGGGATGTCTCACTATCTTGAACCTTATTTGCATTACTTCCTTTACCATTGCATAACAGGGTACTCTTCTCCAATATTTTATCCGCGTTCCAAAAGAGAAACAAACAAACACATCACAAGTTTACAATGTAGTATATGAAACTGATTTTGGTAAACCAGTTTAGTACTAAGACGAACATGATAACAGCATGAAACACATTGCCTTCCCTTTAGTTTTAGTGGGAGGTACTTGATGGCATGCAGATCATCACCGCGGACCATGTGAACGCGGAGAAGGAAATCTTCAATCCATACCGCAGGGTCTGTTGTCCTATCATATGATTTGATGTTCACGAGTTTAAACCCTTCTGGGAACTCGTGCTCCATTACTTCATCTGTGAAGCATAGGGGGTGTGCGGCGCCTCTATGCACTACTAGGGAAAAGCCTAGCAGCATCGCAAGTTTTAGTCCTATCAGTAGCGCAGGCAGGAGCGCTACTGATACAATGCTACAACTAAAGCTTAGCAGTAGCGTGCCTAGACCCACGCTACTGCTAAATCGACTTAGTAGTAGCGCTTCTCCAAAGGAGCGCTACTGGTAATTAGTAGTAGCGCTTCTCCTTGCCCGCGCTACTACTATTATTTCATATTTTATTTCTTTTTTATTTCATGTTTTATTCATACACCTTTACACAAGTTTTCATACAACAGGAATTTAGAGATTGTTTTTACATCATAATGAGTTATTACATCACGGGGTGAAAGAACCGTGGACTAGTTTCAAGTGGATGTCCATCCACTTGAAACAAATCCGCGGTTCTTTCACCCAATGATATAATAATAATCATCATCATCATATCATTAACAACTTATAATTATAATACATCATTGTCATATAACACCTCCTCAAGATCACCGTTTTCATCAATGACATCACATAGCAAATTGGTCACTAGTCGTAATCACAAGTACTCCTCATCATCAACTCTAACACATTACCACATAATAAACATATTGTACCTCATAGGACCTACTACATTTTCTAAGGTAAAATAGCAAAAAACAAGATAGCCCCTGACTCTCCATTATGGAGAATGGAGATTATCCTGTCTCCAATTCTTGCCTTTCACTGAATGTTACTTCAAAGAACCTCCTTGCGAATGTCCAAACATTTTTTCCATTCTTTGATGAGCATGTGTTCACCGGTTTTAGAAATCCGATATGCACAGGTGAGCTCCCTAGATTTACCTGGCAGTATGTTCAGAACTGTAAGGCGACCATTCAGATACATCAGATGAGGCACACAATCCATCGGGAGTTTCTATTGAAAAACATAGTAATAACTTCGTAGTTAGCAATGATGTACTAGTTTTAGAAGTATGCAAAAGATGCACAGATGTCGTAATAGTAAAAAATCTTACCAGGGTATCTCCATAGAAGTTACCGTGGTTCAACACGTGCACTAGTGGCACATATTCACCATAATTTGGAGGAGTTTGATAATAGGTATTGTAATCCTCAAGAAGAGTACAAAATGCGATCAGATGATTTTTCTCCGTATAAGTTAATTCAGAGCCATCGGTGTAGTGGGTTTTGTCTACCATCTTCTACACAGTCTTCGAAGAATTAAAATAAGCTGTCAATGGAAATAAGTTGTCAACTATTTTGAAATAAACAATATAAATTAGT
The DNA here is from genome assembly GCF_018294505.1 of Triticum aestivum. Classification (NCBI taxonomy): domain Eukaryota; kingdom Viridiplantae; phylum Streptophyta; class Magnoliopsida; order Poales; family Poaceae; genus Triticum; species Triticum aestivum. Next base: position 468,358,764 of record NC_057798.1, on the reverse strand, counting down.
TAATAACTATGTTTGAGAAACTCACATAGCGGTACAATCGGAAGCGTATCAACAAGGACACAAAAGTCCATATTGTCTTGCTCGATGTGAGGATCACCAAGATCCATGGTGACAATCATACCCTCATAAAAACCATACATTTTGCAAAGTGCTTCCCAATTTTGGCAACCAAAATGGGTTACGCTCTGAGCATTGCACAGATTTACTTCAAAATCCATATCATGATGGGTCCTTAGGTGTATTTTCTTTGTTTCAAAATTTTCATGGTCTTCAAAACCCATCCTCTCCAAGACATAGCGTCTTGCACGGCATGTGATAAGCTAGTTGAATTGTAAAAGATGAAAATTAGACGTTGAAATAGTTGAAGTCATGCTTAATTACGAAAAAACACTTGTCGTTGTTGCGTACCGTTTCAACATCGAAGGTCTCCTCGAGCTTAATGCTAAACTGCAGATCTTCGTCTAGCTCAACGAACCTGTCGCACATACCTAGATCGTCATGGCACCAGCTGCACTCCCCCGGGAGACCGTCGTCGTCCGAGTACGACATTTCTTACGTTCATAATTCAAAGATTAAACTTGTACAATTAGATATATGTACTAAAAAACCTAAATTAGATCATTATTTTTCGAGAAAATCCAGGCCACTCGATATTTCCTACATATTCTAGCACAAGTCATGCCAGAATTCATGGAAAAATCCAGCATGACCTTTGCGCAAAAATAACATATCGAGCGCCTGAAATTTGCCGGAACGGAAATTAATCAACACTCCGGCAAAACAGACGCCACTTGGAGGTGTAAACTGAACATGAACGGCCACTTGGGCAACCGCATATCCTATTTGAGCAACACAAGATATACATGGATATTTGGCTGGTCTCACATCAAGGTCGGAGGGGGTCGGTGACGGGGACGACGGCGGGGATGATGGAGGGGATCCTTGATTTCTGCAAAAGCAAAAACCATATAAGTTATCACTAATACATCCCGAATAATTGCTTAAACTAAAAAATAACAACAAATATGACATGTTCAACTAGTGTTATTAATTCAACTAGTTCTTACTCAATATAAACTTACTATAAAAAGAAAAAAACAAGTTCTTTCTAAAACTAAAGTAGTTCAACTAGTTATATTAATTATCTTACTAAAAATACATTAGTTCTATTAATTAAACTAGTTCAACTAGTTTATTAATTTACTTACTAAACTAGTTCAACTACAACTAAAGTAGTTCAACTACAACTACTATTAATCATACTACCCTAGTTAACTAGTACCATCACTACTACTAATTAACATATACTACCACTAAAATTCATTTTCTATGAACCCTAAATTAACATCTACTACTAGTAAACAACATCTAGTACTAACTAAGCAGAGAGAAAGGGGGTGGGGGCGACGGAGAGGTAGGGGCGGCGAGGGCGGGATCGGGATCGGGAGGCGGCGGTGCTGGGTGGGCTCTGGTGGCGGCGGTGAGGTCGAGGGCGGTGGGAGGAGGGCTGCCGGCGGAGGAGGGGGGAGGGGAGGCCGCAGGCGGAGGGAGGAGGGTGCGGTGCGAGGAGGAGGGAGGAGGGACGGAAGGAGGGAATACCTCGGCGGCGGAAGGATGAAGGCGGCGGTGGCGACGCACGACAACGGTTATCGCCGCGGGCAAGAGTGACTGAGAGGGGGAGAGTGAGTGAGAGAGAGGGTCATCCGCGCGCGTGGGGATAAGGTAGGGTTAGTTGTAGCGCGTTTGCCAAAATGTGCTACAGCTAATCTGAATAGTAGAAGCGCTGTGCAGTGTTGCACGCTACTGCTAAGTTGGACTAGCAGTAGCGCTTTGCAGTTAAAAGCGCTACTGCTAAGTGTAAGTATACAAAAATATGTCAATGCAAAAATACATTGGCCATCAATGATCTTTTTGTGTACAATCTGAGTTGTCAATATGAGTCCTCTTCGGTAGGTACTGGAGAGGACTCATATTGCAGCCACAAATTCCTCACATAGAGTTCAGTGAAGACCAACTGGTTGTGATAGTTTCAGAAGTAACATATTTAAGGTGGTAAACACCCTGTTCACGGAGCGAGGTGGGACTAAACTTGTGGGCTGATCTTAGCAATAGCGATTTTTTTAGAGGTGCGCTGCTGCTAACTTCTATAGCAGTACCGCGGTTCAATATAGGGCGCTACTGCTATAACTAGCTGGATGGCGAGGTCATGGCAATTAGAGCAGTAGCATGGTTTAGTGCGCATGCGCTACTGCTATTTTCCTTTCAACAGCGCGTTTTGCTCGCACGCGCTGCTGCTAAATAGCAGTATCGTCGTATTTTGAGCAGCGTTGCTGGTAAGATTCTGTGTATAGGCTTTTCCCTAGTAGTGATGTTGGGCTACATCTGAATGCAGTTCAACTGGGTCTGGTCTGTAGTATTCGGCCCGGCCGGATTTGTATTTAGTGTATCCAGCGTGGCGGTCATCGTCACGCGTTGGGGCGCGCCCCCATGATCCGTAGATCGATCTTGACTATCCTGCTTTTTTTTCTAACTCGTCTCGCAGGTCATGTCCGGCCTTCGTGTTTTTATTTGTTTGGCGACGGGGTGCAGGCTCGTGTTTGGGCTGATGCGCTGATTTATCTCGGCCACGAGGCGGTCGGTCGGCCGCATCCTGCGCTGGTAGTGTAGGCTCTAATGCCTCCTCTTTGAATTGAGGTAACAACCTGCGCTTTGGGTAGCTTTTGGTTGGGCGCTCGAGTCCGTATTCCTCGGTTAACAGGACCTCGGTCCATCTATCAGTTAGCAGATCTTGATCAGCTTGAAGCTGTTGCTGCTTTTTATTCAAGCTTTTTGCAGTGGCTATAAGCCGGCTCTTGAAGCTCTCCTGCTCGACGAGATCCTCCGGCATGATAAATTCGTCGTCGCCGAGGCTCACCTCGTCTTTAGAGAGGGGCATGTAATTGTCATCCTCCAAGTCTCCATCCATTGCTTGTTCAACAGGGCTAACTTGCCCATCCTCCCGTTTGGCCTGCTCGAAGTCTGGATGAGCGGGATTGTTCTCGTCTTCGGCATCATCCGGAGTGCTATTGTCTCTTGTGTCGGTATCACTATTTTTGCTATGGCGGGGCTTAGAGAGGCGCCGCTAACGCTGGCGCTTAGAGTTCTTCTCCAGGGGGTTATCCTTCGTTGCCTCGTCACCATTGCTTTCTTTGGCTGTCCAGCACCCTATGGGCGGTGGTTCCTGTTCTTCTCCGGCATCGTTGTCCATACCCTCGATGTCTTGGGAGTCGAAATCAAGCACGTCAGTTAAGTCGTCGATAGTGGCTATTAAGTGGGTGGTGGGTGGGTAACAAATTTCTATGTCGTCCGCTTCCCACTCAAGCCGGACATAGTTCGGCCAAGAGTCTCCTAACAGGGAGAGGGATTTCAACGAATTTAGCATGTCACCCAAGAACGAGTGCTGGAAGATATCCGTGGAGGTAAAATCATGATCGGCGCCCAATCGGGTTCGACAGGCATGGATGTGTGCAGTTCGGAGCCTATGGCCGGAGACGAGTCCGAGGGTCCGATGACACAGACCTCATTGGAGGTGAAGTCTGTGTTCGGCTCTACCACCAATGAGTGTGCGGCCTCTGTGGCGGGGTCTCTCCACCCGTCCTCAGACGGCATGATCTGCTCTGGATCTAAGGCCAGGGAAGCTACAGGAGTGTTCTCCTGAACACCGTCCGATGGCAGATCTAAGTCATGCTCATCGTGTCTATACGGCACACCTGACTTGGGCTCGAATCCGTTGAAGATCAAGTCTCCACGGATGTCGGCAGTGTAGTTCAAGCTTTCCAAACCGGACCTGATGGCCAGGGGCGTAGCTATCGATCTGCTCCAGATGGCCAAGCGAGTTGGCCCGCAGTGCGAAGCCGCCGAATACGAAGATCTATCTGGGGAGGAAAACCTCACCCTGGAGTGCATCGTTGTAGATGATTGAGGGAGCCATCAAGCCTTATGGTGACGACAAAGTGGAACTCGCGATGAAAGCACCAATGTCGGTGTCAAAACCGGCGGATCTCGGGTAGGGGTTCCCGAACTGTGTGTCTAAGGCTAATGGTAACAGGAGGCGGGGGACACAATGTTTACCCAGGTTCGGGCCCTCTCGACGGAGGTAATACCCTACTTCCTGCTTGATTAATCTTGATGATATGAGTATTAGAAGAGTTGATCTACCACGAGATCGTAGAGGCTAAACCCTGGAAGCTAGCCTATGGTATGATTGTTCTTGTCCTACGGACTAAACCCTCTGGTTTATATAGACACCAGAGGGGGTTAGGGTTACACAGAGTCGGTTATAGAGAAGGAAATCTACATATCCAAATTGCCAAGCTTGCCTTCCATGCAAAGGAGAGTCCCACCCGGACACAGGATGAAGTCTTCAATCTTGTATCTTCATAGTCCAACTGTCCGGCATACGCATATAGTCCGGCTGTCCGAGGACCCCCCTAATCCAGGACTCCCTCAGTGATGCTGCTGAAGAAGAGCATTGCCTCGGAGAAGAAGGCGACCGGCGAAATCCTGCAACTTTAGGAGGACAAGGCGAAGCTCTGCCACGAGCTCGACCTGTTCAAGGAGAAGAACGCCGGCTAGAAGAAGCTGCATGAGAATAGTAGTTCCTCTATGAAGATGCTGCAGGCCCTCGTCACGGAACACAAGGAGGAGTTGGCGAAGCTCCGCATCGTGCACCCGGCTGCTGTCAAGGTACGTAATGCGGCCGTGGAACAGATGATGATGGCTCGCGTCAAAAAATCCCGCGTCATGGACAGATGAAGAAGATGGCGGAGGAGACGTGCAAGGAGATGGATGTCGTGGAGGCGATGAAGAAGAAGTTATGACTCCGCGGCGAATTAGATCATTTGGGGTGATAATCTTCCTTCTTCTTTTGCTCCTGTGTTTCATCTTTTCCTTCGGGTGTTTCACCGCACGTGTCACGTTCTATGCGAGGCATGAATAGAACAATGCTTTTCTTAGGGAATGAATAGAACAATGCTAACAATAAGATGACTAGCAAATTAGATCATTTTTATCGCCATATGGCACTGGGTTGTCATGTTTCGTGCTCCTCCGTCGTAGTACTACTCCAGTGGAAAACTTGAGTATACCGCATGGTTCTTTGCTCCTCCTCAGGTCGTCGGCGCATTTATATGAGCCGTCAAATCACAAAGGGCCTCGCCTCTCGTGAAACCGACCAAGCTAGACTGCGCCACCCTCTATCCTTTTAAAAAATGTATACTTTTGTATAGTAGTAGTATCGATGGATTGCGCCATGGAGCAAAACTTGAAATTAAAATAAAGGTGGTACATATAGAGAGCGCTCGTCGCCAAATTATGCATATAGTACTATTAAAAAGGCTAGTCACAATAATGGTGTCCAGCACAACCCACCCCTCAAATAAAACTAAGCATCCTAGAATTCTTTGACAAAACTAAGCACCCTGAAATTCTTTGACAACTAAACTGCTGGCTATATGATGTTGGCCATATATATTGTACGTAGATAATGTGAATAAACGAGTGGTAGTACTATACCAACTAAAAGATGAAATGTAAGATATACTAGTATGTACGTACTGAAGAGTTAAAGTAACAAGAAGAAACATAACATAGTTCTGCTGGGGGCTCAACACAACACACCCCTCAAACTAAACTAAGCACACCTGAAATTAAACTATGCAACTAATCCGGTAGACACTGCATTAGAACCACCATGGGCAACAACACTGCCACCTTACTCGGAGTCCTCGTCCACGTCCTCGACTTCGTCCTTGTCCCTCTTCCTCTTGGCCGATACTTCTTTGCTTGAAGCACAAACTTGGCTCTTGCTCTTCATCCAACCCTTGTAGATATTGAAACAAAGGTAGCCATCCATTGCAGCGTAGTGGATGTGGTCTATATCTAGTACATTCTGTTGCCATGCATAACGATGAAATGTGTATTGAGGTTTCTCTAGTTTATCGTATGAAGGATGAACCATGGCTCCTGCCAAGGTCAGCATTGAAGGCTGGCCACCAGAGGCAACAGCCGATTATTCTCGAGGTCGAAGGGGTTGCCTACAACAAGGCCTATCTGACCCAGGACTTCTTTGTCGTTCGTAAAGTCTATAGTAACGAATTTGACTAGGTTGCTCTCGAGGATGTTCTTAAAATCCAGGCATTCAACGTTGGCATGGCATATGTGGTAGACCAAGCATAAGTCCTGCACGCAAACCTGGATCGTGGCGGCTTCTTCCTCTCTTCGTCCTTTAGATCCTTCTCTCGTCCCAGGACTGTGGTGTACTCAACATCTAGCCCAGCGACCCACTCATCATCTGAGTTTTCGAACATGCGTCTGAAGCGAGAAAGGCATCCTTTCACCATCGTGAAAGAACGGGTGTACATGACGTCGAACTCATCGCCGGTGATGGTTCTAACCTTGTACTCACTGCCGATCATGGAGATTTGGGACACCATGGATTTGGGAGGAGGGTTAGGATTAGTGGAACTACCGTAATGTGAATGGATGGGACGACTAGGAGCGAACCGCCGTAATATTAAAGGACGTGCGGGGACGAGTAGGAGCGAGCTGCTAGCGTGCGAATGGCAGGGTAGTGGCTTTCCGTTCTCCCATGATACGGGCTTCTGAGAGCCCTTGGATCTGAGATGAACGGTTGCATGGCGTGATTCTAGACCTATGAGTGAATATCCTATCCTGGAGGGTTATTCTGCAAATTTTCAGCAACTTAGCATGCGACCGTTTGATCTCAGATCCAAGGGCTGCCAGCAGCCCGTATCATGGTCGCGCCTACCATGACTGTCGCGTCGCTCGCGCGGTCGCGCCCTTGGAGATTTAACATGGTGCGTTAGGCTATCTGATGTTGGTATGTCATACATAGTCATACTTAGTCACTCATACTACAACAAGGTTAGCTATAAGGTTGGCTATAAGTGTATTTTTTTACTTCTCTCTATATCTTTCTTCGTTCTCCCTCCGTCCCATAATATAAGAACGTTTTTGACACTAGTGTAATGCCAAAAACGTTCTTATATTATGGGACAGAGGGAGTAGTATTTATTGCATTTTCCAAGGAGTGACCTCTTCCAATGAAATGGTGTGCTTATTAGTTTTTTGTTGCTAAGTTTTCTTCATTTAATTAGCTATAGACTTAAAGTTGTCTTTTCACCTAGGTACACGCGCTTAGCACCATTTCTTCCTTGGGTCACCAAACTAGTCTCTCTCTTCAGACTTTATGCCTATGTGGCAAGCTTAGCACCTGTAGGAGCAAGTAAGTACAATAGTGCGCTTTACATGGCATTTTTGCATATGTGGAGGAAAGAGAGGCAAGGAAAAAGTGGAGAAGTGGGCTCTTATGCAAGAGCCAGCCTCTACTACATGGTGGAGCATTGGGAGAGGCACATGTATGGAGGTGGTCAGGAATCGGTAGACTCACGCCGGTCGTAGCACCGCAGTTAAAATGATAATGGCAAGTCAAATCACGGGGCCCCACCTGTCCAGCAGTAACTCGCTGTCAAAGCACACAATCCTACGTTTGCAGTAGCCTACTCCCTCATCTTCTCGCGTCTCTGTCGAACCGACTAGGCGGAACTGCCCCGCCTACCGCACAGGAAAAGCCCCGCCCTCGACTTTTAAATAGTACAATATACTAATTTTGTATCCATGGATTGCGCCATGGAGCAAAGCCTCTAGAAAACGGCGGTACACATGTACGGAGTATACAGCACGCCCGTCGCGTTCGCGTCGCACCCTAGACGGTCGGTCGGTCTGGCACACTGCTCTCCGAATGGTACGCGTGTCATATTGCGTTTGCACACACATGTGGCAGTTGAGAACCGACCATAGGCACACTCCCCGACCCCGCAAGTTGGGTGACTTAATAGAAGAGGGAGACCGAGCGATAGTACTAGAGAAGTGTTGTACTACGTTGGTGCCTGGACGGTCCCTGCAAGACACGGAAGATCAGTTCATCCATGCATGTGACCAGACTCCAGCAGACATGCCTGGATTGGCTATCGTCTACATATCGTGCAGACTATGTTGTACATGGCTGTAGTTGTGGTGAGAAATCTAAAAAAAGGTTTCTTGTCATCTCGCAAAATTAGGTGTCATGTGCTTCGGATCACTGCGAGGGTTAAACAACGACAACTGAGTTGGGCTAGTCATTGGGGGCACATGCACGGAGACTACTCGGCTGCCATCTAGGTCTATCCGGCTATGTTAATTAGGACATCTATCGACAGACCCCTTTTCTACGAGTTTATCTTTAATTTGAGCTTTGTTCCTCGTCTAGTTTGTCCGTTGGGATTCATGTTGTCTCCTTTGGGCGGTGAGGTTATGATTTCTTGTCATGTGGCATTTTTTCGTGTTATATGTTATAATCCGGTGCTTCAGATCAAAATGAGGACAAACTGCACCTCTGGGCCACGTGCAAGAAGACTTCTCGATAGTCATTGACGAGGTCAAGCCGGCTCCGGTAGACAAAAGAAAACTAGTACTCCACTATATAGGCAGGAGCCTCCACGCTTGCTTGCTAGTATTGCTCTCTTCACACTATCTCGTCCTCTCCAGATCTAAACACGACAGCGGTGGCCACTCTCTCTCTCTCTCTCTCTCTCTATCTATCTATCTATCTCTCTCTCTCTCTCTCTCTCTCTCTCTCTCTCTCTCTCTGCTCACCTCGGCGACGGCTCTTCCCCACTGCTGGCATGTCCCAATCAGCTTGCCTTGCTGTTCTCTCCCAAGCATCGCTGGTGAGGGAGGGCCTCCGACCCCTTCTTCCTCGCTTCGTAGTGTGGATAGATCCGACCTCCCGCCGCCCACCTAGCGACATCCCATCGACCATCAGGTATAACTTCCTTCGAAGCCGGCCTTCCTCTACTTCCCGAGCTCCCGACGTTGCTGCATTTGTATCTTTTACTATTTCTCAGGCCCCCTCGTAGATAGGATCGATTGGCTGTTTGAAAACCACCTAATTTTTATGTTTAAGAGGTAAAACTAGTTCATGCACTCGAATCTAGTACTACTTGGTTCAAACAAGGAAGAAAGGGGGTGGGGGTGGGGGAGGATTTGTTACCTGAATCGAGGACTTGGTCGAAAGAGGAAATAATAGGGGCGAAAAGTAGCAGAGACTAGCTATCCAACTGGTCTCTAGGTCTAATAGGGAAATAAAGGGAAACACAGTACAAACTCAATATAAACCCGATCTATTGGTTGAAAAAGGAAAGAAAGTGGGGACTAGGGACAAGTCAATAGAGTAAGTCCAGCACTAGATTTGCTAGCCTCACACAGTATAAGGTGGCTATACCGAACAAAAATGGGACCAACCCAGAGATCCTGTTCTGATGTTTGTTGCCCCAAGCCACTCTTATGTAATGCCACTGGTAAAATGTAGCAATCACACTGTTAAAAGTAAGGACACATTAAACCAATGTTATTTTCAATGTAATGCCTCCAGTAATATGAATCAATGGCACTTTTTTACATGTCCTGCTAAATTTCCCATTAAGATAAGTTGGTTCTTTTCGTTGGAAATGCAACTGTCCTGGTCCGCCTACTCTCCCGTGCCCAAAGTAATGTCGTATTTAATGATTGTCATAGTTAATCCTAATGCCCACACTAATATCTAGCAATGCCACTACTTTAGAAATTGCTACTATCCTTGTAGGATTGCCATTCAGATAAGGAACATGCTTCTTTTCATTTGATGCATGTTTCATCACTTGTTACTCACCCTCCTTTCCACCTTATTTGTGCAAACAAAGATATACATTTCACGCTCGATCTTAGTTGAACTGCACAAATGATATCCAAATTATAGTTGAACATTCCAGGAGCTTCACAACCAACCTTGATGTTGCTCAATTTTATTGCAACTAATGAAGAAGAAGCTCTATGGGTTTCGTTTTCTGATGGAAATGGAACCGGGGCTAGAGCCCTTTTCTTAAAAAAATGAAGAAGAAGCTGCTAGCTCAAGGGACATTGCTTCATTTTAGGCGAACTGCACCAAAAGGTCCCATGAATTGAATCATCCATATTGGTGATTGAAAGAGACAGCTTCAGCATCCCAGTTTAAGCACCCCCGTCCTCCATCCTTGCGATGCACGATACACCTTGTTTGCCACCTGCTCGACCCTAGTGTCATTGATAAAATGAAGTAATAATACAGTTAAAATAGAGCGAGTGTCATGTCTATCATTTCATTTCCAATGTAGATAAAGAAAGTGCTTCTCTTTGTTAATGTATGTTTCATCAACTAGTCCCATTGTTAATGTTTAAGCGTTTCTGTAAACTAGGGTGCTTAATTTTAGTTGACCTGTACAAAAATAGAGATTTGAATGTCTCAAGGCGCCTCCTTGTACTACCGCTGTACACTGATGTTCATCACTTGCAGAAGGTGTATCTGGGAGACTTGGGACGATTTCCAGTATGAGGCGTATCGTATGAAGCATCGCAGGGCCCATCTCGCCCTCGCAACATGGCATACTATGATACTATCACAATATTTTCTTCTATTTATTTTGTGTGTTTCGTCAACTAGTGCCACAGTAATTGAAAGTGCTAGTTATCGACTAGAGGGGGGGTCAATAGGAGATTTTTATCTAAGTCATCAAAACGTGGAAGTTTCGAACAAACAATGGAAATGACCCAATTGATATGCAGCGGAAGATAAACTACAACAAGCAAGCCATAGTCAAGTATGCAATAGCGTTAACGTACGAATACTAATAGCAGCTAGGTAGTAGGATCAGGATGGAAGATACTATGAAGCCAATCAACAATAGTAGTCAATCAATGAAGTCAAACAGATAAGACAGATAGGCAATGATTTCACGAAGACAAACTCAAAGTAAAGGAGGGAAGAGATAGAACCAGTCACTTGTTGAAGACACAGGATTTGTTGGACCAGTTCCAGTTGCTGTGACAACTATACATCTGGTTAGGGAGGCTGAGATTCAACTCAGAAGACCGTGTCTTCACCTTATTCCCCTTGAGCTAAGGACACTTAGTCCTCGCCCAATCACTCTGGTAAGTCTTCAAGGTAGACTTCCAAACCTTCACAGACTTTGTTCACCCGGCAATCCACAATGACTCTTGGATGCTCAGAACGCGACGCCTAACCGGCTGGAGGATGCATAGTCCTCAAGTGTAATAAGTCTTCAGGTCACACAGACATAAAGACTTCAGTGATGCCTAACACTCTTTGGCTCTAGGTGTTTGGGCTTTGTCCTCGCAAGGATTTCTCTCTCAAAGGCTTCGAGGTGGGTTGCTCTCAAAACGACAAAAGCCGTAAACTAACTCTGAGCAGCCACCAATTTATGGTGTAGGGGGTGGGCTATTTATAGACACAAGGCAACCCCGACCTGATTTGTCCGAAATGACCCTGGTTCACTAAGGAACTGACACGTGTTCCAACGGTCAGATTTCAAACACACGCGACAACTTTACTTGGGCTACAAGCAAAGCTGACTCATCCAGCTCTGGATAAGATTTGCTCTCATTGTCTTCACTCGAAGACATAGGATTTGGGTTGAGCATCACTTCAGTCACTCTTACTTAGTTCACTTGGACCCCACCTAACAGTACGGTGGTTCCTATGACTCAACAAAGAAGAAAAGGAAACAACGAAACCACACAGTCTTCGCGCTCCATAGTCTTCACGCAATGTCTTCTCATGTCATAGTCTTCAATATGAATATCTTCTCACACCACCATTGTCTTCAATGTCTTCATACATTTTTAGGGGTCATCTCCGATAGGTAAACAGAATCAATGAGGGACACTACCTGCGTTATCCCGCAATTCTCACAAACGCATTAGTCCCTCAACCAACTTTGTCGTCAATACTCCAAAACCAACTAGGGGTGGCACTAGATGCACTTACAATCTCCCCCCTTTTGGTGATTGATGACAAACTGGTTGAAGTTTTCAACGGGGATAAAGTATGTGAAATTGTAAAGGATAGGAATTGTCTTCATAAGTAGCAAGGGCTCCCCCTGAAGATGTGCATATAAGTAATTTTTCTTTTGGAATGCAAATGCACATGCCAGGTTGTACTTGTGGAGATCCACTTCAACTTATGAAGATAATTCATCATGCATAATGAAAAATGGATGTCTGCAGGATGATCTAAGTGCGGAAGTTATCATCGCACATGCGGAATTCATCATCGCATCATAGTAAAGCAAATAAGTAGCAGACGACCATCAAGTTTAGGTGTTACAACTCAAAGAACCAAATGTTTTAAAAAGCAAGAGCTGTAAGCACGAGGCAAAATATAATGCAACCACCCATATGAACCCGCTTGAAGACTATCAACTCATATGCTTCTCCCCCTTTTGTCAGTAATGACCAAAAAGGTTTGAAGACATAGAGCATCTACTCGTCCTCATGAGGAGTAGTTGAAGCAGCAGGGTTGTCGTTGTCATTTGGCGGTGCAGATGAACTTGGTGCAGTGTTGATGCGAGCAGAAGTAGGGGGCGGTGAAGTTGCATCGTCTTCATCATCGATGACATTAGCATTGACAGTTGCAGCGGAGGAAGAATAATCAGAGTCTTCAAGAGATGGAGTTCTTCGTAGGACAGCATTCCGTGGAGGAGTGGAGTCAAACTTGAATCTTTCAGTGAAGTCATCGTCTTGAAGATCTGCTTCAGCACTAAGCAGGGTCAAGCTCTTCCATGATCGCCGGCAAGTTTCATGAGCAACAAAGGCATTCTTGGTGGCAAGGTTACGAATGCGATTGACATCCACCAAGAGGCTTTGCATTTGACGCTTCAGCCAAAAATGATGCTTATCTTGCTTCTGATGTAGGGACACAAGAAGTTCTCGGTCATTGAGGACGCGAGAACGCTTCCGAGGCCTTTGGGCAATAGTGCTTTCAGTGGCTTCAGTAGGTGCTCGATGAGGCAGACGAGTATTTCCAGCCAATGGATAGATTCGTGTTGCTTCTTGAACACCTTCAATGGGTTGAGTGAAGCTTTGGTGCTCGGCATTTTGAAGACAAAGAGGCTTCTTGGCAGGGTCAGAATATATGGCTTCAACTGACATATCAACCTCTGGTAGGAAGATCACATGATTGCGAGCAGATGGTTGATAGTTGATAGATGAGTGTCGCTTGATGAGGCGCATGACCCATGGAGCATAAAACTTCAGACCAAACAGATCAGATCCAGAAGCAACAAGTTGCCTGATGAAGAAATCATGTGCATTGAAGCTGATGCCATTGAGAATGTAAAAGACCAATGTCTTCATGGCTCCTTCGAGTTTTGCAGCTGATGAATGTCCTTTGGTAGGCCATAGAGTCCGCCTGATAATATGATATATGGTGCACGACAGATACTCAAGGTCATCAACAAAGAACTCCTTTGGATATTCAGCATCACGTGGCAAAGGCTTCATCATGCTCAGCATCTGACTCATATTGGGTTCAGGCTTATGAAAGATGCTCTCCAGTGCATTGTGGTGGTTTTGACAGCCAGGTTCATAGAGCTCTCCAGGAGTGGATAGGCCTGTAAGCTCAATGATGTCAAGAGCTTTGGCTTCATGATGAACATTTCCGGTCATCCACTCGAGAACCCATGTCTTCGTATCTCTGTTGTAGCCGCAAATGTGTAGAGTAGCATAGAATTGAAGCAATAACTCTTCATTCCAGTGTTCTTTATCTGTGACAAAACTGAGCAGCCCAGCATCACGAAAGCAGTCAAGTGCTTCTTCTAAGCAGGGCAGTCCAGTAATGGCTTCAGTGTCGAGGCGCATATGAGGGAAAATGCGCCCTTGATCATATAGAACACAGGAGTAATAGCTTCACTGCTGATGACTCCAGAACCGATCTGATGATATTCTTGGCTTCGTGTAGGGGTTCTTAGAGCTGTCGAAGAATGTGTTGTGGCTCTTGAAGCCATTTGCATTGAAAGACCCGACAGAGGTGGCAGTACCAGGAAACCTTGGCAGTCTTGGCTTGGGCTTCTGGACCTGAGGCCTATGCTCAATGTGATAGTCAAATTGAGGACCAGAGACAATAGGCGGAGGGACCAGAACGGGCCATTTACTGTGATTAGCTCGCCATGGTTGTATGCTTGCTCGGTTGTATAGGGCCTTGGGTGCGGAACAGGAGTAGTGGCAGCAGCTGAGGCTTCAGGCTGCACAACAGGTGCTTCAGGAGCAGGTGCCTCATTAGCTTCAGGTGCAGTAGCCTCATTAGCTTCAGGCACACTGGTTGGTTCAAGATCCACATTAGCTTCAGCCATGACAACGTCATCGGCTTCACTTGCGTTGGTTGTGGCAGCTTCAGGATTTTCAACCTCCACTTGAGGAGCTGGAGGGTCAGGCACAGACACGTTCACTTCATGAACTGTTTATTCAGGCATGGGGGGAGTTTGGACACGTTCTTCTTGATGTTCCTTATCGGCTGATGCAGCCGGATTGTCTTCAGCAGCTTGTGCTTCAGACACAGAGACATTCACAGTTGGAGTGGCTTCAGAGAACACTTGACGTGCAACAGGTTGACGGTGCTCTTCTCCTTCTGGAATGCTCGGAAGAGGGACTTGAGGCCTTGGTCCTTTGCGAAGCCTTTGTAGTACAGGCGACACCTTTGGAGATGGAGTGGGCAGGTCCTCATCCTCTTCAACTTGTACGGATGGTGTGGTTTGTTGTTGTTGGGGAGTACTGGGGGAGTCTTGTTGCTGTGGGTGATCAGGCCATGATGCATCCTGAGCAATTGGCGTTAGAGGACGGCCAATGCTGATGTTTTCGCCGTTCGTACGAACAGGCGATGATACCACATTATATTTGATCTGAGGAAGAACTTCATCATCTTCAACATTGTCATGATGACCTATGTCTTCAGTAGCGATGGGTTCAGCTGCTGGTATATCTTCAGCTTCAGGAGCCTCTGTGGAAGCAGGCTCATGAACAGTCATGCGAAGTTCTTGGGATGCAGATGAAGGACGAACCACTGAGATGGGTTCAACAACAAGGGGCTCTATGGGAGCAGCCCGACTCTTCTTGGTCTTGCGCTTCTTCTTGGAGGGAGCGGCATCAGAGGCTTCAGTATTTTTCCTCTTTCTGGCTTCAGCCTCGGCAACCCTCATCTTCTTCTGTTCTGAAGCGGTTGTGGTGACCTTTGGCTTCGAGCTAGTCATGCTGCTCGGGAAGATAATGCGAGGGGCTTCTTGGCTTGAAGGTGCAGGCTGGTCAGCAGGAAGCTTCTTTTTCTTTGCAGCCATCCTGGGGTCAATGCCAGGACGGCCAAGTGACTTGCGCTTCTCAGCCTCATTGTAGGCAAGCACACACTTATAAGCCAAACTCTTAATGCGCTCACGAGAGCCTTGAGCTTCTTGGCGCTTCTTCAGAAAAGCTTCTTTAAGCTCATGCAGCATGACCTTGAAGTTTCTGACGTCTTGAACACTGAGCTTCGCCACATGCTTCTTGAATTGAGCCTTCTCATAATCAATTTTGTTCTTCAGCTCAACGATGCGCTGAGCAAGAGCTAGCTCAGAAGCAATGGTGCCATTGAAAGAGACGCTGAGGCCAATGGGAAGCTGCAAATCTTCAAAGCTTAGATTGGGGGTGTCGAACCACTCATCAATGAAGTTATGGATGATGTCCACGTCAAAGAGAGGCAAGTTGTTGAAGATTTCTGCTTCTTCCTTGCTCTTTATCAGTTGCTCAAGGGCATCATCAACAAGATCTTCATCACTGGACAGATCAATGGGCTCTTCACGCAGAATGGCGGCAGGAGTCAAGGCTTGATCTGTATGCCTGACAAGTTGTTTTTTCTTCTCCGTCTTCTTGGAGATGCGGGATTGATCTTCAGACTGCACACTGGCTTCAGGAGGTGCAGTGGCCAGTGGCTTCACACGAGAAGCTTTTGGAGGTGCAGCTGATGATGAAGCCTTAATTTTCTTTGGCTTCTGCGGCCTTGGAGGAGGAGCTGGGGCTTCATCAGAATCAGCCTCATTGTCAGAATGATCCACTTTGGCACCTTGTACCAAGATGTAGGAGATGAGGCCATCAAGGTTTGCAAAGGGGCCAATTCTGTTTTCTCCAGCTTCACGTGTGCCATCATCACGGGGAGCAGAGGGACCAGGATTGAAGTCTAATCCCCGTGATTTCTTATTTTCCTTTGCCGAAGCCTTAGCAAACTGGAAGTTGCGCTTGAAGAGATTGTCGTCACGACACCAGAGGAATGATGATGGGTCGGCTTCTTCAGGCTATGGTCCACGGACCATGCAAGGATAGAATTCTTGCGCAATGGCTTCAGCTTTGTTCTTGGGGGGAAGGCCTCGATAGAGAATATCACCCCAAGGGCTCTTGATATCATTTTTCTCTGCGTACTCCTGGTTGACGAACTTGTACTTGTACCACTGTTCAGCCCAATAGCGTCGAATCCATTGGATTCGAGTCTTGCGCTGATTGTAATCTTCTTCAGGATCTGTTTTATACATTTCTGCCAGATCATCAGGGAGATCCTTTGATGTTCCCCCAAGACGCTGTCTGCCACCCTTTTTTGCTGATTTTTCTGCAGCCATGAACTTTAAACTGAATGGCTTCAATATGTTCAAAGGCTTCAAAGGTTTTCGCTCGCTGGTCAGACAGGAACTGGCTTCAGGAGAATCAATGTGTTGCTGTAAGAATTCTGCAAACGAATGCAGACTATGAGAACCTACGGATTCTCCCATGGACATGTACCTGTGACAACATTAGAGATGCGAGGGAAGGGGAAGAGGTCATATGCATTCTCAGAAGATTTTGAAGATAAATCAGTTTGAAGACATTGACCTCATGATGCGAAGACATTCACTTATATGATGTGAGTTGGTTCCTGATTTGTACCAATCCGTGAATAAGTACAAGTGAGGAATCAAACTAGATAGGAAATCTAAGTGAATAGACTATGCATAATGAGATGCAGACAGAATAGATCTAACATTGAGTAGGTAGAAACCACTTTCGTTAAATAGGATGAATCTATGAAGATCAAAAAGGTGGTAAAAATAGAGTTATAATTACCACACGAAGAACTGCTAGAAGAGATGAATAGGAGACCGAGCAGTTCAGCCCACCGTGCCGTAACTTGGCGACGGAGGACACCTACGGCGACGGCGGAGAGGACGATGTCCGCGGCCGGCGTGAGGACGGCGTCGGAAGAGTCGCGACAGCAAGCGCTTCGTCGCCGGCGTCGTCGAGAGCTAGCGATGGCGCTAGGGTTTTGACGAGGTGGAGAGGTGGAAGAAGGTTTTCTTGACCGCAGGGGACACGTATTTATAAGTAGGTGTGCGGCACAACGCAATTACGCAGGTGCCCCTGTTTGTTCACATCCGTGGGACACGTGGCAAGCATGCAACATACTTAGAGTTGTCCCACGTTCCCACGCCCGCCAAGTTTGTCGGATGTTCGTTCTGGCTTCTCCGGATATCGACAATAAAGATGAATCATTTAAATAGGACTTGATGTTTGTCTCTGTGTCTTCTGCTTACTAGGACGCAGAGAAGACATTTGACAGTTTCAATAGAATGCATATGATTTGGACAGATAGAGTTTGAGATAGAAAGCATAGAGAGATTAGGGTCCGATCACATTCACTTAGTTCAAGAGATTCAACTTGAAGACATTGCTATAAGTGAATGCTGTACAGGACAGAACGCTAGTATATATATGCAATCAAATCATCATAGCGCAGAAAATCATGAAGATAAATTGAAACTGAAGACAAACCAAATGCGAAGTCTTTGCAAAAGTAACGCCATGAGTGAAACACTTCAAACAGAGAAATTTGGTGGTGGCGTTACCCACCGTATAGGAAGTATTATACCCAGACACGGTGCACAATTATCGTGGCGCTCCGAAGTCAAATTCCATGTTAATGTATTCACACTCAGAGTGTAAATCTTCATTGATTGAAGATATACATTACTTTGTGTGTTGCACATCTAAGTCATCAACATGCATAAGTGTTAGGATGTGTGCCTGATCACAGGACATTAGAGGATTCCAAGATATTCAGCTCACACCGTAACCTGCAAAACCTTTTCTCATCCAAGGGCTTTGTGAAGATATCTGCAAGTTGCTCTTCAGTGTTGACGTGAATGATATCGATATCTTTCTTCATGACATGATCTCTGAGAAAGTGATGACGAATTTCAATGTGCTTTGTCTTCGAGTGTTGGACTTGATTGTTAGCTATCTTGATGGCACTCTCGTTGTCGCAGAAGAGAGGTACTTGTTTCAGGTTGATGCCATAGTCCTTGAGAGTTTGCTTCATCCATAGAAGCTGAGCACAACAGGATCCAGTAGCAATGTATTCAGATTCAGCAGTTGAGAGTGATACACAGTTCTACTTCTTTGAAGACCAACAGACAAGTGATCGTCCCAGAAAGTGACATGTTTCTGATGTTGACTTGTGATGCACCTTGTCACCAGCATAATCAGCATCCGAGAATCCAACCAGGTCAAACCTTGAACCCTTTGGATACCATAATCCAAGTGTTGGGGTGTAAGCCAAATATCGAAGAATTCGCTTCACAGCTAAGTGATGCGATTCCTTTGGTGCCGCTTGGAATCGAGCACACATGCACACTAAGCATAATACCTGGCCTAGATGCACATAGATAAAGTAAAGAACCAATCATGGAGCGGTATATCTTTTGATCGAACTCTTTACCATTGTCGTCGGGACCAAGGTGGTGTTTGGCTGGCATTGGCGTCGTATAACCTTTGCAGTCTTCCATTCCAAACTTCTTCAGACAATCTTTGAGGTACTTTTCTTGAGATATGAAGATGCCATTGCTTTGCTAACGAATTTGAAGACCAAGGAAGAACTTCCGTTCTCCCATCATGGACATCTGATATTGCTCTTGCATCATGTATCCAAACTCATCACTATACTTCTGGTTGGTGCAGACGAAGATAATATCATCCACATATATTTGGCACACAAACAGTTCGCCATCATATGTTTTCGTGAATAGTGTGGGACCGAGGGATCCAGGTTTAAAGCCCTTGCTCTTCAGGAAGTCTTTGATTGTATCATACCAAGCACGAGGAGCTTGTTTGAGGCCATCAAGTGCTTTGTTTAGCTTCTACACCATATCAGGATGTTTTGGATCTTCAAAGCCAGGTGGTTGAGCGACATATACTTCTTCTTCAATCTTGCCACTGAGAAATGCACTCTTCACATCCATTTGATATAGCAAGATGTTGTGATGATTAGCATAGGCTAGCAGTATGCGAATAGCTTCAAGCCTAGCCACAGGAGCAAATGTTTCGTCGAAGTCAATTCCTTCAACTTGAGTATATCCTTGTGCCACAAGACGTGCTTTGTTTCTGATGACTTAACCATGCTCATCTTGTTTGTTCCGATATATCCATTTTGTGCCAATAATGTTATGCTTGCGAGGGTCAGGGCGCTTGACAAGTTCCCAAACATTATTCAGCATGAACTATTGAAGTTCTTCTTGCATGGCTTGAATCCATTCAGGTTCCATAAAGGCTTCAGCAACTTTCTTGGGTTCAGATATTGATACAAATGAAAAATGCCCACAGAAATTTGCTAACTGTGTTGCTCTTGATCGAGTAAGTGGACCAGGTGCATTAATGCTATCAATTATCTTCTCAATTTGTACTTCATTTGCAACATGAGGATGAACTGGACGAAGACCTTGATCATGCTGATCATTGTCATCATTGGAAGGATTGTCTTCGGTCTGAGCATTGTCTTCAGGTTGGTTTGGTGCAGAAATGATAAGTTCCTCTTCAGGCTGTGCTTCAGAGGGCATGATTTCACCAGTTCCCATCAGCTTAATAGATTCACTGGAAGGAGCTTCATCAAGTGTGGTTGGTAGGAGCTCTCGTTGTGAACCATTGGTTTCATCAAATCGCACATCCACTGTTTCAACGATTTTGTAGTGGAAGAGGTTGAAGACTCTGTAAGAGTGCGAATCCTTTCCATAGCCAAGCATGAAGCCTTCCTGAGCTTTGGGTTCAAATTTTGACTTGTGATGGGGATCCTTGATCCAACATCTAGCACCAAAGACTCTGAAGTAACTGACATTTGGCTTCTTGCCAGTAAGGAGCTCATAGGATGTTTTGCCCAGAAGCTTATGGATGTAGACACGGTTGATGATGTGACAAGCTGTATCAATAGCTTCAGGCCAGAACATTCTTGGTGTCTTGTACTCGTCGAGCATTGTTCGAGCCATCTCAATGAGGGTTCTGTTCTTGCGCTCAACAATGCCATTTTGCTGAGGTGTATATGGAGCAGAAAATTCATGAGTGATTCCCATTGTATCCAGATAAAGATCAAGGCCGGTGTTCTTGAATTCAGTGCCATTATCACTTCTGATATGCTTGATCTTGACGCCATAATTGTTCATTGCTCGATTGGCGAATTGTCTGAAGACATCTTGTACTTCAGTCTTGTAGAGAATTATGTGCACCCATGTATATCTTGAGTAGTCATCAACAATGACGAAGCCATAGAGACACGCCGTTGTTGTGAGGGTGGAGTAGTGAGTAGGTCCAAATAAGTCCATGTGTAGCAGCTCGAAGGGTTGAGATGTTGTCATGATTGTCTTCGAGGGGGGCTTGGCCCTCGTCATCTTCCCAGCTTTGCAAGCACCAAACAAATGATCTTTCTTGAACTTGACACCTTCGATGCCTATGACATGCTTCTTCTTGACGAGAGTGTGCAAGCTCCTCATGCTAGCGTGCCCCAGCCTTCGATGCCAGAGCCAGCATTCTGAAGCTTTTGCAAGAAGACATACGGCAAGCTGTGGACCTGCTGAGAAATCTACCATGTATAGATCACCTTTCCTATACCCTTCAAACACTAGAGACTTGTCAGATTCCATTAGTACAAGGCAACGATTTTTTCCAAATATTACAATCATGTTTAAGTCACAAAGCATTGAGACAGACATTAAGTTGAATCCAAGGGATTCAACAAGCATCACTTTATCCATGTGTTGATCCTTTGAGATTGCAACTCTACCTAGACCCAATACCTTGCCTTTACCAGTGTCAGCAAATGTGATTTGACTCTTGTCGGATGGACGTAAGGTTGAGTCCATGAGAAGACTTCGATCACCAGTCATATGATTAGTGCATCCACTATCAATAATCCATTTTGAAGCTTTTGGTGACATGCCCTACAGTGTAGTTAGGAGGATAGGCTTCACAATGTATGTTGTGAAGCATAAGAAGTTGATACACACTTGGATTATCACAGCCTAGATGAAAGTTAGCACACAGTATGACAGGTAAGCGATTCATATGTGGAATACATAGTAAGTCATTTTATCATGCGCCCCTTTGTGTTTTAGGTACCCAGCAATAATATTGGACGCCTTTGATTGCTGGCTGGAGACCATGTTCTGCAGAAGAGAGTTAGTTCTTCTTCACCACCCACATCTTTAGGGGTGGCTTAGAAGCAATGAGTCTAAGTGCAGCATATGAGAATTTCGGCTTTGAATCCCTAGCAAATAGCCTTGCAGGAGATGAATGATACTCATGTGAATAAGCAGAAAAGTTCTTAGTTCTATGAACATAGCGGTTTGAAGACACACGCTCATATTCATGAGTCTGAGTATGATTTCCCTGCAAAACATTGGCGTTAGGGTGACTCAAGTGAGTCATGTTTCCGTATGAAGCCGTTGGACCATGTGACGCCTTTGGTCTGGGGTTTGTCTTCTTCCCTGGTGGTGTCATGATGACATTCATTGGAAGATTCTCAAGACAGCTTTTGAGAACCCAGATTTTCTTCATTGGCGGTCCATTCCTGCAGTTAGTACCAATATACCTGGCAAACACTTCACCATTCTGATTTTTGAACAATTTATAGTTTGCATCAAAGGATTCATCAATGATAATAGGATTAGAACAGGTAAATCCAGATAAAGTGGATGGGTCCACTGAAGGTTCCTTTGCAGCAACCCATGTGGTTTTGGGATACTGCTCAGGTTTCCAGTAGGAACCATCAGCATTCATTTTCCTCTCGAACCCAACACCCTCTTTCCTAGGGTTTCGGTTCAGAATATGCTTTTTGAGGACATCACAAAGTGTCTGATGCCCTTTCAGACTTTTATACATCCCTGTTTCAAGCAATGTCTTCAACCTAGCATTTTCATCAGCAATAGTAGTGGTATCCTCAGATGAGGGGTTAGTTACCACATCAGAAGTTGAAGACAGAGCAACAGTAGCAGCAGTGGAACATTCAGCAACAGAAGTAGCGTTATCACGCTCAATGCATTTTAGACATGGTGGTTCAAATTCATCCTGAGCGGGACTGATCTGTTGAGCGCGAAATGACTCATTCTCTTTTTGAAGATCTTCATGAGTCGCTTTCAGTTTCTCAAGCTCTTGCTTCCTTTGAAGATAATCATAGGAGAGCTTTTCATAAGTGGTTGAGAGCGTCTCATGAAGACTTTCAAGTTCTTGATACTTAGCATGAAGATTTTTTATGTCTTCAACTAAGGACTGTGAACGTGTCATTTCCGCGTCCAACAGGTCATCGCTTTTGTCTAACAGTTTTTGAGTATGTTCCATAGCCCTTTGTTGTTCAATAGCAATTTTAGCAAGTGTTTTGTAGCTGGGTTTAGATTCACAATCAGAGTCATCTTCACTTGATGTTTGAAAGTAAGCATCGCGCTATTTTACCTTGGCACCGCGTGCCATGAAGCATTAGGTGGGAGCAGGATCGTCCTTGTCATCATCAGCATTGGTGTGGGAGTCAATGTCTTCAGAGTTGAAGATGGACTTTGCGACGTAGGCTGTGGCCAGAGCCAGACTTGCAACGCCAGAGTCGGACTCAGCTTCAGATTCCACCTCTGCCTCCTCAGAAGCAGACTCCTCCTCTGAATCCATTTCCTTGCCAACAAAAGCACGAGCCTTGCCAGATGAGCTCTTCTTATGAGATGAGGATTTTGATGTGGACTTGGAACAAGACTTTGATGATTTCTTCTTCTTCTTGTCATCAGAGTCATATTCCTTGCTCTTCTTCTTCTTCTTCTTCTTCTCATTGTCCCACTGAGGACACTCAGAGATGTAGTGCCCAGGCTTCTTACACTTGCGACATGTTCTCTTCTTGTTGTCTTGAGTGGAAGCTTCATCATTTCTTGAACTGGAACGTCAAGACTTTCTGAAGCCCTTCTTCTTGGTGAATTTCTTGAACTTCTTTACAAGCATAGCAAGCTCCCTTCCAATGTCTCCAGGATCGTCAGAACCGCAGTCAGATTCTTCTTCTTAAGATGAGGAAACAACTTTTTCCTTCAAAGCACGAGTTCATCCATAGTTTGGGCCATAGATATCTCTTTTATCAGAAAGTTGGAACTCATGTGTGTTGAGCCTCTCAAGTATATCAGACGGATCGAGTGTCTTGAAGTCAGGACGTTCTTGTATCATGAGGGCAAGGGTGTCAAAGGAGGTGTCAAGTGATCTCAGCAGTGTCTTGAACAATTTCATGCTTGGTGATCACAGAGGCGCCGAGAGCCTGAAGCTCATTTGTGATGTCGGTGAGGCGATCAAACGTGAGCTGGACATTTTCATTGTTGTTTCTCTTGAAGCGATTGAAGAGATTGCGAAGAACACTGATCCTCTGGTCTCTCTGTGTAGAGACGCCTTCATTGACCTTAGACACCCAGTCCCAGACTAGCTTTGATGTTTCCAGAGCACTCACATGGCCATACTGTCCTTTGGTCAGATGACCACAGATGATGTTCTTTGCAGTCGAGTCTAGTTGAATGAACTTCTTGACATCAGTAGGGGTGACACCTTCACCAGTTTTGGGAACGCCATTCTTGACGACATACCAAAGGTCGACATCAATGGCTTCAAGATGCATGCGCATCTTATTCTTCCAGTAGGGATATTCTGTTCCATCGAACACGGGGCAAGCAGCGAGACTTTGATTATCCCTGCAGTCGACATAGCTAAACTCCAGCTGGTTAAACCGAACCACACAGAACAAGGGAGTACCTTGCTCCGATACCAATTGAAAGTGCTAGTTATCGACTAGAGGGGGGTGAATAGGCAATTTTTATCTAAGTCATCAAAATGTGGAAGTTTCGAAGACAAACAATGGAAATGACCCAATTGATATGCAGCGGAAGATAAACTACAACAAGCAAGCCATAGTCAAGTATGCAATAGCGTTAACGTACGAAGACTAATAGCAGCTAGGTAGTAGGATCAGGACGGAAGATAGTATGAAGCCAATCAACAATTGTAGTCAAGCAATGAAGTCAAACAGATAAGATAGATAGGCAATGACTTCACGAAGACAAACTCAAAGTAAAGGAGGGAAGAGATAGAACCAGTCACTTGTTGAAGACACAGGATTTGTTGGACCAGTTCCAGTTGCTGTGACAACTGTACGTCTGGTTAGGGAGGCTGAGATTCAACTCAGAAGACCATGTCTTCACCTTATTCCCCTTGAGCTAAGGACACTTAGTCCTCGCCCAATCACTCTGGTAAGTCTTCAAGGTAGACTTCCAAACCTTCACAGACTTCGTTCACCCGGCAATCCAGAATGACTCTTGGATGCTCAGAATGCGACACCTAACCGGCTGGAGGATGCACAGTCCTAAAGTGTAATAAGTCTTCTGGTCACACAGATAGAAAGACTTCAGTGATGCCTAACACTCTTTGGCTCTGGGTGTTTGGGCTTTGTCCTCGCAAGGATTTCTCTCTCAAAGGCTTCGAGGTGGGTTGCTCCCAAAATGACAAAAGCCGTAAACTAACTCTGAGCAGCCACCAATTTATGGTGTAGGGGGTGGGCTATTTATAGACACAAGGCAACCCGACCTGATTTGTCCGAAATGACCCTGGGTCACTAAGGAACTGACACGTGTTCCAACGGTCAGATTTCAAACACACGCGGCAACTTTACTTGGTCTACAAGCAAAGCTGACTCATCCAGCTCTGGATAAGATTTGCTCTCATTGTCTTCGCTCGAAGACATAGGATTTGGGTTGAGCATCACTTCAGTCATTCTGACTTAGTTCACTTGGACCCCACTTAACAGTACGGTGGTTCCTATGACTCAACAAAGAAGAAAAGGAAACAACGAAACCACACAGTCTTCATGCTCCATAGTCTTCACGCAATGTCTTCTCATGTCATAGTCTTCAATATGAATATCTTCTCATACCACCATTGTCTTCAATGTCTTCATACAGTTTTAGGGGTCATCTTCGGTAGGTAAACCGAATCAATGAGGGACACTACCCGCGTTATCCTACAATTCTCACAAACGCATTAGTCCCTCAACCAACTTTGTCTTCAATACTCCAAAACCAACTAGGGGTGGCACTAGATGCCCTTACAGTAATGTAATCATGATTTTTCATTATTTGTGCAAACAGGGTTATTCCGCTACATTTTGGTGGAATTGCACAAATGTACGTATGGAACCAGCATATATGCAGAGTGCGAGGTGTGCCAAGTAAAAATTACCGACACCAACCATGCTGCATGCATGCATTGGCATCCACCACCACCACTGGGATGCGTGGCGCTCTCTATGGACGGACCTTGCTCGGCAGCAAATCCTGTAACCAAATGCTAGTAGCTTATCTTGGCTGTTTTCTAGGGAGTACTCTTTTCTAAAAGAAGCACCAATCTCTTTTTCGTTATTTTTACACTGTGTCACAAATTTGACCCAAAGGTCGAGAGCTATTTTAGGGTGATTGGCGTAGTACTTGGAGACTGATTGTAAGCATGATTTTCATTAGCTGTCACACTGATTGTAAGCATGAGTAGGTGGAAGATTAGGTTAGTGCGAAGCTTACCTTAAACCCTACCGCCACCGTTGAAACGAGGCGAGAGTCGAGGGAACCATGGAGAACGGCGGGGAAGCGACTTCGCGCCATCCGGCCTCCTCTTGCGGTGGGAGAATGAATACTCCTATGGCTCCGGCTGGCTCTGCACCCTCACGAATGACACACCATACTCGATCGATTTGTTATCCTCTGGGTGCTCGACCTTCCACCTGTACGACCACCACCTCCGCCTGACTGTCGCCTCGGGCGAATCTGTCTGCTCCGTCGCCCAGAGGAGATACTTGATGAACTCGGAGGACTGCGGCGTGACTGCCGCCGAGGAGTACATGTACATCGCCACCCTCATCATCGTCGTCTCGCTCTTTCGCATACATTGCCACAGGGCCCGCACCGTCCTCGAAATATCCCACTCAATGTCAAACAAAGTAAGGATCACCTTCAACCTGGCTAACTTTGCCTGGTCGCCGCCGACAATCTGCCTAATTCACTGATGCATCCTCTCCATAGATGTCCTTCTGAGTGGTCCGATGCTAGCTTTGGAAGATGGGAGGAGATATGGTTGTCTTGCAATAGAGAGGAGGGAGAGGCGAGACAGTGGTTTTGGAATGGAGACGATGGAGCGGACAGGAGGTGGTTTTGCAATGGAGAAGATCAGAAGAGGGAGAGGCGAGACCATGGTTTTGGAATGGAGATGATGGAGAGGAGAGGAGGTAGTTTTGTAATGGAGAAGAGGGAGAAGAGCGTGCGACAGCAATTTAGGATTGAACAAGAGGGCCGACGCGCTGTGACTGGATCAAAATCAAAATCAATTTACCCTTCAATTAAGAAAGCGACCCCACATTAACTAGTCTCCCTTTTATTTTGGGTCATAATTGACCATGATTTTCGCACATAAAATATATGTTATACGTTGCAAAAATAATATAATTTGAAAGTACATTCAGATACGAACCAAATGATACAATTTTTGGTGACATGCATTCCCATTTTGCTTGTCAAATACAATACGTGGTCAAACTTTAACCCAAAATACGCAAAACAACAAAAAACTACTTCCAAGACCAGCGCCGCTCTTCCGCTCTTCTCCTCTTAAACCATCGTCGCTCCTCTTCTGTTCCAATCTAAATCCAGCGCCGCTCCTCTCCTCTTCCATTTCAAAACCACCGCCCCTCGCCTCCTGTTCCAGTCCAACGCTCCTCTCCCATTCTAATCCAAAAACAGCGTTGTTCCTCTCCTCTTCCATTCAAAAACCACCGCTGGCGAGTGAATGTGCTGTGGAGAAGTAGATCGATGGAGGAGTACAACCGATACGTGAGGATCGCAAACGGCGACCCTGTGAAGCTAGCTAGGATGTTGGAGATATAGTCTTGGTTTGACAACAAGGACCAACTAGCGGCATCCATGGCCAAATATCTGCAACAGATCAAAAAGGTGGCGATACTCCCAGAGGGAGTCATGCGGGAGTACATAGAGCTGCTCCTCTAGGCCATGGAGCAAACAGATTCATCGAATCCGATCGTGAGGGAGCGGTGGTGGGAGTATCGATCCCAGATGGAGCATCCACCAGAGATTGAAGGATCGAGCATCTATAGGGTGCCTTTTGTGAGGGTGTCCTGCCAGAGCGAGCCGGTGGAGTCTTCGTCGACCAAACCCAACTACAAAGAGGAGAAAAGTAGTTGGCCCCATGACGCTTCCCTGCCATCCTCTCCCTCGCCGTTCACATCGTCTCACGGGGCGGCTGTCTGCCGTCGAGGAATAGGAGGGGACTGCCCCTCCAGCCCAATAGTCGGGTAGGTTGTGAATTGTCAAGAGGAGCTTAGGGTTGTCAGTATTTGCATGTTGTGAATTGTGTTTTGTGTTGTGTATTTTGAGAGTACTTTCAGATATGAATGTATTTTGAATTTTAGATTTGCAGTATTGAGCATATGAAGTATTTTATGAATTCTAGAAATCTATTTTTAGCACTTAAAAAAATGTAGTTTCATCGGAGTGTGTAGACAAGGTGATTCTCAGAAAAGAAACAGCAAGTTTCAGCTTCAGATAAGAAACTGCAAGTTCAGTTTCAGATAAGAAACTGCAACTTTCAGAGGTAGAGCATTTATATTAACACGGCCTTTTCAAACGGGGTTGACATCATGTTGGAAGTTTTATTCATGATCAAAAATGGAACTACCAGCCAGTTAACATCATGCTGATCAACATTCATGCATAGCACATCTTCATATGATGCACAGTTAAAATGCAAACACAATGTCGAGTGTGCGGAACATAGGGAAAACGAGGGATGAAGTTTTGGCAAGTGTTGGACGTGGTGTGCGTAGATGACAATGGGGACCCACATGTCAATAAAGGCAGAGGCAAAAATTTGGAGATATTTTCCCTGCACAGGTGGAATCGAACCCGGGCGGAACAACTGTCGGGTAGTGTCACCCTGCCACTAGGCTAGTTCAGTAGTTTCGTTAATAATAAGGCACTTCCTCAGGTGGTCGGATCCCCTCCTACGCCTTTGTGCGCTCGCCGCAACGCCGCTATCTGCCGCTATGAACATGATGAACAAACAAGAGGAATATGGAGAGGAATGTACGTGGAGAGGCGGATAGTCGGGACCCACCAGGTCTATGGCCATACGCAAGCAAGTGCCTCATCGAAAAAATACTTCCTCCTAATGCTATACTGACATTGGGGCCCACGGGTTTGTCAACATAGTTACATTTTTAGGTGCTTCAACATAGTTACTATAGGAGATAAATTCACAACGAAGCCGGGGAGCTGGCACGTATCATTTATTATCACTGGGGCAGCAAGTATCAGCTGGGTTTTGGGCTGCCCCATCTAGGCTTTCATTTTTAACATGCGCGGCCCACGACCTCGGATGGGAGGTCCATAGGCCTGTTTGTATTTTCTTGAGGGCCGTCATGTATCGACCGGCCTATGGACCTCCCATCCGAGGTTTTATTTTCCTGAAACATCGGCAACCCAATTTATGTATTTTTTTGAAGAAAAACGCAGAGGTCTGTTCTATTTTTCTATATAAGAATAGGAACGCCCGGTCCAACTTATGTTTCCCTTCTAACTATAATATATATATTTAAATTATTTTATATGTTATTATATATTATTTTTATTGTCATCATATATTTAACAGATACTTACATATGTAAGAAAACAATATCCCACATCTTATTAACTTATAAAAATAATTTCTTAACAATAAAATTCTAGATTGTTTTGGCACAAAAATCCTAGTGATTGTGTACAAAAGCTTGGTAAGATTTAAGGATGAATGTAATAATATCACTTATTATTTAAATATATTTATAACAAAATGCTCAAGCCCTTTTTATTTGTTGATAACATTGCTGGCCCAACCCAACATTATAATTAGAATCAGCCCAGCAAAATCGTGTATTTCGAGAAAGTGCAAATGGCCTGTAATTTTTTAGGAAATAAAATAAATTGGCCACATGGATGCTACATTATTTGTTCACCCAGCCCAGCTAATGGACTGTAATTCAAAAAAAGAAGATCAAATTGACTGTAAATTCTACTGCACAAAAAAAGACTGTAAATTCTGAAAAAATGGGTTGAATATGTGCCACATTTTTGGAGGCTGAAATGTGGGCCAATAGGTCGAGGCCAACGTAAGTCGTTGTCAATTTAGTCAACAAATGATTCTAACATGTTAGCCGTTGGATTTACATCCAACGACCGACATCCATCTTCAATCTCTCATCCTCTTCCTCCAGCGCCACCGGGACCACCTCCCGCTGAGGAAGTCCTGGATAAGGGGGTCCTCGGACAGCCGGACTATATGCCTATGCCGGACTGTTGGTCTATGAAGATACAAGATTGAAAACTTCGTCCCGTGTCCGAGTGGGACTCTCCTTTTCGTGGAAGGCA
Source organism: Triticum aestivum (assembly GCF_018294505.1). Taxonomy (NCBI): domain Eukaryota; kingdom Viridiplantae; phylum Streptophyta; class Magnoliopsida; order Poales; family Poaceae; genus Triticum; species Triticum aestivum. The sequence goes on along the minus strand of NC_057798.1, from coordinate 468,329,074 downwards.
AGCTTGGCAATTCGGATATGTAGATTCCCTTCTTTGTAACCGACTCTGCGTAACCCTAGCCCCCTCCAGTGTCTATATAAACTTGAGGGTTTAGTCCGTAGGAGAAGAACAATCATCATCATAGGCTAGCTTCTAGGGTTAGCCTCTACGATCTCGTGGTAGATCAACTCTTGTAATACTCATATCATCAAGATCAATCAAGCACTAAGTAGGGTATTACCTCCATAGAGAGGGCCCGAACCTGGGTAAACATCGTGTCCCCCGCCTCCTGTTACCATTAGCCTTAGACGCATAGTTTGGGACCCCCTACCCGAGATTCGTCGGTTTTGACACCGACATTGGTGCTTTCATTGAGAGTTCCATTGTGTCGTCACCGTAAGGCTTGATGGCTCCTTCAATCATGTACAACGATGCGGTCCAGGGTGAGGTTTTCCTCCCCGGACAGATCTTCGTATTCGGTGGCTTCGTACTGTGGGCCAACTCGCTTGGCCACCTGGAGCAGATCGATAGCTACGCCCCTGGCAATCAGGTCAGGTTTGGAAGCCTAAACTACACTGCCAACATCCACGGAGATTTGATCTTCGACGGATTCGATCCTGTGACAGGTACACCCCACAGTCATGATGAGCATGACCTAGATCTGCCATCGAACGGTGTTCAGGAGATCACACCTGCAGCTGCCCTGGCTTTAAATCCAGCGCAGATTGTGCCATCTGAGGACGGGACGATGGACCCCGCCACGGAAGTCGCACACTCAATGGTGATAGTGCCAAACACATATTTCCCTTCCAATGAGGTCTGTGTCATCGGACCCTCGGACTCGTTTCTGGCCATAGGCTCCGAACCACGTGCATCCGTGCCCATCAGATCTGACTGGGCACTGATCATGGAGTTTAGATCCGCGGATATCTTTCAGCACTCTCCCTTGGGTGACGTGCTAAACTCATTAAAATCTCTCTCCTTGCCAGGAGACTCTTGGCCGAACTATGTCTAGCTTGAGTGGGAAGCGGACGACGAAGGAATTCTTTACCCACCCACCACCCACTTAATAGCCACTGTCGATGACTTAACCGAGATGCTTGATTTTGACTCCGAAGACATCGACGGTATGGACGACGATGATGGAGAAGAACAAGAACCACCGCCCATAGGGTGTTGGACAGCCACATCATCATATGACATATATATATGGTGGACACACCCAAAGAAAACAATGGCGAGGATCAAAAGGATGCAAAGGAGGATAATCCTCCCGAGAAGCAACCAAAGAGCCAACGTCAGCGGCGCCGCTCTAAACCACTCCATAGGAAAAACACCGATACCGACACAAGAGACAATAGTACTCCGGATGATGTCTAAGACAAAAACAATCCTGCCTTGCTAAGCTTCAAACAGGCCGGACGGGAGGACGGGCAAGCTAGCCCCGATGAATAGGCAATGAACAAAGACACGGAGGATGACAATTACATGCCCCTCTCCAAAGACATTGTGAGCCTCAGCGATGAAGAATTTATCGTGCCTGAGGATCCCGTCGAGCAGGAGCACTTCAAGCGCTGGCTTATAGCCACTTCAAAAAGCCTGAAGAATAAATAGCAGCAGCTTCAAGCTGATCAAGATCTGCTCACCAATAGATGGACTAAGGTCCTGGCGGCCGAGGAATATGGACTCGAGCGCCCAACCAAAAGTTACCCTAGGCGCAGGCTGTTACCTCAATTCGAGGATGAGGCACTAGAGCCTATACTACCAACGCAGGATGCGGCTGACCGACCACCGCATGGCCGAGTCAAAGCGGCTTATCAGCCCGCACCTAGTCGCCGAACAAACAAAAACATGAAGGCCCGGGGCTACACGCATGACCTGCAAGACAAGTTGGAAAAAAAAGCAGGGCAGTCAAGATTGATCTACGGATCGCGGGGGCGCGCCCCAACATGTGATGATGACCGCCATGCCAGATATACTAAATACAAATCCGTCCGGGCCGATTACCGCAGACCAGGTTCATCCGAACTGAGTCGCGACATAGCCCGACATAGAGGCGCCGCACACCCCCTATGCTTCACTGATAAAGTGATGGAGCATGAATTCCCAGAAGGGTTTAAACCCGTAAACATCAAATCATATGATGGGATAACAGACCCTATGGTATGGATTGAAGATTCCCTTCTCCACATTCACATGGCCTGCGGCGATGATCTCCATGCAATCAAGTATCTCCCACTAAAACTCAAGGGACCAACTCGGCATTGGCTGAATAGCCTGCCAGAAAACACCATTGGCAGTTGGGAGAACCTGGAAGATGCGTTCCTCGACAACTTGGAGGGCACTTATGTGCGACCACCGGACACTGATGACTTAAGTCACATAACCCAACAGCCCGGAGATTCAGCCAGGAAATTCTGGGCTCGGTTCTTAATTAAAAAGAACCAAATCGTCGACTGTCCGGATGTCGAAGCCTTAGCGGCCTTTAAGCACAGCATCCGTGATGAGTGGCTCGCCTGACACCTCGGCCAAGAGAAGCCTAAATCCATGGCAGCCCTCACGACACTTATGACTCGCTTGTGTGCAGGGGAGGACAGCTGGCTAGCTCGCAGCAACAGCACCACAAGCAAACCTGGAACTTCTGTACCCAGAGATAACAACGGCAAGCCCCGACGCAACAAACAAAAGCGTCGAAACAATGGCGATAACGCCGAAGACACGACCATCAATGCCGGATTCAGCGGCTCTAAGACCTGTTAAAGGAAGAAACAATTCAATAGAAATAGTTCGGGCACGTCCAGTCTGGACCGTATACTCAACCATCCATGTGAAATTCACGGCACCCTAGCAACACCAGCCAATCATACCTACAAAGAATGTTGGGTCCTCAAACAAACTGGCAAGTCAAGTGTCGAAAGCAAGGAGAAGGGGTCACAAAGTAATGACGACACCGAGGAACCCCGGCCACCGAACATAGGAGGGCAAAAGAAGTTTCCCCCGCAAATTAAAATGGTGAATATGATACACGCCACCCATATTCCCAAACGGGAGCGGAGGCGTGCACTTAGGGACGACTACGTGGTGGAGCTAGTCGCCCCAATATACAACCCATGGTCGTCCGGCTCGATCACTTTTGATCGCAAGGATTGTCCGACCAATATCCATCAGGGCCGTTCAGCCGCACTGGTCCTTGACCCAATAATTGACGGATTCCACCTCACGCGAGTCCTTATGGATGGTGGCAGCAGCCTGAACCTGCTTTATCAGGATACAGTGTGCAAGATGGGTATTGATCCTTCAAGGATCAAACCCACCAAAACCACCTTCAAAGGTGCCATACCAGGTGTGGAGGCCCACTATACAGGCTCTATCAATCTGGAAGTAGTCTTCGGACCACCGGATAATTCCAGCAGTAAAGAGTTAATCTTTGATATCGTCCCATTTCACAGCAGCTATCACGCACTGCTCGGACAAACCGCGTTTGCTCGATTCAACGTGGTGCCACACTATGCTTATCTTAAGCTCAAGATGCCTGGTCCACGCAGTGTCATAATAGATAAAGGCAAAGCTAAACACTCCCTTCGTACCAAAGAGCACACTGCCGCCTTAGCAGTAGAAGTGCAGAGCGGCCTTTTACATTCGAACCCTCATTCAACGGCCAGGCTCCCGCACACCATCAAAGGAGTCCGAACTACTCCGCAGCAGGACAGCCCAGCTCGTCAAGAGCTCGAGTAACCACTTCGGTGATAGGCGGAGGCAAGGCTAGGTTATGCCCCACAATGCAACTTAACAGCTCCGCGGCACACAAACATTTTTTCATTTTCTTTTCAGGTCCACTTTTGTCTATGCCATCACTAGCAACCTAACGACCGGACCTATGAAGGGACGGACATACCAAGGAGAGAAACAACTCGAACGCATAAGGGAATACCCCTCGACGATCATCCGATTATTTTTTGGAACCGCACACAGCCCCCTGGTCTCTGCAGGGTCCAACGTCAAATTTCTCTTTATCACGCTACTTATATTCGTATGCTATGACATATTATTCAATTACAACATGCGGTTTTATATGACGCTTACTTGCTGTTCTTTCTTATTGATATTTTTTGTCAAGTAGCAGCCGTACACTAAGGTATGCCTTAATATGCTAGGGGCTTCGTTGTACCCATAATACGGCAACAAAGTCCGAACACCCTCACGGTCGTTCAACACCCCGAACTTATAGCATTATATGCATCGGCTCCGAATCATGTCTTGGGTCAATAGTTGGGTTGCCCGACTCCTGTGCTTGCTACCCTATGTTCCGCTATATCGGCTAGGGTAGTAAAGGGAGAACTACTGCGATTGTGTCCTGGTTCTTCCGGACGAGCACCTCAGTGGAGAAAGCCGAAAACTGACTGTCATGATGCGGCGAGAGCTGTTCAGCTGTCGAGAGGTTACAAAATCTTTAAGGATTTCTTCCGCATTATGCGATAACTAATGCAGCGAGCGACATATCAGTTTTTTTTCCGATCAGGTGCTTATAGAGCCCCCAGTACGGTCTTCCGAACACCAGGGGCTGCGCCTACCTTTCTTTTGTCAAACTCCTATGGCTAAGTGAGGGTGATAAAGCCTTATAGTCTGATTGCCTGGTTTGTTGCGCTGAACACCTCCTCCAAGGACCCAAAATTGGGGTAGAGAGTGTTCAGGTTTGTCCCGAACACCCCCGTACTTCCTACGTGGGGGCAAAAGCCGATGATTGGCCAACCCTCAGGATTAATATATAAAACAGCCGCAGAGGAGGTAAAAATTTCCAAATAACAGGCATTATACTACATTAAAGACCTTGTTCGATATTACAGAGGATAACATGAATATATTCATGGGAATATAATATCCTTGTCACATTGCTCCGCTACAAGGCGAGATCCTTTCAGGACACTGTCATAATATAACTCAGGCTGGCGGTGTTCCTTCCCCTCAGGCGGTCCCTCAGTCATCAGCTTTACTGCATCCATCTCCGCCCAGTGCACCTTGGCACGGGCGAAGCTCATTCGTGCACCTTCCATACAGACTGACCGCTTGATGAATTCAAGTCGAGGGCAGGCACTTACAAGCCACTTCACGAGCCCGAAGTAGCTGCTGGGAATCACCTCGGCAGGCCATAGCCGGATAATTAAATCCTTCATGGCTAGTTCGACTGCCCTATGCAGCTCGACCAACTATTTCAGTTAATCGGCAAAGGGCACTGGATGCTCTGGCGCAAGGTATTGCGACCAGCAGAGCTTCTCCGTAGAGCTCCCTTCTTCGGCATGGTAGAATTGTGCGGAATCAGATATGCTGCGCAATAGTTCCGCAAACACCCCTGGAGAAAACTGAATTCGGATTATTGACATGATTTTCTTCCTTTAAATATTTGCTTTGCATAGAAAAAGCCTTACCCGCCGTGATCTTTCTGGCCTCTTGGATTTCCTGAAGGGCGCCTTGGGCTTCGCCCCGGGCATCGTGTGCGGCTTGACGAGCCTTGGTGAGTTCAGACTCTTTCTCCGTTAAACTCTGCTCCAAGGTCTCACATTTCTTCACGGCCTCTTGAAGCTCTTGCTGACCTTCAATAACCCTGGCTTCGTGCTTTTCACGAAGAACCTTCTTCATGGCTTCATTCTTCTCGGCATCGGCCACTGCCTTTCTAAGAGCCTCGACTTCGGCCGTCACTCCTAGAACACATCATGAAATTTTTTCATCATACTCAATTATTCATTCGTACCGAATGCAAACGAGGTCTTTTGCATACCTTGGTTACCCTCCAACTGCTTCTTCACTTGGCCGAGCTCTTCTTCGGCCCGCTCTAGACTCTGTTTCAGTCCAGAGACTTCCGCAGTATGAGAGGTGGCAGTCACTACAGACGCCTGCTTGAAAAAAAAGAGGGAGAGAGGTATTACAAGGTCAGTCTCCTGCGAACATATATTTGATCCTCTGTCCGGCTTTTCCTTCCAAACACTAAACAGTGTATCAGGGGTCACTATATATACTATGACACTCTTTAAAACCTCACAACATACCTCAAAGCCCGTTATAAGGCTGATGCAGGCTTCAATCAGCCCGCTTTCGGCAGACTGAATCTTCTCAATCACCGCACCCATAAGGGCACAATGTTCTTCAACGATGGAAGCATTCTTCAGTGCTGCTAACAAGATATCCGGCACCTCTGGTTGGGCAGAGGTTGCCGGTGGAACAGGTGCACCCCCTTCTATCGAGGGAGGTTGCCCACCTGATTCGAGAGCCGTGTTGGTCTCCGGAACTGTGTCCGGCTGGGGGCCGAATTCAAGATAGCTCCCGCCGTCAATGTCCATGGGGGCCTTTCTCACATGTGATCGGCCGCCGAGGTTTGACACTCTGGCGCCGCCTTGACGGTCTCCCCAGTTCCTCTTTGGCCTGGGTCCCTTTGGGACGATACCTCGGTGTCGTCCACGTGTTTTGGGGAAGAAGCCGTCGGGGGAGTCCCGCTGTCCATAGCGCCCGAGCCTAGTAAATCCTCCGATGAGGATTGCTCGGTGCGGGACTTGGCCGGACTGCAAAAAATGCATGACTCAATGCATCAACACTACCCGAATAGTAAATCTGGATATGCAATCATGTCCGGATTTTATATACTCACAATTTGACCAGGGGCTGGACCCTGGGATCCCACTCTGAGCTTTTGTCGGTGGCGGTGGTGGGTTCGTCTGCAAAGGTTTTTTCCCTTCTTAAGTGACTCGGCCTCCAAGTGTGTGGAGGCCGTCCTTTTCTTTCTCCCCCTCGCTGGGGGAGATCAGCTTTCCTCCTCTTCCTCGTCCTCTTTGGAGGAGGAGCGGGCCTCAGAGTCTTCGGACCCTATGTCCAAAGTACCCTGGCGATGAAGGCGGCCCCTGGTCTCTTTGGCCTCTTTCTTTGCTTTCTTCGGCACCTTGTAAGGCGCCGGGACCAGCATCTTCGTCAGAAGCGGGCCGGCTTGTTCTTCTGGTAGCGGGGCCGGGCAATAGATCCGCTCTTCCTTCTTTGTCCAGCCCTAGGAGAGTTGTTGGAAAATATGTTAGGCATTTCCTTTGGAGTATGCGGATAAAGCGTACGATTTGCCAACGTACGAAGACTTACCGAACTCGCAGGTCGGGACAATTTGTATCCGCGGTCTTCGGCTGAGTCCGGCCATGATTTTCCGGACTTAAAGAGCACCTTCCAGATGTCTTTGTGTGATGAGCCGAAGAGCCCTAGTAGGGTCTGGTGCTTGGCCGGATTGAATTCCCATAAACTGCAAGCCCTGCGTTGACGGGGGAGAGTCCGGAGAACTAACATCACCTGGACTATGTTGACAAGTTTGATGTTCTTGTCTTCCATGCTCTTCATACGCACCTGGAGCACCGCCAGCTCGTCTGGCAAAGACCAGTTCGGCCCCTTTTTGGGCCAGGACGTAAGCAGCAATGGACCTCCGGATCAAAATTCGGGAGCCGCGACCCATTTTGTGTCGCGTGGCTCAGTGACATAGAACCACTGTTGTTGCCATCCTTTGACAGAATCATTGAAGGTACCCGTCGGTGTCAAAACCAGCGGATCTCGGGTAGGGGGTCCTGAACTGTGCATCTAAGGCTAATGGTAACAGGAGGCGGGGGACACAATGTTTACCCAGATGGGGCCCTGTCTATGGAGGTAATACCCTACTTCCTACTTGATTGATCTTGATGATATGAGTATTACAAGAGTTGATCTACCACGAGATCGTAGAGGCTAAACCCTAGAAGCTAGCCTATGATTATGGTTGTTCTCGTCCTACGGACCAAACCTTCCGGCTTATATAGACACCGGAGGGGGCTAGGGTTACACAGAGTCGGTTACAGAGAAGGAAATCTACATATCCGAATTGCCAAGCTTGCCTCCCACGCAAAGGAGAGTCCCACCCAGACACGGGACGAAGTCTTCAATCTTGTATCTTCATAGTCCAATAGTCCGGCATACGCGTATAGTCGGACTGTCCGAGGACCCCCTAATCCAGGACTACCTTAGTAGCCCCTGAACTAGGCTTTAATGACGATGAGTCTGGTGCGCACATTGTCTTCAGCATTGCAAGGCGGGTTCTTCTCCAAATCCCAGAGTAACTGTTGTAATGAGCACTGTCCACGTGTCGAGCGAATGTGAGAAGTCGGGGCATTTTTACATTTGCCACCCTGACCATGTAAGTAAATCGTCTATTAAAGAGACGAGGATCCTCAGATCCAAATCACACCATCTTCCCCAAGTGAGGATTCATCAGAGCGCGCCCGAAAAAACCATCCCATCATGGCCGGCCACTGCAGCTCCTCCTCTCGTTCCCATAGCGCCAAGCCAGGTGATTAGGTGAAGTGCACCGTATCCCACGGCAAGTTGGTGGAGTTGCAGACCCAGGGGTTTCTCCCGCCTGCATATCTTGTCCATGTTCGAGCCGGACTAGCGACTTAAGATGGCGGGGAGCAAGCAGAGAGTTTCCCCAACCCATCTAGGGTGGAGCGAGTATGTCTTGTCCCTTACTTGCTGAGGGGCCTCGGATTTCCAATCCATTTGTTCCTCCGCGGGCTCCTGGAGTATTACGGCCTCCAGCTTCATAACTTCACCCCTACCTCCATACTGCACATTGCAGGTTATGTCACCCTTTGTGAGCTATTTCTGGGCTGCGAAGCTCATTTCGAGCTATGGAAGAGGTTGTTCTGCCTCGTCCCTCACAATTAGGAGGGATCAATATACCAAGTGGGTGGAGCCGAAATGTGGCGCATCGCCGCGACCGAGTACCTGTCCGGTACTCCGAAGAAGACCTCCGAAGACTGGCCTTCGGAGTGGTTTTATATAGAGGACGTCCCCCTTCCGGACCCTATCCGGGTGGGCCTTCCTGAGTTTAACAATGCCCCATTGAAGAAACACTACAACTGGCGTCCCCGGAGCCCCCAGGAGGAAGATAGCAGAGAGGTCCTTTATCTAATGGGCAGGATAAAAATGCTGGCCAAATCTGGATTGACAATAGTCGAGGTTATGTCAATATGCATAATGTGGGGGGTGCAGCCACTCCAGTATCGGGGGTGTCCCATGTGGCACTTCAATGGAAAGGACGATGCCACCCGCTGCGGTCAAAACGTTCGGACTCCGCCACCGCCCTGGCGGAAATATTGTCCGATTTGTATAAAGGAGAAGAAGAGGAGTTCCTCCACATTAAGCCACGGGATGGATTTTCCATGTACAACCCCCTAGCTGGGTGAGCTGATACCTTTTACTCAAGTCTATTCATTCCCGCAGTTTTTCATCACAAATATTTACCTTGCTAGTTCATAGCAGGAACTGCGAAAAGCTGTGAGGGGGTCCACAGCCCTCCTCCACAGCCAGAGGACCACAACCGGGCCCTCGACCCCGGACTTGAAGAAGATCCGGACATATTTGTGGAGCTAGTCGACAGGATGTTTTACCAGGCAAGCTATGACGGCGCCCTGGTGGCCATCATTGCCGACTATCCTGGCCTACTCCCTACATCATATGTAAGTAAAACTGGAGTCCTAACTTCCGAAAAGGATCCCTTCTTTACGCCTTACCCACCGCACATGCATTGCACTTTATATGGAAGGCCATCAGGACGCCGTGCCGAACCCGCGGCAACTAAACAACAAGGGGCGCCCAAGCTGGGTAGGCTTAAAAGGAAGGCGGTCAGGACCGAGACGCCGTCGCAGAGGTACGATTTAAAACCTTCCCATGATTATCGTCTTTGAAATGTAACAATGTCCATTGTGCCCTGGCAGAAACAATACTCGTCGGACTATGTCCAAAGATCCTCCCGGCGACGCCTCCACCAACCGGACTCCAGAACCGGCCTCAAGGGTGGAGGCTAATGCGAGGACAATGCCGGACGATCCTCCTACAGAGGATGCGGATAGAATATCCTGTACGAATTCCGAAGTGGAGAGCTCTATTAATCACCAGCGTTGACGGGCCGTACTCCGCCACGCTAATTTCTCTGAGGAGGCGTTCAATGCCTTCAACTCGGGAGACGCGTACATCCGAGCTGCGCAAGGTGGGCTTGCTAGAGCCATAGACCAGTATTTAAAGGATATACGGGTAAGAAAAATCTGATAATTATGTATATCAGTAGCCCCTGAGACTTGAAACAGTTGGAACAACTGATTTAAGGATCATTTTATGAATAGGTTCTTACAGAGAAGAACACCCATTTGTTTCAAGAGCTGGAGGAGTGCAAAGCCCAGCTAAGGGCCACAGTTGCCGGAATGGAGGAATTCAAGAAGGCCTCATCTAGTAATACTTGTCTCGATCGAAAAGATGTAATTACGTGTACCAGTTAGTATTCGGCATGCTTGCAAATCTAACAATAGATTTTGCAGACAATCCCAGAGTGAATCCGGAGATCGTACAAGAGGATGAGCAACGGGCTCAACGACAGCTAGAGGCTGGCGAGCGCGTGCTCACACGGGTTAGAAGAGAGAAAAACGATCTCCAGGATGCCAATAATTGGCTGGGCGTTGAATTGGAAGATGTTCGGGCCCAGCTTGCTGACTCCGTGAAGGAGAATAAGAGGCTTCGACCCATCATTTTTAGTATGTGCTCAAACGAACCTTTATATAGTTCGGTGAAGAAACGGGCTAACAGAGTTATTTCTGTAGGTTAACTGACAGGCCGTCCCGAAGAGGAGATGCCCGGATTCGCAAGAGATCTTCTGCCAGAGCTTTCACAACTGCACGAACAAGTTCGGTAGGTGATGCAGGGTATTGCCCAGGCCTTGTGGCCATCCGCCTCCCTGCCAGGAAGCTTGGGAGAGCTTGTAGAGATGCTCAAGGGAGTGCGGCGGCGCTTCCGATTGGGGAAGATATTGGTCTGCCAACAAGGTGCGAGGGAAGCCTAGGCCATGGTAAAAATGCGGTTCCGAATCAATTGGCCCAGGTCAGACCTGTAGGGTCAGATGGGAAAGAGATTCCAGTTAGTCTGGTATATGACCAGGTAGGGTTAGCTGCAAAGTATTCCCAATAGGATTGTAGGCTAGACAGCCTATTGGATGGTATAGAAGAAGAATTTAGCCAGTCTAAGTGACTATGTACTCCAATTGACATATTTTATCCCTAGCCGGATTGTAAATCATTTGTCATGGCGGACCTTTTCGCTTCAAACTCCGGACCCAACAGTCCGGAATGTATCCAAATACCCGCTCAGTTATGTAAACCAGGGTATGCGTGGAAACCAGGCATAGGGGTCATAAGTGCTTGAACCAACAAGTACCCAACTAGCTATGTTATATTACATGGATAGTAAGAAACATCTTCCAGGGAGAATAGTTCCGTTAAGGGTTCCTTTCCCTGGGTACGCATGCATTAATGTGCATGTCCGAACTACAAACCGAGACGCAGTATATGAAACATCTTGGGGTATATATTGTAATAGGTAAGAAACATCTTTCGTTCACCGACCGAATATTCCCTTAAGAACGCTAGCTTTCGGCGTCACCCGGTCTGAGGTACATGTCTGGCTGACCCGACAGTAACAATTGCAGAGGTGCTCCCCTTATGCCCTAGCTGAACTAACGGGAACATAACGCATAAACACAGGGGCCAGTCAACCCAGCTGGGCCAAAACTTAAGTCATATCAATGCATATAATGGCGAAGAAAAGGTACATATGGAAAAGTTACACATATGTAGTGGGCATGAAGCCCTGAAGATAATTATATTAAGCTTCTATATAAGATGCCCCCAGGTATAGTGAGCGCACATAGCGCGTCAAGATTGTGTAGTCGAGTCACACTTGAAGCTTTTTAGGGCTATATATAAAAACGAACGAAAGAAAGAGAGATGATATAATTTAAAAAGGCAGAGGTAAGGAGACGAACACAGAGTTCGGCGCTAGGCGTAGAATCTTCGAAGTCTGGCCGCGTACCATGGGTTCGGCTCGAGTCGATTATCTGATGCATCATGCAGGCGGTACGCTCCTCCGGTGAGAACTTTATCAATGATGAAGGGACCCTCACACTTGGGCTTGAGCTTGTCCTTTTTCTTCTCCGGTAGGCGTAGGACGAGTTCGCCAATGTTGTATGTTTTGGCCCGTACTTCCCTGCTTTGATACCTTCGAGCCTGTTGCTGATAGAATGCGGAACGGGCTTTTGCGACGTCGTGCTCCCCCACCAGGGCATCTAGGCTATCCTGCCGATTAAGCTCGGCTTCTCTCTCTTCATACATGTGCACTCGAGGTGAGTCATGGATAATATCGTAGGGCAATACTGCCTCTGCACCGTACACCATGAAGAAGGGTGTGTATCCGGTAGTGTGATTTGGCGTGGTCTATAGTCCCCATAGTACGGAGTTGAGCTCCTTGACCTAGTGTGTATTTGATTCCTTCAAGGATCGCACTAGTCTGGGTTTGATGCCGCTCATAATAAGACCATTTGCTTGTTCGACTTGCGTTTGTTTGGGGGTGATAGACAGAGGCGTAATCGAGCTTAATGCCCATGTTGTCGCACCAAGTTTTCACCTCGTCGGCTGTGAAGTTGGAGCCATTATCGGTGATGATGCTGTGGAGGACACCGTAACAATGTACAACCCTGATATGAAGTCTATCACTGGTCCGGATTCGGCCGTTTTAATTGGTTTGGCCTCTATCCATTTGGTGAATTTATCCAGCATGACCAATAGGTATTTTTTCTTATGGCTTCCTCCTTTAAGGGGTCCGACCATATCGATCCCCCAGACCGCAAAGGTCCAAGTTATGGGGATTGTTTGGAGAGCGGTATGTGGCATATGGCTTTGGTTTGCGAAAAGCTGGCAACCGACGCAATCTTGGACGAGGTCCTGTATGTCTTCTCGGGCTGTCGGCCTGTAGAAACCTGTACGGAAGGCCTTGCTTTCAAGGGCCTGAGGTGCGGCGTGGTGGCTACCGAGTCCAGCATGAATTTCGGCCAAGAGCTGTCGCCCTTGCTCTTCGGAGATGCACCTTTGGAGTACTCCGGTAGCGCTTTTCTTATATAGCTCTCCCTCATGGACCTTGTAGGCTTTAGAGCGCCGCACAATGCAACGTGCCTCATTTTGGTCCTCGGGGAGTTCTTGCCTATTTAGGTAGGGTAAGAAGGATTCTGTCCACGGGGCGATGACAACCATGATTATGTGGGCCGAAGGTGTTATTTCGGTGGCGGAGACTCCGATTATTTTAGTATGTTCGGGATCTGGGGTTGTGGTCGGATCCGGACTAGTATTGCCGGTCTCGCCTTGCCACACCATGGATGGCTTGAACAGCCTTTCCAAGAAGATATTAGGTGGGACGGGGTCGCGCTTGGCGCTGATGCGGGCAAGGATATTCGCCGCTTGATTGTTTTCTCGGACCACATGATGGAATTCCAGCCCCTCGAACCGAGCTGACATCTTGAGGACGGCGTTGCGGTAGGCCGCCATTTTCGGGTCCTTGGTGTCAAAGTCTCCATTTATTTGAGATATTCCGGGGTTCGAATCCCCATGCACTTCTAGGTGTTGGATTCCCATGGAGACTGCCATCCGAAGACCATGCAACAGAGCCTCGTATTCGGCTGTATTGTTGGAGTTTGTGTATAGTATTTGGAGTACGTATTGGACTATATCTCCGGTGGGGGATGTCAGGATAACGCCCGCTCCTAGACCAGCCAGCATCTTACAGCCGTCAAAGTGCATGATCGAATTGGAGTATGCGCCATAGTCTTTAGGGAGTTCGGCTTCTGTCCATTCGGTGATGAAGTCAGCCAGTACTTGCGACTTAATGGCTTGCCGTAGTTTATATATGATGTCGAACTAGAGGAACTCGATGGCCCACTTAGCAATCCGGCCCGTGGCATCGCGGTTATTTATTATATCGTTGAGTGGTACTTCGGAGGCCACCGTGATTGAACACTCTTGAAAGCCATGTTCAAGAATTCATCCGATTAACCAGTTAACTTGCCGATTAATCCCTACTCGTAGGTTCACCGAGTAGCCTATAAATCGATAAATTGTCCGATTAATTGATTAAATGGCCGATTAACTTGCCGATTAGCCGATTAATCCCCTACTCACCAACCAACCGAGCAGCTACCAGTTAACGATTTCCTCAACAGTGCTAGAAAGTAGTGTCATAGTTTCCGGGATGCCATGAAGACCGCGTATGCTATCTTTTGATAATGTGGGTACCGTGACTTGCATGGTGTGAGTACAGTGGAGACATAGTATACCGGCTTTTGAAGCGGGAATTTATGTCCGTCCTCCTCTCATTCGATGACGAGCACTGCGCTTACAACTTGGTATGTTGCAGCTATATATAACAACATGGGTTCGCCGATGTTTGGTGCGGCCAGGATTGGGTTGCTGGCCAAGAGGGCCTTTATTTCTTCTAGTCCGGCTGCAGCCGCATCCATCCACTTGAAGTGTTCGGTGCGTCGAAGAAGGGGATAGAGAGGTAGTGCCTTTTCTCCCAATCGGGAGATAAAGCACCTTAAGGCAGCCACACATCCAGTTAATTTCTAGATTTGCTTGAGGTCTGTTGGGGTAGCCAACTGTGACAAAGCTTGGATTTTAGCCGGATTTGCTTCAATTCCTCTATTGGAAACGATGAAACCCAGGAGCTTTCCGGTAGGAACGCCGAAAACGCATTTTTCCGGATTGAGCTTGATGTCATATGTTCGGAGATTGTCGAACGTAAGCCTCAGGTCGTCTATCAAAGATTCGACGTGTCTGGTCTTGATGACCACGTCGTCTATGTATGCCTCAACTGTTTTGCTGATTTGTTTTTCCAAGCATGTCTGAATCATGCGTTGATAGGTTGCACTGGCATTTTTGAGCTCGAAAGGCATGGTGTTGAAACAGAAGGGGCCGTATGGAGTGATGAATGTCATTGCGGCTTGATCGGATTCCGCCATCTTGATTTGATGGTATCCGAAGTATGCGTCGAGGAAGCATAATGAGTCATGTCCGGTGGGAGCGTTGATGATTTGATCGATGCAGGGAGAAGGAAGGGGTCCTTGGGGCAAGCCTTATTGAGGTCCTTGAAGTCGACATAGAGGCGCCAGGATTTGTCCTTCTTTGGTACCATCACCAGGTTTGCTAGCCAGTCCGGGTCTTTATTTCTCTGATGAATCCGGCTTCGAGTAACTTGGCTAGCTCCTCTCCCTTGGCTTGTCGTTTAGGTTCTGAAAAGCACCGAAGAGTATGCTTGACCGGCTTGTATCCCTTCAATATGTTTAGGCTATGCTCGGCCAGCCTGCGTGGGATACCTGGCATGTCTGAAGGGTGCCAGGCAAAGATGTCCCAATTCTCGCGCAAGAACGCCCGCAGTGCGGCATCTATTGTGGGGTTCAGCTGTGCCCCGATGGATGATGTTTTTGTAGAGTCCGTTGGGTGGACTTGGAATGACTATTTCGTCAGCTGGTTTGAAAGAGGTGGACTTGGATCATTTGTCGAGTATCACGTTGTCCGTGTCCACTATGGAGCGTAGCGCAGTTACTTCTTCGGCCGCGAGGGCTTCGGATAATGCCTCAAGGGCCAGGGCGGCAGTTTTATTTTCGGCGCGGAGTGCTACGTCTAGATCACTGGCTAGAGTGATGATTCCATTGGGCCCAGGCATCTTAAGCTTCATTTACCCGTAATGGGGTATAGCTTGGAAGCTCGTGAATGCATCCCACTCTAAAAGGGTGTGGTATCCGCTACTGAATAGGGCCACTTGGAATGTTATTTCTTCGGACCAATAATTCTCCGGCGTGCCGAATACCACATCAAGTGTGATTTTTCCTGCACATCGTGCCTCCCGACTAAGGATAATTCCTCTGAAGGTCGTGCTGCTTTGCTCAATGCGGCTCTTGTCTATTGCCATTTTGTTGAGAGTTTCCTCGTAGATGAGGTTTAATCCGCTGCCACCGTCCATGAGCACTTTAGTAAGCTGGAAGCCGTCCACAATTGGGCTAAGGACCAAAGCGGCTGGAGCTAGTCGACAGGATGTTTTACCAGGCAAGTTGTGACGGCGCCCTGGTGGCCATCATTGCCGACCATCCTGGCCTACTCCCTGCATCATATGTAAGTAAAACCAGAGTCCTAACTTCCGAAAAGGATCCCTTCTTTACTCCTTACCCACCGCACATGCATTGCACTTTATATGGAAGGCCATCAGGACGCCGTGCCGAACCCACGGCAACTAAACAACAAGGGGCGCCCAAGCCGGGTAGGCTTAAAAGGAAGGCGGTCAGGACCGAGACGCCGTCGCAGAGGTATGATTTAAAACCTGCCCATGATTATCGTCTTTGAAATGTAACAATGTCCATTGTGCCCTGGCAGAAACAATACTCGCCGGACTATGTCCAAAGATCCTGCCGGCCACGCCTCCACCAGCCGGACTCCAGAACCGGCCTCAAGGGTGGAGGCTAACGTGAGGACAACGCCGGACGATCCTCCTACAAAGGATGCGAATAGAATATCCGCTACGAATTCCTAAGTGGAGAGCTCTATTAATCACCGGTGTTGACGGGCCGTACTCCGCGACGCTAATTTCTCTGAAGAGGCGTTCAATGCCTTCAACTCGGGAGACGCGTACATCCGAGCTGCGCAAGGTGGGCTTGCTACAGCCACAGACCAGTATTTAAAGGATATACGGGTAAGAAAAATCTGATAATTATGTATATCAATAGCCCGTGAGACTTGAAATAGTTGGAACAACTGATTTAAGGATGATTTTACGAAAAGGTTCTTACAGAGAAGAACACCCATTTGTTTCAAGAGCTAGAGGAGTGCAAATCCCAACTAAGGGCCGCAGTTGCCAGAATGGAGGAATACAAGAAGGCCTCATCTGGTAATACTTGTCTCGATCAAATAGATGTAATTACGTGTACCAGTTAGTATTCGGCATGCTTGTAAATCTAACAATAGATTTTGCAGCAATCCCGGAGTGAATCCAGAGATCATACAAGAGGATGAGCAACGAGCTCAACGACAGGTAGAGGCTGGCGAGCGCGTGCTCACACGGGTTAGAAGAGAGAAAAACAATCTCCAGGATGCCAATACTCGGCTGGGCGGTGAATTGGAAGATGTTTGGGCCCAGCTTGCTAACTCCGTGAAGGAGAATAAGAGGCTTCGACGCGGCATTTTTAGTATGTGCTCAAACGAACCTTTATACAGTTCGGCGAAGAAACGGGCTAACAGAGTTATTTATGTAGGTTAACTGACAGGACGCCCCGAAGAGGAGATGCCCGGATCCGCAAGCGATCTTCTGCCAGAGCTTTCACAACTGCACGAACAAGTTCGACGGGTGATGCAGGGTATTGCCCAGGCCTTGTGGCCGTCCGCCACCCTGCCAGGAAGCATGGGAGAGCTTGTAGAGATGCTCAAGGGAGCGCGGCGGCGCTTCTGATTAGGGAAGATATCGGTCTGCCGACAAGGTGCGAGGGAAGCCTGGGCCATGGTAAAAACGCGGTACACCAAGGTTGATCCGAATCACATGGCCCTGGTCGGACCTGTAGGGTTAGATGGGAAAGAGATTCCCGTTAGTCTAGTATATGACCAGGTAGGGTTAGCTGCACAGTATTCCCAACAGGATTGTAGGCTAGACAGCCTGTTGGATGGTATAGAAGAAGAATTTAGACAGTCTAAGTGACTATGTACTCCAATTGACATATTTTGTCCCTAGCCGGATTTTAAATCATTTGTCATGGCGGACCTTTTCGCTTCAACCTCCGGACCCGACAGTCCGGAATGTATCCAAATACCCGCTCAGTTATGTAAACCAGGGTATGCGTGGAAACCAGGCGTAGGGGTCATAAGTGCTTGAACAGACAAGTACCCAACTAGCTATGTTATATTACATGGATAGTAAGAAACATCTTCCAGGGAGAATAGTTCCGTTAAGGGTTCCTTTCCCTGGGTACGCATGCATTAATGTGCATGTCCGAACTACAAACCGAGACGCAGTATATGAAACATCTAGGGGTATATATTGTAATAGGTAAGAAACATCTTTTGTTCACCGACCGAATATTCCCTTAAGAACGCTAGCTTTTGGCATCACCGAGTCTGAGGTACACGTCTGGCTGACCCGGCAGTAACAATCGCAGAGGTTCTCCCCTTATGCCCTAGCTGAACTAACGGGAACGTAGCACATAAACACAGGAGCCAGTCAACCCAGCTTGGCCAAAACTTAAGTCATATCGATGCATATAATGGCGAATTAAAGGTACATATGGAAAAGTTACACATATGTAGTGGGCATGAAGCCCTGAAGATAATTATATTAAGCTTCTATATAAGATGCCCCCAGGTATAGTGAGCGCGCATAGCGCTTCAAGATTGTGTAGTCGAGTCACACTTGAAGCTTTTTAGGGCTATATATAAAAAAGAACAAAAGAAAGAGGGATGATATAATTTAAAAAGGCGGAGGTAAGGAGACGAACAGAGAGTTCGGCGCTAGGCATAGAATCTTCGGAGTCTGGCCGCGTACCATGGGTTCGGCTCGAGTCGATTATCTGATGCATCATGCAGGCGGTACGCTCCTCCAGTGAGAACTTTATCAATGATGAAGGGACCCTCCCACTTGAGCTTGAGCTTGTCCTTTTTCTTCTCTGGTAGGCGTAGGACGAGTTCGCCAACGTTGTAAGTTTTGGCCCGTACTTCCCGGCTTTGATACCTTCGAGCCTGTTATTGATAGAATGCGGAACGGGCTTTTGCGACATCGTGCTCCTCCTCCAGGGCATCTAGGCTATCCTGCCGATTAATCTCGGCTTCTCTCTCTTCATACATGCGCACTCGAGGTGAGTCATGGATAATATCGCAGGGCAATACCGCCTCTGCGTCGTACACCATGAAGAAGGGTGTGTATCCGGTAGTGTGATTTGGCGTGGTCTGTAGTCCCCATAGTGCGGAGTTGAGCTCCTCGACCTAGTGTGTATTTGATTCCTTCAAGGATCGCACTAGTCTGGGTTTGATGCCAGTCATAATAAGACCATTTGCTTGTTCGACTTGACAGTTTGTTTGGGGGTGATAGACAGAGGCGTAATCGAGCTTAATGCCCATGTTGTCGCACCAAGTTTTCGCCTCGTCGGCTGTGAAGTTGGAGCCATTATCGGTGATGATGCTGTGGAGGACACCGTAATGATGTACAACCCTGATATGAAGTCTATCACTGGTCCGGATTCGGCCGTTTTAATTGGTTTGGCCTCTATCCATTTGGTGAATTTATCCAGCATGACCAATAGGTATTTTTTGTTATGGCTTCCTCCTTTAAGGGGTCCGACCATATCGATCCCCCAGACCGCAAAGGGCCAAGTTACGGGGATTGTTTGCAGAGCGGTATGTGGCATATGGCTTTGGTTTGCAAAAAGGTGGCAACCGACGCAATGTTGGAGGAGGTCCTATGTGTCTGCTCGGGCTGTCGGCCAGTAGAAACATGTACGGAAGGCCTTGCTTACAAGGGCCCGAGCTGCGGCGTGGTGGCTCCCGAGTCCAGCATGAATTTCGGCCAAGAGCTGCCGCCCTTCCTCTTCGGAGATGCACTTTTGGAGTACTCCGGTAGCGCTTTTCTTATATAGCTCTCCCTTGTGGACCTTGTAGGCTGTAGAGCACCGCACAATGCAACGTGCCTCATTTTGGTCCTCGGGGAGTTCTTGCCTATTTAGGTAGGGTAAGAAGGGTTCTGTCCACGGGGCGATGACAACCATGATTATGTGGGCTGAAGGTGTTATTTCGGTGGCGGAGCCTCCTATTATTTCAGTATGTTCGGGATCTGGGGTTGTGGTCGGATCCGGACTAGTATTGCCGGTCTCCCCTTGCCACACCATGGATGGCTTGAACAGCCTTTCCAAGAAAATATTAGGTGGGACGGGGTCGCGCTTGGTGCCGATGCGGGCGAGGATATCCGCCGCTTGTTTGTTTTCACGGACCACATGATGGAATTCGAGCCCCTCGAACCGAGCTGACATCTTGAGGACGGCGTTGCGGTAGGCCGCCATTTTCGGGTCCTTGGCGTCAAAGTCTCCATTTATTTGAGATATTCCGAGGTTCGAATCCCCATGCACTTCTAGGTGTTGGATGCCCATGGAGAACACCATCCGAAGACCATGCAACAGAGCCTCGTATTCGGCTGTATTGTTGGAGTTTTTGTATAGTATTTGGAGTACGTATTGGACTGTATCTCCGGTGGGGGATGTCAGGACAACACCCGCTCCCAGACCAGCCAGCATCTTAGAGCCGTCAAAGTGCATGATCGAATTGGAGTATGTGTTATACTCTTTAGGGAGTTCGGCTTCTGTCCATTCGGCGACGAAGTCAGCCAGTACTTGCGACTTAATGGCTTGCCGTGGTTTATATATGATGTCGAACAGGAGGAACTCGATGGCCCACTTAGCAATCCGGCCCGTGGCATCACGGTTATTTATTATATCATTCAGTGGTACTTCGGAGGCCACCGTGATTGAACACTCTTGAAAGTAGTGTCATAGTTTCCGGGATGCCATGAAGACCGCGTATGCTATCTTTTGATAATGTGGGTACCGTGACTTGCATGGTGTGAGGATAGTGGAGACGTAGTATACCGGCTTTTGAAGCGGGAATTTATGTCCGTCCTCCTCTCGTTCGACGACGAGCACTGCGCTTACAACTTGGTACGTTGCAGCTATATATAACAGCATGGGTTCGCCGATGTTTGGTGCGGCCAGGATTGGGTTGCTGGCCAAGAGGGCCTTTATTTCTTCTAGTCCGGCCGCAGCCGCATCCATCCACTTGAAGTGTTCGATGCGTCGAAGAAGGGGATAGAGAGGTAGTGCCTTTTCTCCCAATCAGAAGATAAAGCACCTTAAGGCAGCCACGCATCCAGTTAATTTCTGGATTTGCTTGAGGTCTGTTGGGGTAGCCAACTGTGACAAAGCTTGGATTTTAGCCAGATTTGCTTCAATTCCTCTATTGGAAACGATGAAACCCAGGAGCTTTCCGGTAGGAACGCCAAAAATGCATTTTTCCGGATTGAGCTTGATGTCATATGTCCGGAGATTGTCGAACATAAGCCTCAGGTCATCTATCAAAGATTCGACGTGTCTGGTCTTGATGACCACGTCGTCTACGTATGCCTCAACTGTTTTGTCGATTTGTTTTTCCAGGCATGTCTGAATCATGCGTTGATAGGTTGCACTGCATTTTTGAGCTCGAAAGGCATGGTGTTGAAACAGAAGGGGCCGTATGGAGTGATGAATGCCGTTGCGGCTTGATCGGATTCCACCATCTTGATTTGATGGTATCCGGAGTATGCGTCGAGGAAGCACAATGAGTCGTGTCCTGCGGTAGCATCGATGATTTGTTCGATGCAGGGAGAAGGAAGGGGTCCTTGGGGCAAGCCTTATTGAGGTCCTTGAAATCGACACAGAGGCGCCAGGATTTGTCCTTCTTTGGTACCATCACCAGGTTTGCTAGCCATTCTGGGTCTTTATTTCTCTGATGAATCCGGCTTCGAGTAAATTGGCTAGCTCCTCTCCCATGGCTTGTCGTTTAGGTTCTGAAAAGCACCGAAGAGTCTGCTTGACCGGCTTGTATTCCTTCAATATGTTTAGGCTATGCTCGGCCATCCTGCACGGGATACCTGGCATGTCTGAAGGGTGCCAGGCGAAGATGTCCCAATTCTCGCGCAAGAACGCCCGCAGTGCGGCATCTATTGTGGGGTTCAGCTGTGCCCCGATGGATGCTATTTTTGTAGAGTCCATTGGGTGGACTTGGAATGACTATTTTGTCCGCTGGTTTGAAAGAGGTGGACTTGGATCATTTGTCGAGTATCACGTTGTCCCTGTCCACTATGGAGCGTAGCGCAGTTAGTTCTTCGGTCGCGAGGGCTTCACATAATGCCTCAAGGGCCAGGGCGACAGTTTTATTTTCGGTGCAGAGTGCTACGTCCAGATCACTGGCTAGAGTGATGATTCCATTGGGCCCGGGCATCTTGAGCTTCATGTACCCGTAATGGGGTATAGCTTGGAAGCTCGTGAATGCATCCCACCCTAAAAGGGTGTGGTATCTGCTACTGAATAGGGCCACTTGGAATGTTATTTCTTCGGACCAGTAATTCTCCGGCGTGCCGAATACCACATCGAGTGTGATTTTTCCTGCACATCGTGCCTCCCGACTAAGGATAATTCCTCTGAAGGTCGTGCTGCTTTGCTCAATGCGGCTCTTGTCTATTGCCATTTTGTTGAGAGTTTCCTCGTAGATGAGGTTTAATCCGCTGCCACCGTCCATGAGCACTTTAGTAAGCTGGAAGCCATCCACAATTGGGCTAAGGACCAAAGCGGCTGGTGCTTGGACTGTTCGGAATTGAGGTTTGTCACTGGCATTGAATGTTATGGCCGTGTCGTTCCATGGATTTATTGCTACAACATGGCAGACTTCGTCGAGGCTGCGGAGTTCTCTCTTGCGCATGTTATTTGAGGCGAAAGTCTTGAAGACTATCAATATTGTATTGTTGTTTTCTGCGGGATGATGCTCTACGGTATCGCTAATGAGGAGATCCTCGCTGCTCTTGGCCACCTACCGAAGTATCCAGCATGCCCTAAGGCCGTGTGTTTGTATGGTATCCGGTGTGGTGTGAATTTTGCATGGCCCATTGAGCCATCCCTCCAATACGGTTCAACACCCTGTAGTGGGCTTTGGTTTCTTTGTAATTGGATCGGGACTTGCGAGAGTGCACCCTTTTAGTTCGGACGAGGGGTTTAGTGAGAGCGGGAGGATCCCAGAATTTTGCTTGGGTTTCCCAGGCGCTTTCCATCGCACAGTACTTCTGTACTATGGCTGCCAAGTCAGCAAACTGTACTATGTCACGGTGACTTATGGCGTTGAGGATTCCCTTGTCCGTGCAGTTTTTGCAAAAGTATGAGATTGCGTCTTCCTCGCGACAGTCCATGACCTTGCTCATTACAAGGAGGAATCTTGCCCAAAAGTGATGTGCTGTCTCTTGGGATTGTTGTCTAATGTGGGAAAGATCGCTTGTATCTGGGTGGGTGGGTGGATTTAAGTCTGAACCTTGACCCGATCTAAGACCAAGGGGCAGAGGAACTTCTGAGCTTGACAGTTCGGTACCGGGATGTTGCCCAATTTTTCTGGCCCACCATCCAATTCTAAGTTCGGAGTTTGGGTCACGTCCTGCCGCAAACGGGTATCCGGCTTGGAGAGCTCGGGAATCCAGACATAGTTCGTCCTCAGAATATAGGAAGAATCGCCGCATTGCTTCTCCACCACCGCTATCTGATGGGTGACCGGCGGAGAGTTAATCTCTCTTTGATCGGGTTTAAGCCCAATCCGATCATTGTCCGTAGCGACTCCCAAGGTGGCGATGCGATCCAAGAGCTCCTTCAAGGATGAGAGCTCCATTGGATCCATCTGCTCGGTGTATTCCGAGCTGACGTGGAGGCTGTTTTTGATGACCCCAGAAGTTATTGTCGGCGCGGCGGCCGAACGGGCAGTCATAACGAAGCCACCTAGTCGGAGGGTTTGGCCTGAAGCCAGGGCTCCCCCAGAGGTGATGTTGTCCTTGATAACAAGGCGAGCCATCAAACCTTTTTTGACGTCATAGTGGAACTCTCAGTGAAAGCACCAATGTCGGTCTCAAAACCGGCGGAGCTCGGGTAGGGGGTCTCCAATTGTGTGTCTTAGGCTAATGGTAACAGGAGGCGGGGGACACAATGTTTACCCAGGTTCGGGACCTCTCTATGGAGGTAATACCCTACTTCCTGCTTGATTGATCTTGATGATATGAGTATTACAAGAGTTGATGTACCACGAGATCGTAGAGGCTAAACCCTAGAAGCTAGCCCATGATTATGATTGTTCTCGTCCTACGGACCAAACCCTCCGGTTTATATGGACATCGGAGGGGGCTAGGGTTACAGAGAGTTGGTTACAGAGAAGGAAATCTACATATCCGAATTCTCAAGCTTGCCTTCCACACAAAGGAGAGTCCCACCCGGACACGGGACGAAGTCTTCAGTCTTGTATCTTCATAGTCCAACAGTCTGGCATACGCATATACTCTGGCTGTCTGAGGACCCCCTAATTCAGGACTCCCTCAGTACCTGATAGCCATGTGACATTGGGCATCTTCCTCACCATGGCTCCTCCGCACTCGGCATGCTCTCCGTTCACCACGTTGGGCTTCACATTGAAAATATTCAGCCATAATCCAAAGTGTGGAGAGATGCGGAGGAAGGCCTCACACAAAACGATGAATGTCGAGATGTTGAGGAAGGAATTGGGGGATAGATCATGGAAATCGATCCCATAGTAATACATAAGGCCACGAACAAATGGGTGGAGGGGAAACCCTAGCCCGCGGACAAAGTGAGGGAGGAATACTACCCTCTCATGAGGTTCCGGAGTAGGGACGATCTGTCCCACCATCGGAAGACGGTGGCTGATCTTCTCGGCCAGATACCCGGCCTCCTTAAGTTTCTTAATATCCTTCTCCTGGACGGTAGAGGCCATCCACTTGCCTCCAGCTCCAGATCCGGACATTTTCGTAATGCCTTTGAGGGCGGAGAAGGCGAATGCTTGGGTGCTGGGGCTTGAGCGAAAGAGAATAGGCAGAAGAAGAAGAAAGCATGGTTGAAAAGGGGGAATCCTTATCTCTTTATGAAGACGACGGTCATGTGCCTCCCCACTTGCCCTAAAAACTCGCTTATTTCCCAAGCATCGTGCTAACGGTGCGGTTGGGTTACCCACACCCGTATTGATGAGAATCCCGTGATAAGGGACACGATCTTTGCTTCGACAAGACGTGCCAATAAAAACCTCCTCGCAAGACGTGTAGTAGCAGGTTGAGAAAACGGTTCGAATAATGACCGGTCCACGGCGTGGTGTCACGCTATGGAAAAGCTATAAGCAAATTAGACTCGTGGAATATTGTGCTCTCTACGGTGGTATGTGGAACTTGTTTTGCAGAACCGAACACGATTCTTGTGTTCGAGATCTAGTTTGGAGTATTCGGAGAACGAACCCGCCTTGCAATGCCAAAGAAAATCTGCGCGCTGGACTCATCGTCATTGAAGCTTGGTTCAGGGGCTACTGAGGGAGTGTTGGATTAGGGGGTCCTCGGGCAGCCAGACTATATGCCTATGCCAGACTGTTGGACTATGAAGATACAAGATTGAAGACTTCGTCCCGTGTCCGGGTGGGACTCTCCTTTGCTTGGAAGGCAAGCTTGGCAATTCGGATATGTAGATTCCCTTTTCTGTAACCGACTCTATGTAACCCTAGCCCCCTCCGGTGTCTATATAAACTGGAGGGTTTAGTCCATAGGACAAGAACAATCATCATCATAGGATAGCTTCTAGGGTTAGCCTCTACGATCTCGTGGTAGATCAACTCTTGTAATACTCATACCATCAAGATCAATCAAGCAGGAAGTAGGGTATTACCTCCATAGAGAGGGCCCGAACCTGGGTAAACATCATGTCCCCCGCCTCCTATTACCATTAGCCTTAGACGCACAGTTCGGGACCCCCTACCCGAGATCCGCCGGTTTTGACACCGACACCGGCCTCCTGCTGCTAGCAGCTCTGCTTAGTGTGCTTCGCTATGAAGCGCTACTCCATCGTTGGCCAGGCCATCCCTCCAGCCCTCCACACCTCCTATTCTTCTCTACCGACTGCTGAACCACACTGCACTAGAACCAATTAACCCTCGTACACCTCTCTGTCTGCGACTCTACTCCCGCGTCTTCCCATCTCCGGCTCGTTGTTGTCCGGGGCCTCGCCGTCGTCCACCACCTTGGATGCGCTCGGCGCGGCGTGGTCAACATGGTCAATGAACGACACCATCGGAAGTAGACTGTGCATGGAGAGGCTGACAATTGGGTCCACGGCCGCACACAAGGAAAATGCCTCCTTATTACGCACAAAATAATGATTCCTCCACCTGACATCTGGGACCCATCGGAAGGGCCTCTGTATTTTGTGAAAAGAACGTGCCCCCCACTGACAGGTCGGGCCCACCAGCTATCTTTGCATGCAAGGAAGTGCCTCCTTATTACGCACAAAAAAATGAATACTCCCCCTGCCAGTTGGAACCCAGCATAGTGGGAGGCCGACTTGTGGGCCTACCAAGTTGACGGGGACGGAGGGCTTTGTCAACTTAGTCAATATGAACGATCCTAGCTCCTGTTACCGTACGATGTTCATCCAACGGTCGTAGTGCTTCTTCAACCTCTGGTCTTCTTGCTCCAGCCGCCCAAACCAGCGCCGGTCATATCGCGTGCTCCTGCCTCCCGTGGCCGGCTGTGATGCCGCGGAGGCCTCACCGCCCCCTACTACTCCCACCGCTGGCCAGACCATCCCAACACTCACCCACACCCCCTGTTATTCTGCGGATACGGCAGCCTCACACCGCAGCCGAACTAGTGAACCCTCGTACTCCTCTCCGCGCGGGCTTCCACTGCCGCGTCTTTCCCAGCTCCGCGTCGTCCCCTTCCTAGGCCTCGCTGTCATCCAACGCCCTAGTGCTCTCCGCACGGCATGGTCAATGTGGTCAAGGAACGACTTCCATCGGAGTACTGTACATGGAGAGGTTGACAGCTGGGTCCACGGCGGTTGCAAGGAAGTGCCTCCTTATTACGCGCAAAATAATTATTCCTCCACCTGACAGCAGGGACCCACCGGACGGGCCACCATATTTCGTGAAAAAAATGGTTCGCCCCCTGACTACTGGGGCCCACCAGCTACATCTTCGCACGCACGGAAGTGCACCCGGGCAACAAAAAACAATTGCCCCCCTGACTGCTGGGACCCACCAGCTACATCTTCGCACGCAAGGAAGTGCCTGACAGTCGGGACCCACTTGGTCGAAGCGTATGTAGCATTGTCATTCTAGTCGCACACGTGTACGTACATACTGGTGGATGTAGGCGCGCACATGTCATAGTAGAGGCGCGCACGTAGCATGTACACGTACGTACAACGGCCTGTGTGCAAGAAAGAAAATACGGCCACGTATGTACATACGTGCGGGGTGTCAAACACCTACTCGCGCATATAAACGTACGACCAGGGCTCGTGTACATGGCTGGGTCAAAACGGAGAAACAACATCGTCGTCGTGTTCATGGGGAGACAACCGGCTGGGTTGGAACGGAATGTGTCGTCATGTTCATCGGGAGGGCTTGGACGAAACAGGCGATGGAAACGAGGCCTGGCGTACTGCAAAATGGAGGAAACAACCTTGTGTTTGACCGGCCACGCTCGAAACAAGACGTGTTCATCGGGAGGGGTCTGGCGTACCGCAAAACGGAGGAAACGGACTTGTGTTGGACCTCCTACGGTCGAAACGGCGTCCTGTTGATCGGGAGGGGTGTGGCGTACCGCAAAACGGAGGAAATGGACTTGTGTTGGAGCGCTACGGTCGAAACGGGGGTCCTGTTCATCGGGAGGGGTGTGGCAACGGGACTCCACGGGATACTGTTCATGTCCACCATCGACCTCCTCCAGCCTCCACGGGCTACTGTTCATCCACCGTCGACCTCCTCCAGCCTCCACCTGTGACTGTTCATCCACGGGCTCCTGTTCATCCAGCCTCCACCGCGCGCTACTCCACTGGCTACTATTCAACCACCCCTCTCCATGGGCTCCTGTTCAACCACCCCTCCACGGGCTACTGTTCATCCACCCCTCCACCGTCTACTCTTCATCCAGCCCACCACGGGGTCGTCCTGTTCATCCAGCCCTCCACGGGGTCCTATTCATCCAGCCCCATCCGGCTCGATCGATCGGGGTCCTGTTCATCCAAAGGCAACACCACGGGGTCCTGTTCATCCACCCCCACCGCTCACTGTTCATCGACCCCCCCCCCCCACAACGCTCTCTGTTCATCCAGAGGCAGCTTAGATCGGCTTCAGTTAGCAGCAGTAGCGAAGGAATCGCTCGATCGGGTTCAGTTAACAGCCATCGATCGATCGCTCGGGTTCAGTAACGCGTAGCCTGCAGTGCAATCGCTCGGGTTAAGTTAGAGCCCAACGCCTCGCTCGGGTTTAGTTAGAGCCAATGCCTCACACACACGCGTGGACGTGTACAAGAGAAACGTGCATCGCTCGGCCCCCGACCACCCATAGTAACCGGGAACTCGCCGAAATTTTCCTCGCCCTCGCTTCTACCATGGTTTTTTCCATCATGGACGTCCCAAAGAATGTGATGCAACTGCGTCTCCGGCCTGCCCAGGATGAAAAGCCCATTTTCTATCATGATTTTTTGTCATAGAAGTAGCAGCCCACCACATCTATGATGATACCGGGTTTTGTCACAATTATTGTCATAGAAGTGTCATAAGTATGACATAATTTTTTTTCATTCGGCCCAAAATGTCACTGAAGCAGAACTACCCTAGATACTTGGTAGATGAGAAGGCTGGCAAGGTCGACATAAGTATATTGGATATACATTATATTAATGTGTACTCTACTAGTACTCCTAGTAGCTCCAGGGTATTAGATACCGGTCCGGTTCCTAAGTGTTAGTAACTCGAAATAGAAAGCTACGGAATAAACGGAGACTAGCTAAAGGTGAGATGACGATATGTGTTGGAAGTGTTTCCAAGGTTGATGTGATGAAACATTGCATGCTCCCTCTACCATCGGGATTGGTGTTAAACCTAAATAATTTTAATTTGGTGTTTGAGTTGAGCATAGACACGATTGGATTATGTTTATCGCAATACGATTATTCATTTGAGGAGAAAAATTGTTACTCTATTTATTTGAATAATACCTTCAATGGTCTTGCACCTAAAATGAATGGTTTATTGAATCTCGATCGTAGTGATACACATGTTCATGCCAAAAGATATAAGATAGTAATGATAGTACCACATACTTGTGGCACTGCCATTTGAGTCATATTGGTATAAAACGCATGAAGAAGCTCCATGTTGATGGATCTTTGGGCTCACTCATTTTTGAAAAGTTTGAGACATGCGAACCATGTATATTGGTATATACGCATGAAGAAACTCCATGCAGATGGATCGTTTGGACTCACTTGATTTTGAATCACTTGAGACATGCAAATCATACCACATGGGCAAGATGACTGAAAGGCCTTGTTTTTAGTGAGATGAAACAAGAGAGCAACTTGTTGGAAGTAATACATTGATGTGTGCAATCCAATGAGTGCTGAGGCACGCAGTGAATATCATTATGCTCTTACTTCACATAAGATTTGATTAGATTCTAAGTATATTTACTTGATGAAATGCAAGTCTGAATTATTGAAAGGTTCAAGTAATTTCAGAGTGAAGTTGAAGATCATCGTGACAAGAGGATAAAATGTCTGTGATATGATCATAGAGATGAATATCTGAGTCACGTGTTTGGTACACAATTAAGACATTGTGGAAATTGTTTCACAACTAATACCACCTGGAACACCATAGTGTGATGGTGTGTCCGAACATCATAGCTGCACCCTACTGGATGTGGTGCATACCATGATGCCTCTATCAAATTACCGCTATCGTTTATGGGTTAGGCATTAAAGACAACCACATTCACTTTAATAGGGCACCATGTAATTCTGTTGAGATGACACCGTATGAACTATGGTTTAGAGAAACCTAAGCTGTCGTTTCTTAAAAGTTTGGGGCTGCGACGCTTATGTGAAAAAGTTTTAGCCTGATAAGCTCGAACCCAAAGCGGACAAATGCATCTTTATAGGACACCCAAAACAGTTGGGTATACCTCCTAATTCAGATCCGGAAGCAAAAGTGATTGTTTCTAGAAATGGGTCCTTTCTCGAGGAAAAGTTTCTCTTGAAAGAATTAACTGGGAGGATGGTGGAGACTTGATGAGGTTATTGAACCGTCACTTCAACCAGTGTGGAGCAGGGCATAAGAAGTTGTTCCAGTGGCGCCTACACCAATTGAAGTGGAAGCTGATGATAGTGATCATGAAACTTCGGATCAGGTCACTACCAAACCTCATAGGATGACAAGGATGCGTACTACTTCAGGGTGGTATGGTAATCTTGTCTTGGAGGTCATGATGCTAGACAACAATGAACCTACGAGCTATGGAGAAGCAATGGTGGGCCCGGATTCTGACGAATGGCTTGCGGCCATAAAATCTAAGAGAGGATCCATGTATGAAAACAAAGTGTAGAATTTGGAAGAACTACTTGATAGTCGTAAGGCTGTTGGGTACAGATGGATTTTAAAGGGAAGATAGACAATGATGGTATGTGTCACCATTAAGAAGGCTCGACTTGTCGCTAAGACGTTATCTGACAAGTTCAAGGAGTTGACTATGATGAGACTTTCTCACTCGTAGCGATGCTAAGAGTTTGTTGGAATTATAATAGCACTTACTGCATTATTTATGAAATTTTGCAGATAGGATGTCAAAACATTGTTTCCTCGACAATTTTCTTGAGGAAAGGTTGTATATCATACAACCAAAAGGTTTTGTCAATCCTAAAAGATGCTAACAAATATGCAAAGCTCCAGCGATCCTACTAAGGATTGGAGTAAGCATCTTGGAGTTGGAATATACGCTTTGATGAGATGATCAAAGATTTTGGGTTTATACAAAGTTTATGAGAAACTTGTATTTCCAAAGAAGTGAGTGGGAGCACTACAGAATTTCTGATGAGTGTATGTTGTTGACATATTGTTGATTGGAAATGATGTAGAATTTCTGGAAAGCATATAGGGTTGTTTGAAAGGTGTTTTTCAATGAAAACCTGGATTAAGCTACTTGAACATTGAGCATCAAGATCTATATGGATAGATCAAAAACGCTTAATAGTACTTTCAAATGAATACATACCATGACAAGATTTTGAAGAAGTTCAAAATAGACCGGCAAAGAAGGAGTTCTTGGCTATGTTATAAGGTGTGAGTATTGAGTAAGACTCAAGACCTGAGCACAGCAGAAGAGAGAGAAAGTACGAAGGCCATCCCCTATGCTTTAGATGTAGGCTCTACAGTATGCTATGTTGTGTATCACACCAGAAGCGTGCCTTGTCGTGAGTCAGTCAAGGGGTACAAGAGTGATCCAAAAATGGATCAAAGGATAACGGTCAAAGTTATCCTTAGTAACTAGTGGACTAAGGAATTTTCTCGCTTATGAAGGTGGTAAAAGAGTTCGTCGTAAAGAATTACGTTGATGCAAACTTTGATACTAATCTGGATGACTATGAGTAGTAAACTGGATTCATATAGTAGAACAATTATTTGGAACAGATCCAAATAGCGTGTGGAAGCTGCATCTACAAGATGACAGAGAGATTTGTAAAGCACACACGGATTTGAAAGGTTGAGACACGTTGACTAATAACCTCTCTGATAAGCGAGATATGATCAAACCCCATGGGTGTTGGATTCATTACAATCACATAGTGATGTGAACTAGATTATTGACTCCAGTGCAAGTGGGAGACTGTTGGAAATATGCCCTAGAGGCAATAATAAAATGGTTATTATTATATTTCCTTGTTCATGATAATTGTCTATTGTTCATGCTGTAATTGTACTAACTAGAAACCATAATACATGTGTGAATACATAGACCACAACATGTGCCTAGTGAGCCTCTAGTTGACTAGCTCGTTGATCAACAGATGGTTATGGTTTCCTGACCATGGACATTGGATGTCATTGATAACGGGATCACATCATTAGGAGAATGACGTGATGGACAAGACCCAAGCCTAAGCATAGCACAAGATCGTGTAGTTCATTTGCTAAGAGCTTTCCTAATATCAAGTATCATTTCCTTAGAACATGAGATTGTGCAACTCCCGGATACCATAGGAATGCTTTGAGCGTACCAAACGTCACAACATAACTTGGTGGCTATAAAGGTGCACTACAGGTATCTACGAAAGTGTTAGTTGGGTTGGCATGAATCGAGACTGGGATTTGTCACTCCGTATGAAGGAGAGGTATCTCTAGGCCCACTCGGTAATGCATCATCATAATGAGCTCAGTGTGACTAAGGAGTTAGTCATGGTATCATGCATTATGGAATGAGTAAAGAGACTTGCCGGTAACGAGATTGAACGAGGTATTGGGATACCGACGATCGAATCTCGGGCAAGTAACATACCAGTGGACAAAGGGAATTGCATACAGGATTGATTGAATCCCCGACATCGTGGTTCATCCGGTGAGATCATCATGGAACATGTGGGAGCCAACATGGGTATCCATACCTCACTATTGGTTATTGGCCATAGAACGTCTCGATCATGTCTGCATGGTCCCCGAACCCGTAGGGTCTACACACTTAAGGTTTGGTGACGCTAGAGTTGTTATGGGAAATTGTATGTGGTTATCGAAGGTTGTTAGGAGTCCGGGATGAGATCCCGGATGTAACGAGGAGTTCTGGAATGGTTTGGAGGTGAAGAATTATATATGGGAAGTCCAGTTTCAGTCGGCGGAATGGTTTCGGGTATTATCGGTATTGTACCGGGACCACCGAAAGGTGTCCGGAGGTCCACCGGGTGGAGCCACCTGCCCCGGGGGACTTAATGGGCTGAATATAGGAGGGAACCAGCCCCCTAGTGGGCTGGTGCGCCCTCCAAGGGCCCAAGGTGCCTAAGGTTTGGAAACCCTAGGAGAGGGGGCGCCTCCACCTTGCTTGGGGGGCAAGTTTCCCCCTCCTAGCCGCCGCCCCCCCTCTAGATGGGATCTAGAGGGGCCAGACCCTCTCCCCATCACCCTATAAATAGAGGGAGGGTGGGAGGGATGTAGCACCCTTCCCCTGGCACAACCCCTCCCTCCTCCAAAACTTCCTCCTCCTCCTCCGTAGTGCTTGGCGAAGCCCTGCAGGAGAACCGCAAGCTCCACCACCACGTTGTCATGCTGCCGGAGCTCTCCCTCAACTTCTCCTATCTCCTTGTTGGATCAAGAAGGAGGAGACGTCCCCGGGCTATACGTGTGTTGAATGTGGAGGCGTCGTCCGTTTGGCACTAGATCGGATCTTCCGCGATTTGAATCGCCGCGAGTACAACTCCATCAATCGTGTTCTTGTAACGCTTCCACTTAGCGAACTTCACGTGTATGAAGATGCACTCCCTCTCTCTCTCTCTCGTTGCTAGTATCTCCTAGATTGATCTTGGTGGCACGTAGGATTTTTTTTGAATTATTACTACATTCCCCAACAACGCCATCCTAGGGTACCCAACACTGGCCAAGTTCATGGCAGCTACGCACCATGGCTACAACGTCCTCAAGGTGCCAGGAAGCGGCAGCGTCATCACGGTCGCATGTCAAGAGAAGGATGCGGTGTGCTCCCTCGAGCGCGCCTTCCTGGCTGCAGTGGTCGAGAACCCTGAAGACGAGGGAGGCCCTCCGTCCTGAGGTCGCCCCCAAGACAAAGAAGGTGCAACTGGGATAGGGGTCTCATGAAGGAGCATCGCCCGAGGACGCCGCGCTGAGCCTCGCGTCCCCGGACGCGGAGCCTTCACCCATCACATAGGAAGGCGTGCCTGGCGCCCCTCTCAGGATGGGCTAGAGGGCTCTCCTCATGAGGGCCTCATACCTAGCCAGAGTCGCGAGGGAGGCGCTCGGGCACCATGTGGAGGCGCTCTTCAGAGCATGCTTCCCAGGAGAAGGCATCAGGCGGGAGGCGCCAGCAATTCAGGAATTCATTAGCAAGGAAATAAAGGAGATTCAAGAGGCAAGGGTTTTGCAAGGCGATCGTCGCCTACCACGAGGCGCGGCTCACTGCCCAGGCATCGACATCCCTGGGATCAACAGGGCCGCATCTCGGCAGCTCATCTAGCCATCTCGTGTCGGCCGATGCGAGAGTCCATCCCACAGCTACGTCTACATGCCCTTCGGCCTGCCTGGCGCGACTGTGGTGTTCCAACACTGCATGAGGGACGCCCTGGCGGATCGCGAGGCCATGCATCAGGCGATCCTGACAGAGATGGAGGAGCACCTCCAGGAGCCTCCCAGGCCCTCTGGACTCCCGAGGCTCGGCACTAGAGCGGCTTGTGACGAACAACTCTAGCAGCGTGCATTTTTGGCTACCTCAACACCTATTCAACAACAGTACCAGGTGACATCTCTCTAGTTCATTCAGTTTGGGGGCGTCCCTCGGGCTACATCATCCCCAGGCCGTGTGGGTCTATCCCTGCGACATGTATCCCTTTTGCATCTATTAGAACTAGTTTACCCTCCTTTGCGAGCTACCTTTAAATTATCAATTGCCTAACCGGCGCTTTGTCGCTAAGAACGTCTCGCGCCCTTGCGAGCCCTCCCGCAACCGCCTCATGATTAAGGATTGGCACGACGCCTATGCTCGGGTCCGTCTGTGCAGCATCGCTAAATCCAAGAGGCCGAGCTCTGGCTCACGGGCCAGTCCCCGTGTACGTCACCTCCCATTGCCATTGGCGCCTTGTTCTTGCATGAGCTAATCGCGGGTGAATGAGCAAGGGCGCATGACCTGGTGCCCCTATGGACACGGGAACCGCGCGCCGGTTGTTTTTCTTAGGATCTTTGCATGAGAAGACTAGGCACGGCGTCTATGCTCGGGTCCGTCCCAGTAGCGTTGATAAACCCAATGGCTAAGCTCTGTCTAGTCGGCCGGCCCCGTTCATGTCACCTCTTGGGGTCGTTGGTGTCTGGCCTTCTCATGCAATAACCTCAGGAGAGTCATTTGGTGCAGGCTGCCTAACCATCTCGCAGGACAAATACAAGCATCCACAATCAAGACCAGGCGCAACCCGCCTTGAGGTAGGGCCTCGTGAGTTCTGCGCTGGCTCATGGGTGCCCATATACCCCTCCTCCAGCCCTACCGTGCAAGCCACATGTCAGGGTGGGGCTGTACATGCACTGGGGGCTCTCCTCAGAGGGAGCCCCCTCCCACGCACCAGTGGAAGCACCATGCTCCGTGCTGGCCGTCAACACTTCCAAGGAGCGGCTATGCCCTTGCAAGAGCGGAAGCGCTATGCTCCGCGCTGGTGATAAACAACTGAGGGTGGCCTCGCGGCCACATTAACCTCACGGAGCTTTCGGGCTCAGCGACCAGCCTCACCTCGCTACTCTCCCTCGGGAGGGTAGCGTGAGGGGGATGGGCACGGGGGCTACGCTCAGGTCATGCCTGGCATACCCCACCTCACTAGGCCCCACGGGCCTGATCTTTGCGCGCCCCTCCCGAGCGAGAGCTCGGCGAGGAAAAGGTATGATGGTCGGCTCGTACATCAAGGGGGACTCTTGAGCATCGTGTCTCAGGAGCCTGACTGGCCACATAGCCCCACACCCCTTGGGCTCTGCCCCTCCCTCACATTTATAGCCAAGGGAGGCCAACCGCCAGCCTCCACGTCCTCGTGCCATCATGATCTTCTGCATGCTGCATCATTCCGTCAAGTCGAATAGTTGCCGAGGCAGCATGGGGAAGCAGAGTCGCCCACATCCCATCAATCACCACGCACCGTTAAGGTTGCAGGCAGCTAGGGCCCATGGCATTCCGCACTTGCCCTTTGGCTTCGCCAAGAAGCCAAGTCCGAGCGCACCTTGGGCCCGGAGCTACTGTCGGCATTCTAGATATGGGGGTATCTAGTCCTGCCTGCTTGCAGCCCACCATGTGGCTCCATCGACGGACTGGTATGACCCAGCGTTGACATCAACAGCTCAAGACCCTCGCGAGGGGCCAAGCCTCACGATGTAGACAACGCCAAGACCCCCGAGGGGACCGACCTCCTCAGGCTGGCTCCCGAGGGGCAGAGAGTTCTATGCAAGGTATACCCCACGAGGCTCAGCTGATGTGAGCCATGACGACCAAGGCCAGGCGGGCGCCAGCGGGCGCAGAGTGTAGGTTTCCTCTTCGGTGCAAGGGAGGCAAGCCACAGGCGCGGAGTCCAGAGGAATCAGCCAAAGGTTTTCATTCTGGTGCAACAAGACCAAGACCGCCAGGACGGCAGGACGGAGGTCATCACCGAGCCCACCGCAGTGTCACGACCAGAGGCTTTTCGCAGACGAAGACTACTTTTTTCAGGATAAGTTGTACTACTTTTCCCCTTTCAAATCCGGCTGTTGTGGGATCCCTTCCCACCAAATTTTGGGAAGAGGACCAAGGCCACTATAAATAGGACTTAGCCACCATCGTAGAGGAGATCGGATCCATTCTCACCCGACAACCTCACTAGCTCTCTCGAGCTGAAGAACACCTCACCTCCTGAGGACAGTTCATCCACTGTACTAGTTCATCCTCAGCCCTCCGAGGCAATCCACCAAAACTCTGGAGTAGGGTATTACACCACAAGGTAGCCCGAACCAGGATAAATTGTTGTGTCTCTTTGTCTCTTCGAGCTCATCGTGCTAGGCTTAGGAGGACCGTGAGTAGGCAGGCTGGGTAGGTTGAGATCTCCACACGCACCCCAGAGTTCGAACCTCTCAAGGGTTTGCGGAACTCGTAATCTGACACTGAGAGATGATGTTGACGATGGAGGTGACAAGCCGACTACTCGCAGGTTTCAGTCTGTGTCTAGGGCAACCAGATTTTTAGTTGTGCCAGTTGCAAACACGAGGACCACTCTTTCTGCACCTGCTGCCACTGCTACTGTGTCAGACTTCAGCAGAGGCATTTGCAGACGCAGCTATCTCAACGCCATCTACGCACACAGGAGACACTGGCCAGAAGACCCCTTTAGGAGCTCCGGAGGATCGTGCCTAGAGAGTCGATCAACACTATAACTTTTTCAAGCTTTTTGTTAACTTGTTGCCAAAGGGGGAGAAAATCGTCTAGATCATAGGCTTCAAGAGAGAGAGTGTATTGCCTTTTCTCTTGTTTCTTTTCTCGCATTATTGCCAC
This sequence comes from Triticum aestivum, assembly GCF_018294505.1. NCBI lineage: Eukaryota > Viridiplantae > Streptophyta > Magnoliopsida > Poales > Poaceae > Triticum > Triticum aestivum. The sequence goes on along the minus strand of NC_057798.1, from coordinate 468,292,328 downwards.
TATATTCTTTGGATGTGTGGTTTTTTTATGCCTGTGAGATACTATGTATGGTTATGTGGTTGATCATACTACGCTTAATGAGTGCTTAATGCTTATCTTCTCAATCATTTACGTATGATCATTCACTTATGCTTTTTGTGATGCGTGCTGATTATTTAATTCTTATCATTTTGTGTGCTCCACCAAGATGTATGTGACATGGAAGAGTGACCCATAATCCTAATCGATTGTGCATTTGTGTTCAAACGCAAATTTTAAATAATACAAATTTAGGGGGAGCTCTTGCTTGTCACATACTCCCTCCATTCCTAAATATAGGGTGTATAGTTTTTGGCACAGAAATTAAAGAATGCACGTGGAGGGAAAATTTCACAAGTTTTGGGCGATATTACACCTGACTAATTGGCATGAGAAAATAGAGGACATTGCCTAATATAAGGAAATGTAATCAAATCCCTGAAAAAATTATCCAAACGAGTGGTGGAACGCAATACACCTTACATTTCAGGTTTTTTCTCAAAAATCTATACACCTTATATCAAGGAACGGAGGGAGTACTTCTCAACGCGATGATGTATTTCATTCATTTAATCATTTGTCGAAGCTTTTATCTATATGTTGTCATCAATTACCAAAAAGGGGGAGACTAAAATTCCAACTAATACCTGGGTGGTTTTGGTAATTCATAACAACATATAGCTCATTGAACTAATATCCATTCAAGATAAATATTTCAGGATGTTCAATGATTTGGCATGGCATGGACTAGAGATGTGGACCCCTCAAAATGCTAAGGATAAAGATTGGTAAAAGCTCAAGACTCTTCATTTATATTTTAGTGATCCAAGTTACATACGAAAGCCAATACTATTAAAAGGGGATGACGTGTTGCTTTATGGCTTGCTTGCTCAAAGTGCTTAGTATTATTGCTCCAAAAGCCTCAGCCACTTTCTCCATCCAAATATGTCCAAAACCCAAATACCAACTCGGCCTCACCAATTCATTCTACCCGGACCTAATGACCCCCAAGTGTAGGGGATCTATTGTAGTCCTTTCGATAAGTAAGAGTGTCGAACCCAACGAGGAGCAGAAGGAAATGACAAGCGGTTTTCAGTAAGGTATTCTCTGCAAGCACTGAAATTATCGGTGACAAATAGTTTGTTGACAAGGTAATTCATAACGGGTAAGCAATGAAAGTAAATAAGGTGCAGCAAGGAGGCCAATCCTTTTTGTAGCAAATGACAAGCCTGGAAAAATTCTTATATAGAGAAAAGCGTTCCCGAGGACACATGGGAATTATCGTCAAGCTAGTTTTCATCACGCTCATATGATTCACATTCGTTACTTTGATAATTTGATATGTAGGTGGATCGGTGCTTGGGTACTGCCCTTTCTTGGACAAGCATCCCACTTATGATTAATCCCTATTGCAAGCATCCGCAACTACGAAAGAAGTATTAAGGTAAACCTAACCATAGCATGAAACATATGGATCCAAATCAGCCCCTTACGAAGCAACACATAAACTAGGGTTTATGATTCTGTCACTCTAGCAACCCATCATCTACTTATTACTTCCCATGCCTTCCTCTAGGCCCAAATAATGGTGAAGTGTCATGTAGTCGATGTTCACATAACATCACTAGAGGAGAGACAACATACATCTCATCAAAATATCGAACGAATACCAAATTCACATGACTACTAATAGCAAGACTTCTCCCATGTCCTCAAGAACAAATGTAGCTACTCACAAAGCATATTCATGTTTATAATCATAGGGGTATTAATATGCATTAAGGATCTGAACATATGATCTTCCACCAAATAAACCAACTGGCATCAACTACAAGGAGTAATCAACACTACTAGCAACCCACAGGTACCAATCTGAGGTTTTGGTACAAAGATTGGATACAAGAGATGAACTAGGGTTTGAGAGGACATGGTGCTGGTGAAGATGTTGATGGAGATTGACCCCTCCCAATGAGAGGATCGTTGGTGATGACGATGGTGATGATTTCGCCCTCCCGGAGGGAAGTTTCCCCGGCAGAATAGCTCCGCCGGAGCCCTAGATTGGTTCCACCAAGGTTCCACCTCGTGGCGGTGGAGTTTCATCTCGTAAGCTTGCTTATGATTTTTTCTAGGGTAAAAGCCTTCATATAGAAGAATATGGTCATCAGAAGGTTGCCAGGGGCCCACGAGGCAGGGGCGCGCCCCCACCCTCGTGGCCAGGGTGTGGGCCCCCTCTGGTATTTCTTCCGCTCAATATTTTTTTATTAAATCCAAAAATGACTTTCGTGTAGTTTTAGGACTTTTGGAGCTGTGTAGAATAGGTCTCTAATATTTGCTCCTTTTCCAGCCCAGAATCCCAGCTGTCGGCATTCTCCCTCTTCATGTAAACCTTGTAAAATAAGAGAGAATAGGCATAAGTATTGTGACATAACTTGTAATAACAGCCCATAATGCAATAACTATCGATATATAAGCATAATGCAAAATGGACGTATCAACTCCCCCAAGCTTAGACCTCGCTTGTCCTCAAGCGGAAGCCGATATCGAAAAATATGTCCACATGTTTAGAGATAGAGGTGTCGATAAAATAAAATACAGACATGAGGGCATCATGATCATTCTTATAACAACATATATATATATATATATATTGTCATATGATTTCTTATTCTAAAGTAACAATCTATTCACAATGTCAAGTATGAATCAGAAACTTCATTGAAAACTAACAAACTATAATCTCGGTCATTGAAGCAATTGCAATTTATCATAACATCGGAAAGAGTTAATATAAGAGCTTTTCAGCAAGTCCACATACTCAACTATCATTTAGTCTTTCACAATTGCTAACACTCACACAATACTTATGGGTATGAGGTTTAATCGGACACAGAGGAAGATAGGGGCTTATAGTGTCGTCTCCCAACCTTTTACCTCAAGGGTAATGTCAACAATAATAGTTCATGCTAACTTACATCCAATTGGATATATATATCAGGATCTTTCCAACACGAGGTGCTTGCCAAAGGATAAAATGTAAAAAGGAAACGTGAAGATCACCTTGACTATTATATAAGACATAAGTAAAAGATAGGCCCTTCGCAGAGGGAAGCAGAGGTTGTCATGTGCTTTTTGGTTTGATGCACGAAATCTTAATGCGAAAGAACCTCACTTTATATTGCCACTTGTGATATGGACCTTTATTATGCAGTCCGTCGCTTTTATTGCTTCCATATCACAAGATCATATAAATCTTATTTTCTCCACACTAATAAGTCATACATATTTAGAAAGCATTTTTTATTGCATACGACATGACAACTTACTTGAAGGATCTTACTCAATCCATAGGTAGATATGGTGGAGTCTCATGGCAAAACTGGATTAAGGGATGTTTGGAAGCACAAGTAGTATCTCTACTTGGTGCAAGGAATTTGGCTAGCATGAGGGGGAAATGCAATCTCAACATGTTGGATGATCCATGACAATATACTTTATTTTGAATATATGAAAACATAACCCATTACGTTGTCTTCCTTGTCCAACATCAACTCTTTAGCATGTCATATTTTAATGAGTGCTCACAATCATAAAAGATGTCCAAGATAGTATATTTATATGTGAGAACTTCTCTTTCTTTATTACTTCCTATTAATTGCAATGATGACCAAAACTATGTTTGTCAACTCTCAACAACTTTTAATCATCATACTCTTATATGTGAAGTCGTTACTCTCCATAAGATGAATGTGAACTTTTTATCTCTTTTTGTTCTTTCTCTTTTATTCCCTCAAGATCATAGCGAGATAGCAAAGCCCTTGACTCAACACTAATCTTTATTATATATATCTCAAGGACTTGATTACATAGAGGGATCATAAGGCAAAACTCAAAACTAAATCATACCAAAACTTTATTCTACTAGATCAAGATATTACCAAAAGGATCGAACTAAGAAAAACGGTAAAGATAGGAGTTCGATTATGATACGATACCGGGAAACCTCCCCCAAGCTTGGCACTTGCCAAGGGGAGTGCCCATACTCATGTGATTAATTATTTGGAGGTGGTGATGATGGAGTTGTTGATGATGTAGGTTTCTTCCTCAATTTGCGCTTGAGGATGGAATTCTGTTCCCTTAGATCATCAATCTCCTGCTCAAGGCTTAATACCCTTTTGCATAGTTCATGTTTGTTTTGCTGCAAGAGACGAAAAGGGATAAACTTGATCTTTGGTCTCTTTGCTCTATCAGGGAGGCTTGACTTTTTAAACTTCACATGCATGTCCCCAGGTTGAGGTAATAGGACTTCATCTTCGTCTGAGCTCGTCTCCTCCTATCCCTTATGCTCATAGTCTTCTTCTTCCTCAGTGGTCCAGCCATAGTGCTCCAAGTCCCCGTAGACCTTAGGGTATGCAAGGTAATCAGCCACATAGCTTTCTCCCTCCGAATCCTGGGATGACATATTGCTCTAATCTGCAGCAGAAACAACTCGAGACAAAAATAGAGGATATTTGCGTGATACGTGGTCAAAACCTTTGGGAGATTATACAATGAATTTTTACCGACCAACAGAAGTATCGTGTAAGAAAACGTAGTTCGGAGAGCACACGAGGTGCCCACAAGGCAGGGGGCGCGCCCAGGGGGTAGGGCGCGCCCTCCACCCTCGTGGACGCCTCGTGTCCTTCCCGGAATACTTCTTATTTTCATATTTTATTAAATATTCCAAAACGGAGAAAAATTGCTATTAGAACTATTTTGGAGTCGGTTTACTTACCGTACCACATACCTATTCCTTTTGGGAGTCTGAAACGTTCTGGAAAGTGTCCCTTATGTATTCCTCCGGGGTTACGGTTTCAATAACATTGGTTTCAACATTTATAGGATTACCTGAGATATAATGTTTGATTCTTTGACCGTTCACCACCTTTGGATTTGTGCCTTCGATATTGTTGATTTTTATTGCACCGGAACGATAGACCTCCTCGATAACGTAAGGGCCTTCCCATTTAGAGAGAAGTTTTCCTGCAAAATATCTTAAACGAGAGTTGAAAAGCAACACATAATCACCTACATTAAACTCACGCTTTTGTAACCTTTTGTCATGCCATCTTTTAACTTTTTCTTTAAAGAGTTTGGCATTCTCATAGGCTTGGGTTCTCCATTCATCAAGTGAGCTAATGTCAAATAACCTCTTCTCACCGGCAAGTTTGACATCATAATTGAGCTCTTTAATGGCCCAATATGCCTTATGTTCCAGTTCAAGAGGTAAGCGACATGCTTTTCCATAAACCATTTTATATGGAGACATACCCATAGGATTTTTATATGCAGTTCTATAAGCCCATAATGCATCATCAAGTTTATTTGACCAATTCTTTCTAGATCTATTAACAATCTTTTGCAAAATTAATTTAAGCGCTCTATTACTCAATTCTACTTGACCACTAGACTGTGGGTGATATGGAGATGCAATTCTATGATTAACATCATACTTAGCAAGCATTTTACGAAAAGCACCATGAATAAAATGTGAACCACCATCAGTCATTAAATATCTAGGGACTCCAAACCTCGGAAAAATAACTTCTTTAAGCATCTTAATAGAGGTGTTATGATCAACACTACTAGTTGGAATAGCTTCTACCCGCTTAGTAACGTAATCAACAACAACTAAAATATGTGTATAACCATTAGAGGAAGGAAATGGTCCCATATAATCAAAGCCCCAAACATCAAATGGTTCAGTAACAAGAGAATAATTCATAGGCATTTCTTGAAGTCTACTAATATTACCAATTCTTTTACATTCATCACAAGACAAGACAAACTTAAGAGCATCCTTGAAAAGAGTAGGCCAATAAAAACCGGATTGCAATACCTTATGTGCAGTTCTATCTCCAGCGTGGTTTCCTCCATATGGCTCGGAGTGACACTTGCGTAGGATCTGTTCCTGTTCATGCTCAGGTACACAACGTCTAATAACACCATCTACTCCTTCTTTATAAAGGTGTGGGTCATCCCAGAAGTAATGTCTTAAATCATAGAAAAAGTTTTTCTTTTGCTGGTATGTGAAACTAGGTGGTATAAACTTAGTAACAATATAATTAGCATCATCAACATACCATGGAGCAATACGAGAAGCATTTATGACAGCCAATTGTTCATCAGGAAAGCTATCATCAATAGGTAGTGGGTCATCAAGAACATTCTCTAACCTAGACAAGTTGTCTGCAACGGGGTTCTCAGCGCCCTTTCTATCAATAATATGCAAATCAAATTCTTGTAGCAAGAGAACCCATCAAATAATTCTAGGTTTAGCATCTTTATTTTCCTTAAGATATTTAATAGCAGCATGATCAGTGTGAACAGTTGCTTTAGAGTCAATAGTATAAGGTCTTAACTTATCACAAGCAAATACAACTGCTAAAAATTCTTTTTCAGTAGTAGCATAATTTCTCTGGGCACTGCCTAGAGTTTTAATAGCATATTGAATAACATTTAGTTTCTTATCAACTCTTTGTCCTATAATAGCACTTACAACATAATCACTAGCATCACACATAATTTCAAATGGTAAATTCCAATCAGGTGGCTGAACAATAGGTGCAGAAATCAAAGCTTTCTTAAGTATTTCAAATGCTTCTACACAATCATCATCGAAGACAAAAGGAATATCTTTTTGTAAAAGATTAGTCAGAGGCCTAGAAATTTTAGAGAAGTCCTTAATGAATCTCCTATAAAAACTGGCATGACCAAGGAAACTTCTTATACCTTTGATGCCCTTAGGACATGACATCTTTTTAATAGCATCAACTTTAGCTTTATCAAGTTCAATAACTCTTTCAGAAATTTTATGCCCCAAGACAATGCCTTCATTAACCATAAAGTGGCACTTCTCCCAATTCAAGACAAGACTAGTATCTTCGCATCTCTGCAAAACTCGTTCAATGTTGCTGAAGCAATCATCAAAAGAAGATCCATAAACGGAGAAGTCATCCATGAAAACCTCAACAATATTTTCACAAAAGTCAGAGAATATAGCCATCATGCATCTTTTAAAGGTAGCACGTGCATTACATAAACCAAAGGGCATACGTCTATAAGCAAAAGTACCGAAAGGGCAAGTAAAAGTGGTATTTTCTTGATCCTCTGCTGACACAGGTATTTGAGAGAAACCAGAGTAACCATCTAGAAAGAAAAAATGTGTATGTTTGGATAGTATTTCTAGCATTTGGTCAATAAAAGGTAAAGGGTAATGATATTTTTTAGTAGATTTATTTAATTTGCGGAAATCAATTACCATCCTATAACCTGTAACAATTCTTTGTGGGATCAATTCATCTTTATCATTAGGAACGACAGTAATACCTCCTTTCTTAGGGACACAATGGACATGACTTACCCACTGACTATCAGCAACGGGATAAATTATACCTGCCTCCAGGAGGTTTAGTATTTCCTTTCTTACCACTCCTTTCATCTTAGGATTTAACCATTGTTGGTGATCAATAACTGGTTTGGCATCATTCTCGAATTTAATTTTGTGTTTGCATAGAGTGAGACTAATGCCCTTAAGATCATCAAGAGTATATCCAATAGCAGCACGGTGCTTCTTCAGAGTTTTCAATAATCTCTCCTCTTCCTGCTCTGAAAGGTTAGCACTAATAATAACAGGATATATCTTCTTTTCATCAAGATAAGCATATTTAAGAGTATCAGGTAATGGTTTAAGCTCAAATACGGGATCACCCTTGGGTGGTGGAGGATCCCCTAGGATTTTTACAGGCAAGTTGTGTTTCAAAATAGGTCCCAGTTTAAAGAATACTTCATCTATTTCCCTTCTTTCATTCATAAACATATCATTTTCATGGTCTAGCAAATATTGTTCTAAAGTATCATTAGGAGGCACGGTAATAGAAGCAAGACCAATAATTTCATCCTTACTAGGCAATTGTTTATCATGGGGTTGTCTACAAAATTTAGCAAAATTAAACTCATGAGACATATCTCCCAAACCAATAGTAACAACATCCTTGTTGCAATCTATCCTAACATTAATAGTGTTCAAGAAGGGTCTACCAAATATAATGGGACAAAAGTCATCTTGTGGGGATCCAAGAACAAGAAAATCAGCAGGATATTTAACTTTCCCACACAAAACTTCAACATCTCTGACAATCCCAATTGGTGAAATAGTATCTCTATTGGCAAGTTTAATTGTAACATCAATTTCTTCTATCTTAGCAAGTGCAATATCATGCATAATTTATTTATATAAGGAATGAGGTATCGCACTAGCACTAGCACCCATATCACATAAGCCATGATAACAATGATCTCCCATTTTAACAGAAATAACAGGCATGCCTACAACAGGTCTATGTTTCTTAGCATCGGGTCTAGCAATTCTAGCAGCTTCATCACCGAAGTAAACAACATGCCCATCAATATCATCGCCAAGAGATCTTTAACCATAGCAATACTAGGTTCAACTTTAATTTTCTCAGGTGGTGTGGGTGTTTTAGTATTACTCTTACGAACCATAGTTGAAGCTTTAGCATGATCCTTTATCCTATCAGGGAAAGGTGGTTTCTCAACATAAGTAGTAGGAACAATAGGATCATTATAAGTGATAGTCTTTTCTTCAACTTTAATAGGTGCAACTACTTGTACTTCAGTTGGAGGATTATATTTAAACCACTTCTCCTTAGGAAGGTTAACATGAGTAGCAAATGATTCATAGAAAGAAGCTACTATCTCAGAGTCAAGTCCATATTTAGTGCTAAATTCACGGAAGACATCGGTATCCATAAAAGATTTAACACAATCAAACTTTGGTGTCATACCTAACTCCTTACCTTCGTCGAGATCCCAATCTTCAGAGTTGCGTTTAATTCTTTCCAATAAATCCCATCTGAATTCAATAGTCTTCATCATAAAAGACCCAACACAAGAAGTATCGAGCATGGAGCGATTGTTGAGAGAAAGACGAGCATAATTTTTTTTGAATAATAATTTCTCTTGAGAGATCATGATTGGGGCATGAATATAACATTGACTTAAGCCTCCCCCAAGCTTGAGCGATGCTTTCTCCTTCATGAGGCCAAAAATTATATATATAATTACGATCATGATGGACAAGATGCATAGGATAAAACTTCTGATGAAATTCCAATTTCAATCGTTTGTAGTTCCATGATCCCATATCATCACATAGCCTAAACCATGTCAATGCATCTCCCTTCAAAGATAAAGGGAATACCTTCTTTTTGACAACATCATCGGGCATACCTGCAAGCTTAAATAATCCACAAACTTCATCGACATAGATTAGGTGCAAATCAGGATGCAAAGTTCCATCTCCTGTAAAGGGATTAGCTAGTAGTTTCTCTATCATACCCGAAGGAATTTCAAAATAAACATTTTCAGTAGGTTCAGTAGGTTGATGAGCAACTCTTTGCTCTACTGGTCAGGGTGAAGATACCCCGAACAAGCCCCTCAAAGGATTATTTTCCATAGTAACAAGTGATAGTAAATTTCAGCACAATATATAAATTTTTCCTTACCAAGTTCAACTTACCAAAGGCGCTTCACTCCCCGGCAACGACGCCAGAAAAGATTCTTCATGACCCACAAGTGTAGGGGATCTATCATAGTCCTTTCAATAAGTAAGAGTGTCAAACCCAACGAGGAGCAGAAGGAAATGACAAGCGTTTTCAGTAAGGTATTCTCTGCAAGCACTGAAATTATCGGTGACAGATAATTTTGTGATCAGGTAATTCATAATGGGTAACAAGCAATGAAAGTAAATAAGGTGCAGCAAGGTGGCCCAATCCTTTTTGTATCAAAGGACAAGCCTAGAAAAAATCTAATATAGAGAAAACCGCTCCCGAGGACACATGGGAATTATCGTCAAGCTAGTTTTCATCACGCTCATATGATCCGCGTTCGTTACTTTGATAATTTGATATGTGGGTGGACCGGTGCTTGGGTACTGCCATTTCTTGGACAAGCATCCCACTTATGATTAACCCCTATTGCAAGCATCTACAACTACAAAAGAAGTATTAAGGTAAACCTAACCATAGCATGAAACATATGGATCCAAATCAGCCCCTTACGAAGCAACGCATAAACTAGGGTTTAAGCTTCTGTCACTCTAGCAACCCATCATCTAGTTATTACTTCCCAATGCCTTCCTCTAGGCCCAAATAATGCTGAAGTGTCATGTAGTCGACATTCACATAACACCACTAGAGGAGAGACAACATACATCTCATCAAAATATCGAACGAATACCAAATTCACATGTCTACTAATAGCAAGACTTCTCACATGTCCTCAGGAACAAACGTAACTACTCACAGAGCATATTCATGTTTATAATCAGAGGGGTATTAATATGCATTAAGGATTTGAACATATGATCTTCCACCAAATAAACCAACTAGCATCAACTACAAGGAGTAATCAACACTACTAGCAACCCGCAGGTACCAATCTGAGGTTTTGGTACAAAGATTGGATACAAGAGATGAACTAGGGTTTGAGAGGAGATGGAGCTGGTGAAGATGTTGATGGAGATTGACTCCCTCCCGATGAGACGATCGTTGGTGATGACGATGGTGATGATTTCCCCCTCCCGGAGGGAAGTTTCCCCCGCAGAACAGCTCTGCCAGAGCCCTAGATTGGTTCCGCCAAGGTTCCGCCTCGTGGTGGCGGAGGTTTGTCCCGTAAGCTTGCTTATGATTTTTTTTCCAGGGTAAAAGCCTTCATATATCATAAGATGGTCACCGGAGGGCTTCCAGGGGGCCCACGAGGCAGGGGGGCATGCCCAGGGGGGTAGGGCGCGCCCCACCCTAGTGGCCAGGGTCTGGGGCCCCTCTGGTACTTCTTTCGCTCAATATTTTTTATTAATTCCAAAAATGACTTTCGTGGAGTTTCAGGACTTTTGGAGCTGTGCAGAATAGGTCTCTAATATTTGCTCCTTTTCCAGCCTAGAATCCCAGCTGCCGGCATTCTCCCTCTTCATGTAAACCGTGTAAAATAAGAGAGAATAGGCATAAGTATTGTGACATAACTTGTAATAACAACCCATAATAAAATAAATATCGATATATAAGCATGATGCAAAATGGACATATCACGACCCACCGAGTTCACTTGACATAGCCACTGCCAGAAACCCTAACAGTTAGGTCACACAGATACAGATCTTGGTCTCACCGAGATGGCCTTTCAAACTCCCTGTGTCTTGTTGTAATTATTTCGGTCTCACCAAAATGTTGCAATCGATCTCATCGAGTTTGCTTGACAGATTCTATGAGTGCTTATTGCTGCACTTCGGTCTCACCAAGTTGATGCAATCGGTGCTACTGAGATGAATTTTGCCTGACCTAGCACATCACTCCCACCAAGTTGTTCTAGTCAGTCCAACCGAGATTTCTAACATTCATGTTTTTTAACTTATCGGCGCCACCGAGATGAGTTAAAAGTGTGTAATGGTTGAATTTTGTGTGGAGGCTATATATACCCCTCCACCCCTCTTCATTTGTGGAGAGATCCATTAGAACGTTCCTACACTTCCATCATTCATTTTCTGAGAGAGAACCACCTGCACATGTGTTGAGATCAAGAGATTCCGTTCCAACTGTCGGTGTCAAAACCGGCGGATCTCGGGTAGGGGGTCCCGTTCTGTGCATCTTAGGCTGATGGTAACAAGAAGCAAGGGAAACAATGTTTACCTAGGTTCAGTCCCTCTCGATGGAGGTAAAACCCTACTTCCTGCTTGATTAATATTGAAGATATGTGGAATACAAGAGTAGATCTACCACGAGACCATAGAGGCTAAACCCTATGAGCTAGCCTATGATGGTATGATTGTAATTGTGATCGGCCTTCTAAGGACCATCCTCTCCGGTTTATATAGACACCAGAGAGTTAGGGTTTACATGGAGTCGGTTTCAAGGAAGGAAATATAATATCCGGATCGCCAAGCTTGTCTTCCACGCAAAGGAGAGTCCCATCCGGACACGAGCCGAAGTCTTGAGTCTTGTATCTTGACGCTTCTACAGTCCGGACGATGAATACAATACGGCTGTACGGATACCCCCTTATCCAGGACTCCCTCAGTAGCCCCTGAACCAGGCGTCAATGTCGATGAGTCCGGCGCGCAGTCTTGTCTTCGGCATTGCAAGGCGGATTCCTTCTCCGAATACTCCAAGGTTCCCATCACAATGAACAATGTCCGGCATCTTCATCAATGTTATACTCCTCGACTTCTGTGTATCAATAATGACCATTTGCACGTGTCGAACGAATGTGAGGAGTCGAGACATTTTTGCATTTGCCACCCTTGGTCCTTCGGGATAGCCGCCTATTTGAAGAGATGGGGATTCCCAGATCCAAACCTCACTCTCCCTCCTCGAGCAAGCATCCAATAGAGCACCCAGAAAAAACCATTCCAGCATGGCCGGTCATCACAACTCTTCTGCTTGTTCCTCTTGCCCCAAGCCGGGAGACTGGGAAGAGTGTTCAGTTTCTCATAGCCATTTGATAGAGCTACAAACCCAAGGGCTCCTCCCGCCGACATTCATGGTCCCTATGCGAGCCGGAGTGGCTACCTATAACGGCGGAGAACAAGCGGAGAGATCCCCCAATCTGTCTCCAGAGGAGCGAATATGCTTAATTCCGCATCTGTTAAGGGTCGTCGGGTTTCCTATTCATCCATTCCTTCGTGGGCTTCTGGAGTTCTACGGCCTCCAGCTGCACAATCTTACCCCAGCCTCCATACTGCATATAGCAGGGTACGTCGCCCGTTGCGAGCTATTCCTAGGCTGTGAGGCTCATTTCGGATTGTGGAAGAAGTTGTTCTGCCTTGTCCCCCGCAACCAGGGAGAATCCCTATGTCAAGTGGGCGGGGCCGAAGTATGGCGTATTGCTGCGACCAGATACCTGTCCGGTACTCCCAAGAAGTCTCCAGGCAACTGGGCTTCAGAGTGGTTTTATATTGACGACGCTCCTCTTCTGGATCCAATCCGGATAGGACTCCCCAAGTTCAATAACTCTCCGCCGAGGGTGCGTCTAAGATGGCGCCCCCGAGGCCCCCAAGAAGAGGATTCCAGGGAAGTACATTTCCTGATGAACAGGATAAAGTTACTGGCCAAATCCGGACTGACGATAGTCGAGGTGATGGCAATATGTATAATGCGGGGAGTGCAGCCGCTTCAATATCGGAGCAATCCCATGTGGCACTACAACAGGACAGATGATGCCACCCGCTGCGGCCGTAAGGGTCTGGACTCCCCCACCGCTCTGGCAAGGATACTGTCCGACCTGTACAAAGGAGAAGAGGAGGAATTCCTCCATATCAAACCGCGAGACGGATTCTCCATGTACAATCCCCCAAACTGGGTAAGTCATTATTTATTTTATAGCTTCACTCATTGTGGCGTTCTTTGCTAAAGTTCACCTGCGTCGATATTTCCAAGCAAGAACTAAGGAGGGACGTGGAAGGAATCACCAGCCCTTCTCCGCAGCCAAAGGACCCCAAAAGGGCCCTGGATCCAGGACTCGAAGAAGACCCAAATGCGGCCGTGGAGCTTGTCGACGGGATATTTTATCGGGCGAGCCGTGGCGGTGCCCCAGTGCCTATTACCGCCGATTATCCCGGACTGTTACCTTCGTCGCGTGTAAGCCAAGCCAAAAACGCGATCCTCCGAAGAGAATTCTCTCCTGATGTCACACCTTATCCCTAATATGTCGTGCTTTTGCAGAAGCGACGTTCGGAGCACAGGGCCGAGCCCCTAGGGACCCGTCAGCCACAGCCGTCTGGATCGGGTAGGCTCAAGAGGAAGGCGATTAGAACTGACACGCCTCTAGAGAGGTAAGAAAACAACCTGTCATGCAATTTTGTTGTCTTCTGAAGTATAACAGCGCCCTTCGTACATTTTGGTAGGAGGAGGAGTATCCGGACAGTATCCGGAGATCCTGCCAACTACGCCTCCACCAGTCGGGCTCCAAGACCAACTTCGAGAGAGGAGGCGGACGTAAGGCCGACGCCGCATAGTCTTCCAACAGAGGACGCAGATATGCTCTCCGCCACCAATTCGGAGGTAGAGAGTGCCATGGATCATCGGCGTCGGCGGGCCGTGGTTCGCAACAACATCTTCTCCAAAGAGGCGTTTAATGCCTTCAACTCGGCAGACGCATACATCCGAGCTGCTCAAAGCGGACTCGCCCGGGCGACAGTCCAGTATACCAAAGATATACGGGTAAGAAAGCTTTAAGAGCATATATATAGTAGTAGCCCCTGAGACTTGAAATGGTTGAAACAACAGTTTTAAGTATCAATTCATGTGCAGATTCTTGTTGATAAGAATGAGCAATTGGATTGGGAGCTAGAGGAGTGCAAGACTCAGCTGAGGGCCACATTTTCCAAGCTAGAGGAATCCCAGAAGGCCTCGTGTGGTAATATTTATCTGAATTATATAATGCACCAGTTGGCAACCGGCTATTATGACAAATTTAACAGACAGTTCTGTAGACAACCACGGAGTAAATTCGGAGGGCGGCGGGGAGGACGAGTCGCATCTCCAGAGGCAAATAAAGGCCGGTGAGAGCATCCTGACGCACGTGAAGCATGATAAGAATATGCTCCAAGATGCCAATGTTCGGCTGGACGTGGAATTAAAAGACGTCCGCGCACAGCTGGCGGACTCCGTGAAGGAGAACAAAAGGCTTCGCCACGGCATTTATCGTGAGTGCCTAAACGAACTGTAGTATAGTTCGGCGAGGAAGCATATTGAAAAAGTTATGTTTGCAGGAATGCTGACGGGTTTCCTTGAGGAGGAGATGCCCGCATCTGCAGGTGATTTACTGCAGGACCTCTCACAACTGCACGAGCGAGCTCGGCAGGTGATGCAGGGCATTGCGCGGTCTTTGTGGCCATCAAGCTCCCTGCCAAAGGGCATGGGGGGGGGGCTTGTGGACATGCTTCAGGGAGCACGACAGCGCTTCCGTTTGTGGAAGATATCCGCCTACCGACAAGGTGCAAGAGAAGAATGGGCGATGGTGAAGACGCGCTACACCAAGCTGGACCTGAACCATATGGCCGAAGTTGGACCGGCCGGGCCAGATGGGCAAGAAATTCCCGTGAGTCTGGTATATGACCAAGTGGCGATAGCCGCAAAGTATTCTCAACAGGATTGTAAGTTAGATAGCCTGTTGGGTGGTATAGAGGATGAATATAATCAGTCCAAATGGTTGTGTAATTCGATGGACATAAGTAGCCCCTAGCTGGATTTAAAATCATCTGTCGTGGCAGACCTTTTCGCTTCAGCCCCCGAATCCTAAAGTCCGAGGTGTGTCCGAATACCTGCTCGGTTAAATAAAACTGGAGTATGCGTGGAGACCAGGCGTAGGGGTCATAAGTGCTTGAACAGACAAGTACCCAACTAGTTATGTTATATTGCATGGTTAGCAAGAAACATCTTCTAGGGAGAATAGTTCCGTTAAGGGTTCCTTTCCCTGGGTAAGCATGTGTCAAGGCACATGTCCGGACTGCGAACCAAAGCGCGGGATACGAAACTTCTGGGGATTAATGTTATAATAAACGAAGTCATCTTTTGTTCACCGACCGAATATTCTCTTAAGGAAACTAGCTTTCGGCTTCACCCAGTCTGAGGTACACATCCGGCTCAACCGACAGTAACAATCGCAGAGGTGCTCCCCTTATGCCCTAGCCGAATTAACGGGAACGTAGGGCATAAACACAGGAGCCAGGCAACCCAGCTTGGCCACGTCTTAAGTCGTATCAATGCATATAATGGTGAAGAAAAGGCACACATGGAAAAAGAAATGCATGTGTGATGGGCAAGAAGCCCTTAAAGTAATTTATATTAAGCTTCCGTATAGGAAGCCCCCAGGTAAAGTTTACACACATAATGCGGCCGGAGTAATCCGGGAATCCACACTGTATGAAATACTTGTGTGAAAAGAAAGATATCAAGAAAGGGAAAAGGGAGGGAGCATAATTGAAAAAGGATGGTTAAGGAGACGAACACTGAGTTCGGCGCTAGGCATAGAATCTCTGGAGTCTGGCCGCGTTCCAAGGGTTCGGCTCGAGTCTGTTATCGGATGCATTACGTAAGAGGTACGCTCCTCCAGTGAGAACTTTGTCAATGATGAAGGGGCCTTCCCACTTGGGTTTGAGCTTGTCCTTCTTCTTCTCTGGTAAGCGTAGAACGAGTTCGCCAATATTATAAGTTTTGGCCCGCACTTCTCTGCTTTGGTATTGTCGAGCATGTTGCTGATAGAATGCGGAACGGGCCTTAGCGACATCGCGCTCCTCCTCCAGGGCATCCAAATTATCCTGCCAATCTAACTCGACTTCCTTCTCTTCATACATGTGTACACGTGGCGAATCATGTATTATGTCGCATGGTAGTACTGCTTCCGCTCCGTACACCATAAAAAAGGGTGTGTATCCGGTGGTGCGATTCGGCGTGCTCCGCAGCCCCCAGAGTACAGATTCGAGCTCCTCGGCCCACTGAGTATCCGACTCTGTCAAGGATCGCACTAGTCTGGGTTTGATGCCGCTCATAATAAGACCGTTTGCCCGTTCGACCTGGCCATTTGTTTGAGGATGGTAGACAGAAGCATAATCAAGCTTAATGCCCATTTTGCCGCACCAAGATTTCACCTCATCGGCCGTGAAATTTGAGCCATTATCGGTGATGATGTTGTGGGGGACACCGTATCGGTGTACGACCCCGAATATAAAGTCTATAACTGGTCCGGATTCGGCCATTTTCACTGGTTTAGCTTCTATCCATTTGGTGAACTTGTCAACCATATCCAACACCCAGACCGCGAAGGGCCAAGTTATGGGGATTGTTTGGAGAGCGGTAGGGGGCATATGGCTCTAATTGGCGAAGAGCTAGCAACCAACGCAGTGTTGGACAAGGTCCTGTGCGTCTGCTCGGGCCGTCGGCCAATAGAAACCTGTACGGAAGGCCTTGCTGACTAGTGCTCGAGCCGCAGCGTGATGCCCGCCCAGTCCAGCGTGGATTTCAGCCAAGAGTTGTCGCCCTTCCTCTTCGGAGATGCACCTTTGGAGCACTCCGGTAGTACTTTTCTTATAGAGTTCTCCTTCATGGACTTTGTAAGCTTTAGAGCGCCGGACAATGCAGTGTGCTTCATTTTGGTCTTCAGGGAGCTCCTGCCTATTTAGGTAGGCCAATAAAGGCTCAGTCCATGAGGCGATGACAACCATTATTTCGTGGGCTGACGATGTTATTTCGGAGGTAGAACCTTCGACTATGTCTGATAGTTCGGAATCTGGGGATGTATTTGGATCCGTGCTGGTATTGCTGGACTCCCCTTCCCATACCACGGATGGCTTGAACATCCTTTCCAGGAATATGTTAGGTGGGACGGGGTCGCGTTTAGCGCCGATGTGTGCAAGGACATCTACCGCTTGATTGTTTTCTCGAGCCACATGGTGGAATTCAAGCCCCTCGAACCGAGTTGACATTTTAAGGACGACATTGCGATATGCCGCCATTTTCGGATCCTTGGCATCAAAGTCTCCATTTATTTGTGATATTGTGAGGTTTGAATCCCCACGTACCTCTAGGCATTGAATTCCCATGGAGACTGCCATCCGGAGACCGTGCAACAGAGCCTCGTATTTGGCTGCATTTTTGGAGTATGTGTATAATATTTGGAGGACGTACTGGACCGTGTCCCCTATGGAAGAAGTCAGGACTACACCTGCTCCCAATCCGTCCAGCATTTTAGAGCCGTCAAAGTGCATGATCCAGTTAGAGTACGTGTCGTACTCTTTAGGGAGTTCGGCTTCCGTCCATTCGGCGATGAAGTCGGCTAATACTTGTGACTTGATAGCCCACCGAGGCTTGTACGTTATGTCAAACGGAAGGAGTTCGATGGCCCATTTAGCAATCCGGCCTGTGGCATCGCGGTTATTTATTATATCGTTGAGTGGTACTTCGGAGGCCACCGTAATCGAACACTCTTGAAAGTAGTGTCGGAGCTTTCGGGATGCCATGAAGACTGCGTATGCAATTTTTTGATAGTGTGGGTATCGGGATTTGCATGGGGTGAGGACTGTGGATACGTAATAAACCGGCTTCTATAGCGGGAATTTGTAGCCATCAACCTCTCATTCGACGACGAGTGCTGCGCTTACAACTTGATGTGTTGCAGCTATGTATAGCAACATAGGTTCACCGATAGTTGGCGCTGTTAGGACTAGATTACTCGCCAATAAGGTCTTTATTTCATCTAGTCCGGCCGCGGTTGCATCCATCCACACGAAGTGTTCGGTGCGCCGAAGGAGGCGATAAAGAGCCAATGCCTTTTCTCCTAACCTGGAGATAAAGCGGCTCAAAGCAGCCACGCATCCAGCTAATTTATGGATGTGTTTGAGGTCTGTTGGTATAGCCAACTGTGACAAAGCTCGGATTTTTGCCGGATTAGCTTCAATTCATCTATTGGAAACGATGAAGCCCAGCAGTTTTCCAGAGGGGACGCCGAAAGCATTTCTCCGGATTCAGCTTGATGTCGTATGTTCGTAAGTTGTCGAACGTAAGCCTCAAGTCATCAATTAGAGTTTCGACATGTCTTGTTTTTACGACGATGTCGTCCACGTATGCCTCCACTGTTTTGCCGATTTGCTTTTCCAGGCATGTTTGAATCATGCGTTGATAGGTTGCTCCGGCATTCTTAAGCCTGAAAGGCATAGTGTTGAAGCGGAAAGGGCCGTATGGCATTATGAAAGCTGTTGCAGCTTGGTCGGACTCTGCCATCTTTATTTGATGGTATCCAGAGTATGCATCGAGGAAACACAGCGAGTTGTGTCCGGCTGTGGCATCAATGATTTGATCGATGCGAGGGAGGGGAAAGGGATCCTTGGGGCAAGCCTTGTTAAGGTCTTTGAAGTCGACGCACAGGCGACAGGAGTTATCCTTCTTTGGTACCATTACCAGGTTCGCCAGCCAATCCGGATGTTTGATATCTCTGATGAATCCAGCCTCAAGTAACTTGGCTAGCTCCTCCCCCATGGCTTTCCATTTGGGCTCCGAAAATCGCCTTAGGGTCTGTTTAACAGGTTTGTATCCCTTTAGTATGTTAAGGCTATGTTTGGCCAATCCACGTGGGATGCCCGGCATGTCCGATGGGTGCCAGGCGAAGATATCCCAATTCTCACGCAAGAAGTCGCGCAGTGCCGCGTCCATAGCGGGGTTCAACTGTGTCCTAATGGAAGCTGTCTTCGTGGGGTCCGTTGGGTGGACTTGGAATTTGACTATCTCATCTGCGGGTTTGAATGAGGTGGACTTGGGTCGCTTGTCGAGTATCACGTCGTCCCTGTCCACGGTGGCGCATAGCATGGTTAATTCTTCTGCCGCTAGGGTTTCAGATAATGCTTCCAAGGCCAACGCCGTGGTTTTGTTTTCGGCGCGGAGTGCGACGTCTGGATCACTAGCTAGAGTGATGATCCCATTGGGTCCAGGCATTTTAAGCTTCATGTACCCATAATGGGGTATGGCTTGAAAGCTCGCGAACGCGTCCCGCCCTAGAAGGGCATGGTATCCGCTGTTGAAAGGAGCCACTTGGAATGTGATTTCTTCGGACCTGTAATTCTCTGGGGTGCCGAATACCACGTCGAGTGTGATTTTTCCCACACACCGAGCCTCCTGACTAGGGATAATTCCCCTGAAGTTCGTGCCACTTTGTTCAATGCGGCTTTTGTCAATCTCCATCTTTTTGAGGGTTTCTTCATAGATTAGGTTTAATCCGCTTCCGCCGTCCATGAGTACTTTAGTGAGCTGAAAGCCATCCACTATTGGGCTGAGGACCTGAGTGGCCAGCGCCCGGACGGACTAGAATTGGGGTTCGTCACTGGCATTGAAGGTTATAGCAGTGTCGTTCCACGGATTTACTTTTGCCACATGGAAAATTTCAGCGGAGCTTCGATGCGCTCGCTTGCGCCTATTGTTTGAGGTGAAGGTCTCGAAGACTGTCAGCACCGTATTGTGTTCTTTGGCGGGATGTGGTTCTGCTTTATGGCTCTCGAGGAGATCCTCGCCACTCTTAGCTACCTGCCAGAGTATCCAACATGCTCTAAGGCTATGGGTCGGCGTAGCGTCCGGCGTGCTGTGAAGCTTACACGGCCCGTTGAGCCATCCTTCCAATACGGTTCCACGCCCTGGGGCGGGCTTTGGTTTCTTGGGAATTGAGTTGGTCGACTTACGAGAGTTCAGCCGTTTAGTTCGGACAAAGGTTCCAGTGAGGGTCGTACTATCCCAAAATTATGTCTGGGTTTTCCAGGCACTTTCCATCGCATAGTACTTTTGTACTATGGTTGCCAAGTCCGTAAGGTGCTCTATGTCACGGCGACTTATATCATTAAGGAGTCCTTTGTTCGTGCAGTTTCTACAGAAAAGAGAGGCTACGTCCTCCTTGTGGCAGTCCTTGACCGTATTAAGAGCAAGGAGAAATCTGGCCCAGTAACGATGTACCGTCTCTTGGGGCTCCTGCCGGACACGGGAGAGACGGATTAAGTCCGAGCGGGCGTCATTGGCTAAAGCCAGATTTTGATCCGATCTGACGCCCGGGGACACGGGAAGTACCGAGCCTGACAGTTCGGGATCTGGAGTATTACCTGATACCTTTGCCCCAGCACCCGATTCTAAGTTCGGGACCTAGGTCATGTAGTCCTTTGGGTGGGTGTTCAGCTCACTGAATTTGGTGATCCGAACATAATTCGTCCTCAAAGTTGAGGGGCGACCCATGTGTGATTCCTCCACTACCGCTATCTCATGGGTGGCCGGCGGGGATCTAATGTCCCTCTGGTCGGATTTAAGCCCAGTCCGGTCATAGTCCGTAGCGACTCCCAAGGCAGCGATGTGATCCAAGAGCTAGTTAAGAGAGGAGAGCTCCATCGGATCCATCTATTCGGAAAGCTCCGAACCAATGCGAAGGTTATGCGTGATGACCCGAGAGGCCATCGTCGGCGCGAGAGCCGATGGGGCGGTCATAATGAAGCCGCCAAGCCGAAGAGTCTGGCCTACAGCCAGCGCTCCCCCAGAAGTGATATCGTCCTTGACAACGAGACGAGCCATCGAGCCCTTACAGCGGCGACACAGAGGAACTCTCAATGAAAGCACCAATGTCGGTGTCAAAACCGGCGGATCTCGGGTAGGGGGTCCCGATCTGTGCGTCTTAGGCTGATGGTAACAGGAAGCAAGGGACACAATGTTTACCCAGGTTCGGGCCCTCTCGATGGAGGTAAAACCCTACTTCCTGCTTGATTAATATTGAAGATATGTGGAATACAAGAGTAGATCTACCACGAGATCATAGAGGCTAAACCCTATGAGCTAGCCTATGATGGTATGATTGTAATTGTGATCGGCCTTCTAAGGACCATCCTCTCCGGTTTATATAGACACCAGAGAGTTAGGGTTTACATGGAGTCGGTTACAAGGAAGGAAATATAATATCTGGATCGCCAAGCTTGTCTTCCACGCAAAGGAGAGTCCCATCCGGACATGAGCCGAAGTCTTGAGTCTTGTATCTTGACGCTTCTACAGTCCAGACGATGAATACAGTACGGCTGTACGGATACCCCCTTATCCAGGACTCCCTCAGTAGCCCCTGAACCAGGCGTCAATGACGATGAGTCCGGCGCACAGTCTTGTCAGCCATGAGTTCTAAAGGATTCCGCATCAGCCAATTCGGATTATGTTACCAGATTATTAGAAGAACTTCATGATATATGTATTTTGGAGGATTTGCTAAGATTTGATGCAAAATTTTGATGGCTAGGCACTATACTTCACATAAGCACAATTTCCAGGTTTTCTTTTCATTGTTGTAGCTTAGCAAGGAATACCCAAACGGTTACGGTTATAGTTATGCATGCACTTTGGATCTATCAGATGTCTGGATGAGCCGCAGATCCACATTCACTGATGCAAAGGTATGCTGCTAGCTTATCATGTTGCTACAAATTTGGAAATGCTATCGTACGTCCATGGCTCAGGATAAGGATTTCGTGATCAGGTATGTTTCTCAAATTCGGAAATGCTGTCATATAGATCAGGTATGTTTAGACATAAATTCGCTCTGTATGATGCACCCATGGCTCAAGATAAGGATTTCGTGATCTTCTATTTGCCACATCTCTGTATTTCTCATCTAAACAAGAATTCATAATGTTTCCTTTGGATTTAAGTAAAACTATTGATCCACATTCTACTGCTTACCAAATCGCTCACTTTTCTTTGTGCTGATAGGGTATTCACCATTAGTTACAAGTCTGTATGGTTTTGAGTTACTGTTTCACTAATTAACACCTGCAAGTAAGGAGTCTTGATGAAGTGAACGATATGTGTGCATGATTCCGATTAGGCTGTGTCAGGTTGATACCTTTTGTGCAGAAGGGTTTCACGTTGTAAGTATGCTCCCTGTGGTAATTCTGTTGTGCTCCATGGCTAGCTTGTTGTACATGGCTCGTATGTGATTCGTCTCCATCGTATCTACTTTTCCTAATGTTTTTCCTCTTGTTTTGGACTCTAATTTGCATTATTTGAATGAAACTAACCCAGACTGGCGTTGTTTTCAGCAAAACTACCATGGTGTTGTTTTTGTGCAGAAATAAAAGTTCTCGGAATGGAATAAAACTTTGCGAGGATTTTTTATACAATAAAAGAGAATTTCTGGAGACAAGAACCACTGGAGGGGGGCACCTTGGTGGGCACAACCCACCAGGGCGCGCCACCCCCTCCAAGCGCACACATGTGGGTTGTCCCCACCTAGTGGCCCCGCACACCCTAAAACCGCCGCTATAAAATCCTATTTTTCCAAAAAAAATAGGGGAGAAAGAATTATCGCGTTTCACAATACGGAGCCGCCGCCGTCTCTTGTTCTTCATCTGGAGGCCAGATCTGGAGTCCGTTTGGGGCTTCGGAGAGTGGGATCTTTCATCTTCGTCATCACGAACACTTCTCCATCGCTAATTCCATGATGCTCCCCCCCCCCCGAGAGTGAGTAATTCCTTTGTAGGCTTGCTGGTCGGTGAGGAGTTGGGTTAGATTCATCATGGAATCGAGTTAGTTTTGTTAGGGCTTGATCCCTAGTATCCATTATGTTCTGAGATTGATGTTGCTATGACTTTGCCATGCTTAATGCTTGTTACGTTGGTGCCATGATTTCAGATCTGAACCGTTTATGTTATCACCATTATATATATGTTCTAGATCCGATCTTGCAAGTTATAGTCACCTACTACGTGTTATGATCCGGCAACCCCGGAGTGACGGACCACTCCCGGTGATGACCTTAGTTTTAGGAGTTCATGTATTCATCGTGTGCTAATGCTTTGTTCTGGTACTCTATTAAAAGGAGGCCTTAATATCCCTTAGTTTCCAATAGGAC
Organism: Triticum aestivum; assembly: GCF_018294505.1. Taxonomy (NCBI): domain Eukaryota; kingdom Viridiplantae; phylum Streptophyta; class Magnoliopsida; order Poales; family Poaceae; genus Triticum; species Triticum aestivum. Next base: position 468,268,850 of record NC_057798.1, on the reverse strand, counting down.
CCCGCTGCCACGGCAGGGTAGGACAAAAGATGTCATGCAAGTTCTTTCCATAAGCACGTATGACTATTTACGAAATACATGCCTACATTATATTTATGAACTGGAGCTAGTGTCGTATCGCCCTAGGTCATGATTGTCTCATGATGAATATCATCCAACGAATCACCGATCCAATGCCTACGATTTTCCTACATATTGTTCTTGCTAAGTTACTACTGCTATTGTTACTACTATACTTGCTACAAAATCACTGCTATCACGGTTACTGTTACTATTGTTGTTGCTACTACTATCAAAACTATCATACTACTTTGCTACTGATCACTTTGCTGCAGATAATTAATCTCCAGGAGTGATTGAATTGACAACTCAACTGCTAATACTTGCAACTATTCTTTGGATCCCCTTGTATAGAATCTATAAATTTGGGTTGAATACTCTACCCTCGAAAACTATTGCGATGCCCTATACTTGTGGGTTATCAAGACCTTTTTCTGGCGCCGTTGCCGGGGAGCATAGCTATATTTGTTGAGTCACTTGGGATTATTATCATATTATCACTATGAAGAATCTGAAGGATGCTAAGACTAAGATTTTCCCTTTAAGACGAGGGGAGGTAAGGAACTGCCATCCAGCTCCGCTTTAGATTCACCTTCTGTTATAAGTAAACTTGCAACACCACCACATGCTATTAATTCTGATATGTCGCAAGTTATTGATGATGCTACTTCTGCTATGAATGCTACTCATGATGATGCTAGTACCTTGCTTGATGATAATGTGCCATTAGGTGAATTTGTTGATGAACAAATTGCTAGAGTAAGACAACATGATATTGTTGAAACTGATGATGAGCTTGAAATTGAAAATCTTGAAACACCTATTAGAACTATCCCTCCTAGATATGAATTGCCAAAGGTACCGGAAGGTTATGTTATTGGTGAGGAGGCAACTAGAGATATTCTTGCTTGTAAGGATAGAGATGATCTAGAAAAATTATTATGCAAGTATAAAGAAAGATCTTTGAATGCTAGAATGGAATGTGATCCAAAGTTTGCTACTTCACCTATCTTTATTGATGATGAGGATTATGAATTCTCTATCAACCTAGAGTTAATTACTCTAGTTGAATCTGATCCTTTCCGTGGTTATGAAACTGAAACTGTTGTGGCACATCTTACTAAATTGAAAGACATAGCCACCCTTTTTGCTCATGATGAGAAGACTCGCTATTACTATATCCTCAAATTATTTCCATTTTCATTAAAGGGTTATGCTAAAGCTTGGTACAATATTGTTGCTCCTGGTTGTGTGCGTAGTCCCCAAGATATGATTTATTACTTCTCTGAAAATATTTCCCTGCTCATAAGAAACAGCTGCCTTGCAGGAAATATTTAACTTTGTGCAAATTGAAGAAGAGAGTCTCATAGAAGCTTGGGGGAGTCTTCTCCAATTGCTTAATGCTTTGCGTGATCATCCTATTAAGAAAAATGAAATACTTGATATCTTCTATAATGGACTAACCGATGCTTCTAGGTATTTCCTAGATAGTTGTGCTGATTGTGTCTTCAGGGAATGGACTATTGAGAAAGCTGAAGAATTATTGAATAACATATTGAAAAATTATGATGATTGGACTCCTCCTGAAACACCGTTTAAACCCACTCCGAAGAAGAGGGGTATCTTATATCTTAGTCCTGAAGATATGCAAGAGGCAAAGAAATCTATGAAGGAAAAAGGTATTAAACCAGAGGATGTTAAAAATTTACCACCTATTGAAGAAATACATGGGCTTGACACACCGCCACCACCTAAGGTGGTAGAGGTAAATTCTCTAATGAAATTCAATGATAGCAATAATCCTCATAATAAACATCCTAGCCAACGCCTTTCTGAGTTTGATAATTACATTAGAAAGCAAGATCACTTCAGTGCAAATGTTAGGGAACAATTGAAATACAACTCTGATATGATTGCTCGCTTAAGTGACTTGTTATTTAGAATCTCAAATGATGTTAGAGGTGTAGGAAAGCATGCGTCTATGGTTTAAACTTAATTAGAACAAGTGGCTAAATCTCAAAGAGAGTTACTTGATGAAATGAACAATAATACGAGTGATTTTGTTGTTAGAGTAGCAATTAGAGGAGGTGAAATGACTTAGGAACCACTTTATACTTAGGGACACCCAAAGAGAATTGAACAAGACTCCCAAACAATTAACACTGATGCAGCTTGCTACCTCTCAAGCTAGCGTTGGTTTTCCCTTGAAGAGGAAAGGGTGATGCAGCAAAGTAGCGTAAGTATTTCCCTCAGTTTTGAGAACCAAGATATCAATCCAGTAGGAGACGATGCACAAATCACCGAATACATGCACAAACAATCAAGAACTTGCAACCAAAGTGATAAAGGGGTTGTCAATCCCTTCACGGTCACTCGCAAAAGTGAGATCTGATAGAGATAGATAAATGGTAAAGTAAATATTTTTGGTATTTTTGGTTTATTGATTGAAAAGTAAAGATTGCAAAATAGTAGATCGGAAACTAGCAAGATGTAAACGATATTCAATAATATGGAAACGAGACCCAGGGGCCATAGGTTTCACTAGTTGCTTCTCTCGAGATAGCATATATTATGATGGGTGAACAAATTACTGCCGAGCAATTGATAGAAAGGCGCATAATTATCATGACATCTAAGTCAACGATTATGAACATAGGCATCACGTCCGTGTCAAGTAGACCGACTCCTGCCTGCATCTACTACTATTACTCCACACATCAACCGCTATCCAACATGCATCTAGAGTATTAAGTTCATAAAGAACGGAGTAACCCATTAAGCAAGATGACATGATGTAGAGGAATTAACTCAAGCAATATGATGGAAACCCCATCTTGTTATTCTCAATGGCAACAATACAATACATGCCTTGCTGCCCCTACTGTCACTAGGAAAGGACACCGCAAGAACCCAAAGCTAAGCACTTCTCCTATTGCAAGAAAGATCAATCTAGTAGGCCAAACTAAACCGATAATTCGAAGAGACTTGCAAAGATATCAAATCATGCATATAAGAATTCAGAGAAGAACCAAATAATATTCATATATAATCTTGTTCATAAATCCACAATTCATCGAATCTCAGCAAACAAACTGCAAAAGAATATTAAATCGAATAGTTCTCCAAGAACATCGAGGAGAACTTTGTATTGAGAATCAAAGAGAGAGAAGAAGCCATCTAGATAATAACTATGGGCTCGAAGGTATGTGTAAACTACTCACGCTTCATTGGAGAGGTAATGGTGTTGATGTAGAAGCCCTCCGTGATCGAATCCCCCTCCGGCAGATCGCTGGAAAAGGCCCCAAGATGGGATCTCACGGGTACAGAAGGTTGCGGCGGTGGAAAAGTGGTTTCGTGGCTCCCCCTGATGTTTTTAGGGTATAAGAGTATATATAGGCGAAAGAACTAGATCGGTGGAGCTACGAGGGGCCCACGAGGGTGTAACATCCCAATTTTCAATTTGGATGTTATACATAGATCATCATATGCATATCATATTTATCTTTGCATTTTGTTGTGATCCTAGAAATCTTAAGCAACTCAAGGACCCAAGGAGAGAGTTGGAGGTTTCACAAAATTCATATTTGAATTTATTTCAATCTTCAAAAGAGGATCAATTTGATTATATTATTTTTCTCTCCAATTATTTCCAATAATAAAAATAAATGAGAGAAGATAATATGACTTCTTCAACCTAAGAGAAATATTGGAGAAAGAAATTTAAAATCAAATTATTATTTATTTGTATTTTATTTTCTATTTTATTTTAATTAAAAAAAATGGATTTTCAAAAATTGCATCTTAGTCCGGAAAAATGTTCATCTTGTCCTAAATATTAGGTTTGGACGGTGAAAATTGTTTCTGGAATTTCTAGAGTATTTTAATATTTTTTAGGATTTTATTCCCTCTGCGGCGAAATTGTTTTAAAAAATAAAAAAAAGTTTGTACCGATGGCCTCCCACGGCCTCCCACCACCGCAGCGCCCAGCGCCGCCGTCGCCACACACCGTCGCCGCCGCAGCCACATCCGCCGCCACCGATCCGATCTCGCTGCCGCCGATCCGATCTCGCCGCCGCCGCTGCCTCCTGTCTTTCTCGTTGAACCGGTAAGAACCAGCCGGCCGAACGTTTTTTTTTCGGTTTTTAGTTTAGATTATTTTTGGGGTTTACTTAATTAACGAACATTCGTTTGTTTGTTCGTTTTAACGAATGGTTTTTGTTAGATTAGTTCTGTTAATGAACGTTTGCGCCGTAGTTTTTTCATTTTACTTTATTTCGGCCAAGGACCTATCTGCGAATAGTTTTCTCGCGATTTGGCCCCTGATCTTAAAACTAGCGTAACTTTTTACTCGTTTGTCCAAATTAGATGAAACCATCACCTAAATCTTGGTTACGATCTGTTCTTTCCAATTAACCAACTTGAACATGATTTTTCTACTGTAAAATTTGAGTTTAGTTCAGATTAGTAAACGATCTTGTTTCATTCATATTTTGAGTTTTGTTTCTCCGTTTGAGTTATTTCTTTTTGCAAATCATAGATAATCACATATACCTACTGTTAGGATCTAATCCACATGACTATAATGTTGTTAGGTATTACTTTCTATTAGTCTAAGCCATATGCTTGTTTCATGTTTGATTTGGATCTTTTCTCGGTTTTCCCGTTGTTTCGCTTGAGTGATTGCTTATGTATGCTACTGTTTGTCTATGCTAGATTACCCGGAGTGCGACGCTTGTTAGTATGAATCTCTAGAGTTTGCAGATCGTCCGCAAAGCAAGTTACACTTTGATCATACTCTTCTATACCTAGTTTTTACTATGCATTAGTATTCCCCCTCAAGCAATTGCATGAGTAGGATTGGGAACATGTGGTTTGGTTGTAGTGCATGAGGTAGGAACCTAATACTTTTTTACCACCCCGGGAATATACGTTATGCTTATTTATTGCTTAGCCAATCTCGTAGACAGGGATTGGATCGTGATTCACACATGGAAGTTTTGAGAGTTATTAATCTTGGATAACATTAAGGTGGCAACTTTAATATACATCTGGGTGGATTGGTTGAGGCACCTGGGGAACCCGGTGTTGTCTATTTAGGGAAATCTCGGAGTACCTGTGTGATTTTTCCGTCGGTTCGCCACCCAAGCTCAAAGGGATCATATGATATTTCATGCCTAGAAACTTCCATGTGCAGCCACAAGCCATTATGGGCTCTGGCATAGTTGAGTAAGTTGCGTGAGCTCTCGAAGAGGTGGACTAGCAGATGTAGGGGAAAGTAGGTGTACCGGTCTGCCTGGAGTAGAGAATAAGTGCTTCAGAAAGACTATGCCTCGATCATCCGATCATGGATGTGGTCGAGTCTTGTGGGGAAAAGTGTGCAACCTCTGGAGAGTGTATAAACTAATCATGGTTAGTCGTGTCCTCGATTATGGACATCTTGAGTATCTGGAATTGGATATTATTGTTGATCTCATCACTCTTAAATTTAATTAAATTGGGTTTAATGATGATACTTTTAATTGGGATTTGAGTTGGGGGAACCTTCTCAAATATTGAGAAACTTGGGAGTAGTTAAAAAAATTATTCCTTTGCTGTAGGGAAAATCTAGCTTTATGCACAATCATAAAGTTAGAGCCTCCACCAGCCAAATATTGCATGTAGATATAGTTCTTACATTTCATTGCTTTACAGTGTAACTCTGCCAGCATATTCAATGTGCTGACCTACACGGCTGCAACGTCTCATGTTGCAGACTACTCAGACAATGAATAAGGTGAAATAGGTCGTTGTCTTGCACTCAGCTATGCCGTTGGAGTTGATGGACTAATTTAACTTTGAAGTTTCTGAAGATATTTAGTTTAGATGGCCTTCAACCATGATATTTATGTGTAATCATACTCTTTATGAGGACTCGGTGTAATGAGTGCACGATTGAACTCTGTTATAATTCCTCGAGTAATGTGCATGTCAGCATTACCGATCCAGGGATGACACTGAAGCACAGAGACTTTGGTCCATTCGGATCATTGTTGCTACAAGATGGTACCAGAGCACACGCTGACTATAGGACGCAGCCACTAGAATAAGCCACAAGATTTCTCTTCTCTGCTCATTTCTAGTTCTCCTCTATTTCTATTCTATAGACGGTGGACCCCAGGAACAAGTTCACTCAGCCGGATGATGATGTCGGCGTCCTAGATATGGGGGTATCTAGACTTGCCTGCCTTCGGCCTGCGGCGTGGCTCACCAGTGGCCCAGTTCGGCCCGTCTTCACCAACCCAAGCTCAAGACCCTCGCGAGGGGCCAAGCCTCGCGGGGCGGACGACGCAAGGCTTCCTCAGGAGCGGCCTCGCCAAGCAGGCTCGCAAGGAGGTGGAGAGATCAAGGCGAGGAGCACCTTGCGAGGTGAACGTGATGCAAGCCATGACGATCGAGACCAGGCGGGTACCAGGCGGGCGCCGGCCAGCACAGTGTCCTTATTTTCCCTTTGGTGCTAAGGGGGCAAGCGCAGGCGCGGAGTACCAAGGCATCAGGTAAAGGGTTCCATATCGGTGCAACAAGACCAGGACCAGGAGGACGGCAAGACGGAGGTCACCATGGAGCACAAGGTGGCGTCATCGCCAGTGCCTTTGACAGTCGAAGACCACCTTTAGTCAGGATAGCTTGTACTAGTTGTCCCCCTTCAAATACCGCCATTGTGGTATCCCTTCTCGCTCAATATTTGGGAAGATGACTAAGGCCTTTATAAATAGGACTAGCCACTCTCAAGGCAAGGGGATCGACCAATCGAACCTTAGCCAGAACCACCCACACCAGCACAAGAACTCCTCCCCTCGCGAGGCAGTTCTTCCCCCTATACTGTTCCTCATCAGCCCGAGGCAATCCACATACCACATACTGGAGTAGGGTATTACACCACAATGGTCGCCTGAACCAGTATAAATCTCGTGTCCCTTGTGTTGTTCATCTTGCTAACTTAGAACCGCAGCGAGGCGAGGGAGTCGATTGGTAGCAGAAAGATCTCTGCGCGCACCACAGAGTTCAAACCTTAAGGGTCAGCCGGAACCCGAAATCCGACAGACGACACCCCTTTCGGATGACACTTGAAGGATGTCACCAATTACCTGAACATCAGACTACCAAGTTTCACAAGGACTTTCTCTGCAACTATGCCGGAAGAGGAGCACTGGAAGATCAAAGTTTGGGTACCTGGGAGGACATTTGACCAACAACGGAGCCTATTGATTTCTACCTGGATGCACCAAGCTGGAGTTTAGGAAAGAGCATGGCAGCCCATATCACCTTTGGACGTATATGTGAGGTGTATCACCAGGAGCTGGAGAACACCATTTATCAAATATGTGGCCGCTAAAACGAAGAATGGGAGATGATTCGTACCAGGAGGGATGGATCAATTACAGCCTACATTCAGCAGATGGGAGATCATATTCGTCGACAAGAGAATCAAAAACTTATCAACATGAAGAAGATCAAGAAGTTGATGAAGAGAAATAACAAGCTAGAACAGGAACTCAAGTTTACAAGCGATGGATATGAGGAAGAGATTGTCGTACTACTAGAGAAGCATGAAGACCTGAAGAGGAAGCTAGGACTACCAGTGGAGAATCACAAGCGAGAGCAAGCAAAGGAGATCCATTCGGAGGACTACTTCATCCTGGACAACACCGACATAGATAGTGACGCAAGTGATGACAGCGTTGACGACTACGTTGACAAAGCTAGAGCAGATATTATGGAGTCTTCCTCTGCTGAAAATTTCTAGATGACCACCATGTAACTAATAGTATTCCTCCGAATAGTTAGCAATGATTGAGTTTGTAATCATAGGTTAGATCCTTTGTGTGAACCTTGTGTGATATTAATGAAGTGAATTGATTGTGTTTGTCTCATGAGCATATGGGTAGTGAATCTCTCTTAGACCTCATTCTATTCTGTTTTCTCGCTCCTTCTAACCCATCAGATGCCTCCGAGACATGACAATGGATTTTCTTTCCCACCGGAGCTCACCTAGTTGATCTAGCAATAGAATGCCATGATGCCGATACTAGTTCAGAAACAGAACCAAGGCAACAACAACCCACCGCCACCACCCCCTGTTGACCACCTAGCCCATTTTCTAAGGTTGAATCCGCTGGTGTTCTCTAGTAGAACCGAGCTGATTGTTGCAGATGATTGGCTCCGCAAGATTGGAAGAGAGCTGACCACTATAGGATGCACAGATGCGGAGAGAGTGCGCTTTGCCACACATCAGCTTGATGGACCCACGTCATCTTGGTGGGAGAATTTCACCGCCACATACCCCATTGATACAGTTACATGGGATCAGTTTCAGCAGGATTTCCGCATTGCTCATGTTTTAGCCGGAGCTATGAGCATGAAGAAGCGTGAGTTTCGCAACTTGCACCATGGAGGAAGTACCTGGTGAAGGATTATCCCGACGTACTTTTGGAAGAGTTACTAGGCATGCCACTAGATCGAGACACTGAGTTTTTGATTGAGTTATTGCCAGGCACCGGACTAATATCCAAGAGACCATATTGGATGCCAACAAAAGATCTGGAGGAAATTAAGAAGCAGATTAAGGAGTTACTGGAGAAAGGTTACATTCGACCAAGTTCATCACCTTGGGGAGCCCCAGTGCTTCTAGTGGAGAAGAAGGTTGGATCTTTGAGGATGGTTGTTGATTATTGTGCGCCGAATGAGGTGATGATCAAGAACAAATACCCTCTGCCGATGATCAATGATTTGTCTGACCAGTTGCAAGGAGGTAAAGTTTTCTCCAAAATCAATCTTCGATCAGGTTATCACCAGTCTGCACGGACCTTGGGGAATAGGCGAGTTTTAAGGCGAGTGGGGAGGCGCTTGATATTCACTGCCCTTATAAAGAGATAAGGATTCACCCCTTTTCACCCACGCCTTCACTTTCTCTGCCCATCCATCCTCGAGCTCCAACGCCCAAGCTCTCATCCTTTCCGCCCAAAAAAGCACTCCAACCATGTCCAAATCCGGAGCGGAGGGCAAGTGGATGGCCTCCTCCATCAAGGATAAGGACATTACAAAGCTCTGAGAGGCCGGGTACTTGGCTAAGGAAATTGCCCATCGGCTTCCGGCCAAGGGAGAGATCGTCCCCACCCCGAAACCCCGTGAGAGGGTGGTGTTCATCTCGCACTTCGTCCGCAGGCTGGGATACTCTCTCCACCCGTTCGTCCGCGGACTCATGTTCTACTATGGGCTGGACTTCTATAGGATCTTGAAGTATGTCTAGAGGGGGGTGATTAGACTACTTGACCAAATAAAAACTTATCCTTTTCCCAATTTTAGTCTTTGGCAGATTTTAGCAAACTTAGCACAAGTCAAGCAATCTTAACACAATTCAAGCAAGCATGCAAAGAGTATATGAGCAGCGGAAAGTAAAGCATGAAACTTGCAAGAATGTAAAGGGAAGGGTTTGGAGATTTCAAACGCAATTTGGAGACAAGGTGATTTTTGAGCCGTGGTTCCGATAGGTGGTGCTATCGTACATCCACGTTGATGGAGACTTCAACCCACGAAAGGTAACATTTGCGCGAGTCCACAGAGGGCTCCACCCAAGAAGGGTCCACGAAGAAGCAACCTTGTCTATCCCACCATGGTCGTCGCCCACGAAGGACTTGCCTCACTAGCGGTAGATCTTCACGAAGTAGGTGATCTGCTTGCCCTTACAAACTCCTTGGTTCAACTCCACAATCTTGTCGGAGGCTCCCAAGTGACACCTAGCCAATCTAGGAGACACCACTCTCCAAGAAGTAACAAATGGTGTGTTGATGATGAACTCCTTTCTCTTGTGCTTCAAATGATAGTCTCCCCAACACTCAACTCTCTCTCACAGGATTTGGATTTGGTGGAAAGAAGATTTGAGTGGAAAGCAACTTGGGGAAGGCTAGAGATCAAGATTCATATGGTAGGAATGGAATATCTTGGTCTCACAACATGAGTAGGTGGTTCTCTCTCAGAAATGGTAAGTTGGAAGTGTAGGTTTGTTTTGATGGCTCTTTACACGGATGAAGAGGAGGTGGAGGGGTATATATAGCCTCCACACAAAATCTAACCGTTACACACAATTTACCAATCTCGGTGGGACCGAATCAACAAACTCGGTCAGACCGATTTAGTAAACCTAGCGACCGTTAGGGTTTTCGGTGGGACCGACATGCAACTCGGTAGGACCGATATGGTTAGGGTTTGGGCATAACATAATCTTGGTGAGACTGATTACACAACCTCGGTGAGACTGATTTTGGTAATAAGCTAACCAGAGAGTTGGTCAGGTAAACTCGGTGGGACCGATTCGCTCTTTTCGGTGAGACCGGAATGTTACGAAAAGGAAACAGAGAGTACACATTGCAATCTCCGTGGGACTGATCGCTCATCTCGGTGAGACATAAACATTATGAAGGGAAACAGAGAGATTACAATCCCATCTCGGTGAGACCGAGATCCCTATCGGTGAGACCAATTTGCCTAGGGTTTGTGGCAGTGGCTATGACATGTGAACTCGGTGGCGCCGGATAGAAAGAATCGGTGGGGCCGAGTTTTACTTTAGGTTTAGGTCATATGTGGATGTGGGAAAGTAGTTGAGGGTTTTGGAGCATATCACTAAGCACTATGAAGTAAGAAACTCATTATGCAACACCTCATCCCTCCTTGATAGTATTGGATTTTCCTATAGACTCAATGTGATCTTGGATCACTAAAATATAAAATGTAGAGTCTTGAGCTTGAATCTTGAGCCAATCCTTTTATCCTTAGCATTTTGAGGGATCCACTTTTCTCATCCATGCCATGCCATTCATTGAGCTTTCCTGGAATATTTCTCTTGGAATAGTATTAGCTCAATGAGCTATATGTTGTTAGGAATTACCAAAACCACCTAGGGAGAGTTGCACTTTCAATCTCCCCCTTTTTGGTAATTGATGACAATATATAGATCAAAGCTACGACAAAAGATAATAAGATTGAAAAACATCGTTGCTTTGAGAAGTATGTGAAACGTAAGAGCTCCCCCTAAATTTGTGCATAGTTTATGATTTGCTTTGGACTGCAAATGCACATAGAATTAGGTTCATGAGGTACTCTCCCATGTCACATACATCTTGGTGGAGCGCTCAATATGATAATATCCAAAATACATGCACTCATCACCAAGCAAAGTGAATGATCATAATGTCATCCAGCAAGCATTAATGTAGCATATGATCAAACACATGATCATCATTGTATCACACAGGCAATAAGGTATCTCAAGCAAGCGAAAGCAAATAAAGTTCAACCACAAAGACAAGAGAGAACAAAAGCAAACTCTCTCTCTCTCGAAGCCTATGATCTATACATTTTTCTCCCCATTTGGCAACAAGTTACCAAAAAGTTCCTAGAAAATGCATAGTACTATGTCGTCTCTCAGGCTTGGTCTTGATGTGGTGGTGTAGATATGAATCCAAGGACGAAGGCATTAGTTGATGAAGTTGGAGCTGGTGGAGTAGATGCTAGAGCTGGTGGCACTGAGGCTGTAACAGGTGCAGATGATGTTGCTGTTGTGTCTGTCACAGGCACAACAACTGATCTCTGACCTCTATGCACTCTAGCAAATGCCTCAGTGGTTGTCTCCCCCTTCCTCTCCTGCATGTCATCTTGGAGTTGCTCAACAACAGACTGGATCTCAGTTACTTTCACATCCAAGTCATAGAACTTCTGCTCCATGATACTCTCAAGGCTCTCCTGGTTTTGAGTCAGGGTGGCCAACCCTTTCTCAATCCTTAGAGTGGATGCTATCAAGTAACCAAGCTGGTCTTGCTTGCTCTTCAAGAAGTACTCAGATGCCTCATCAATTGTTGGCATCTTGGCAGCCTTCTCAGTCTTTGCCTTCTCCTTCTTTGCTTGTGCTTGCACTGAAGATGGTTCATTTTCATCCATAACCACTTGGTTCTCCTCAAAGTCTGGATAGATAGGCATGTGATCCTTGTCCAACAAGTAAGTGCTAGTGCCCATCTTGGAGTTAATCAGCTCCTGGATCTATGGGGCATACCCACAACTTCTCTTCTGGTCTGCAGCTGTCCTCTTGATTGTTTCAACAATGAGGCTCATGACCTTGAACTTTTGAGGCACATCAAATAAGTGTAGCAAATTAATAGCATGGCCTCTGATCATGTTATGAACACCTGACTTGGGCAAGAGTGTGTGCCTGAGGATCCAGTTGATGGTTGGCAGTCCTGACAGAAGAAAATGTACAGATCCAAACTTGTGAGTCTCAAGTGCTTTATCTGGGATCTCTTTGTACATATGTGCCATAGAGTTGTGATCCATCTTCTTCTTGGCATAGACATCCAAGTCATCTTCTTTCTCCTTTGGTGCATTGATCAGATTTGCCCATTCTTCAATAGTGGACTAGTACCTTGTACCTTCAGACATCCAAACTATTCTGCCATCTGGATAGAAATGTGATGTGGAGTAGAATTGCATTATGAGCTCATCATTCCACTTTGTGAGCTTCTGTCCAAGAAAGTCATCCACTCCACAACCCTTGAAACTGTCAAACACTCCTGGGTAGTGTTCCTCATTCTCCTTGATGTATTTCCAATCCACCCATCTCATATCACAAACTATTGGTTTCTTGTCCAGCAACACAGTCTCATAGAAGTCATGCTATTCCTTTGTATGGAACCTGTAGTCCACAGCAGTTCTCCTCTTGACTGCATAAGGATCAGTCAACCTCCACTGTTTGAGTCCTGCATCCTTTCTCAGCTCATTTTCTCAGCAACTGGATGAGCATCGTTAAGATCTGGAATCTTAGGCTTCAACTTTCTCAGAACATGCTCTTCATCTTCTTCTTCTTCTGCAACAACTTCAGACACTGGGGCCTTGTTCTTTTCAACAGCTGGGATGTTCCTGGTATTCCTATTTGGTGCAGTCTTGGGCTTGGAAACAACCTTAGGTGCTTCTTTGGGCTTTGATGAAGTAGCCCCTGACCTTATGGCATCACCCATGAGCTTCTGAGCTTTGGGAGCTAGAGCAACAGCCTCTTCTTCTTCATCTTCCATCATGGAAGGCTTCCCAACAACCCTGGCCATGGTCTTCTTGACCCTTTTCCTTCCTCTTCTTTTCAGCCACTACTGCCTCCTTGGGTTCTGATCTCTCAGTTTCCTGAGTTGATACTCTGACTTTCAGCATAGGTGTCTTCTTGGTAGGGACTTTCCTGTTCAGACCTAGCTTGGTGGCTGCAGCAGTGCCATACTCCTTCTTGAGCACTTTCCTAGAGGTGGCTTCATCCTCTTCTGCCACATAGGCTTCATCCTCAGAGTCTGAGGTTTTCTTCTTTCTGGCCTTGGTAGCAGCTTTGGGTAAGTTGCTTGGGGTGCTCCTGCTGCCATCATCTGAGGAACTGGAGGGACTAGTTCCCTCACTCATAGGAATCTGCTCCTCTTCCCTGTTCTGGCTGTCACTTTGATCAGACATGCTGCAAACACTGACTGCTGACCCTGTGAATAGATGTAGATGAGATAGAGAGGATAAGCATCACAAAATACAGAGGTTTTTGCAAAAGATTGAGTTAAAAACTTAGTTTTAGTTTTCCAGAGAAAGCATTTCGGATCAACCGATTTGTGAGCTCAGTGATACCGAAGCAGCTTTAGGAACCTAAACTAGTGAACCCGGTCAGACCGAGTCACAGTTCGGTGGCACCGAGACTGCTAGGGTTTCACAAAGTTCTGAACTCGGTCACACCGATTTGCAATTCTCGGTCAGACCGAGAATCACAAGTGCAATGGCCTTGGCCAAATCGGTGGAACCGATTTCTACAACTCGGTGGGTCCGAGATGGTTTCGGCGGAAACCTAACCCTAAATTTTCAATCCAAACCTAGTCTACGGATAGTTTTGACTAGATGAGATAGTTCCAATCGTGGCAAGATTCATGACAAACACAATGTGCTAGGAATCAGATAGGGATAGCACAGTGATCAAGTCCATACCCTAGTTCGGCGATGGACTCGCTACAGCGGCAACGGCGGTGGAGATTCCCGTTGACGGCGGTGGAGACCAGCGGCGGGAGGCGGCTGGCGATGAGGAGAACGATCCGGAGACCCTGGAGGCAGAGCGGGCTGAGCGCGGGCGAAAACTGTTCGGAGAAATTTCCAAAAAATTTGCCCTTGGGTATATATAGCCCGACCCTGTCCGTGTGACCGAGTGGAACAGCTCGGTGGCACCGAGATGCATTACTGCAAGCAGTTACTGCAACTCGGTGAGACCGAAATGTTCAAATCGGTTGCACCGAGATTGAAAACCTAGATCGACTTAGTGATCTCGGTATGACCGAAATGGAAGAATCGGTCAGACCGAAACGCACAAAGAAGTTTTGGAAGTTTAAGTCTATGACGAATCGGGGACTCCGAGTGCTCCTCACACAGAGTGGTTCGAATCTGACTTGATCAAATTTTGTGATGTAGCAAGAATAGAGTTTGAGACAAGAAAATCATAGATAGCTAGAGAAGGTTCTTAGGCATTCTTGTCCATCCACTTGGCCAAAAGAAAAAGAAGCCAAACAAGCAAAACTACAAGTGGATGTCCTCGAATGAGTAAAATATGCAACCAACATGCTCACACAATAAAATGACAAATGAAATATGTGGCAAAGCATGCACAACCAATTCTAGCATCTATCAAGCAATTGGCGATGACTAGGTCATCTATATATGAGTATATTGACTTAGGAGTCAAATGAGAACATTTGATCATAGGTCATACTCATCGTTTAAGCTCAAGTGGGGTTACCACTTTTACATAATGCATTGATGTGTTCACACCATTAGAGTTGCTTTAGCTCAATTCTTAGAGTAAAGCTCCCCCTAGATGTGAGATCCCCCCTTAGAGGGATGAACTAACCTTGGGTTTTGTCGATGATGACTTCATGTAGGTGTTGAAGATGTGGATGCTCAATGTTGATGTAGATCATTTGGAGCAATCCTTTGGAGTGAGTTGCACTTTCAATACCTACACGGGTTAGTCCCACAAGGAACAAACAAGGATATCCATAGACATAGAGTGATGCACACACAAGATGATGTCTATGAAAGCATTAGGTTACCTTGTCCCTTGTCTTACCAACAAGAGGGTTTGTGACTCCTTGAACTAGTGCAAGATGTGGAAGTTGATTGCACTTGTCCTTGCCAAAATGATATGAGTGAAGAATGTTGGCGGAGTCACCCTCAAGAACTCTCTAGTTCTTCTTCTTCGGGATCCACACCATGTTGATGGGAATCCTTGGAGTTGTAGTTGTACTTGATGAAGTAGAGCTTGACGTAGTCTTGGGAATCCACTTGACCAAGGCCTTGGGAGCTTCTTCAAATGCATCAATCTCCTCTTGAAGCTCATCCTTGCCTTTTTGCTTGTGGTCTTGTGGTGGAAGATCATCTTGAGCTTGTGTCCCTTTGAATGAAGTAGGATCATACTTCTCTCGTTGAGGAACAAACTTCGTCTTGGGGTATTGATCTTCTTCCCACTCAACTCCATTGGCATTGAACTTTCGTTCAAAACCAACACCTTGGTTCTTCCGGTGCCTTCCTTGCTTGCATACAATTTCCTCGAATTGCTTACTTCCGGCAAGGCTCTTGTAAACACCTTTCTCTATGATTCCCTTCAATAAGCTATTTTCTTGCTCAAGTGTAACTTGGCTAAGAGAATCATTAGTGGAATCAAGAGAACTACTAGAAGCAACAACATTGGATTTAGCATGATGATTGTTACTACTAGAGGAAGAATCCTTCTTGTTTTTGTTACTAGACTTGACTTGAGGCATGTAAGTAGATAAGAGTAAACGCTTGGCAATGTAAGAAGAACTTTTCTTGCGAAGATCATCATTGATTGCCTTTAAGAACTCATGCTCTTGCTCAAGGTTGAGCTTTTCAAAGCGTAACTTCTCATGAGTCCTTAAAAGTTCTCGATGATCCCCTAAGATAGTTTCATGAGCTAACTTAAGAGTGTTTAGTTCTTTAGTTAGGAGCTCAATCTTCTCCTTATCATCGTCATTCGTTTTATCTTGATTAGCATGATTAATTGATGTTTCATCATAGTATTCATCACTAGAGTTGTCAATAAGTAAATCATCATCACCTAGCAAGTCATCTTCATCACTATTGAAATCAACATACTCGGGGTGTGTTACCTTTGGGCCTTTAGCCATGAAGCATCTTCCAATTCCTTCATTTGGTGAATCAAATATGTCATGGGAGTTGGTTGACACAAGTGCTAGACCGGCAACACCTTCATCTTGAGTATGTTCGGAGTCAGAGTGATAGCTTCTCTCGGAGTGATGTTCAGAGTCGGAACCGGATACCCATTCACCAACATGAGCTTGATGTCTTCGTTTTGTGTAGCTCCTTGATGACTTGTCCTTCCTTTCCGAATCCTTGCTTCTCCGGGATGTTCTTCGTTCATAACGATCATCTCTACTCCTTCTCTCTCTTGGCGGTGATTCTTCTCTTCTACTTCTCCTCTTAGGTGAATCTTCTCTTCTTTTGTAGGGAGCCGTACACTCATTGGAATAGTGTCCGGGTCTTCCACAGTTGTAGCAATTTCGCTCTCGACTGGAAGATCTTTTGTCATTGTAGGACCTTGACTTGGAACTTCTTTCCTTGCTTCTACTCTTGTAGAATTTGTTGAAGTTCTTCACCATTAGGCTCAATTCTTCATTGAAGGTTTGTTTCTCACTTGATGATGTGGGAGCTTCACATGAGGCTTTGTAAGCACCACTTGACTTGTTGTGCAGCTCCTCCTTATCCTTGAGTGACATCTCATGAGCAACAATTCTTCCGATGACCTCCGTTGGCTTGAGATTCTTGTAGTTGGGCATCATTTGGATCAATGTGCATACGGTATCATATTTTCCATCCAAGGCTCTTAGGATCTTCTTGATGATGAATTTGTCGGTCATCTCTTCACTTCCTAAGCCGGCAATCTCATTTGTGATGAGAGCAAGCCTAGAGTACATTTCAGCGACGCCTTCACCATCCTTCATCTTGAACTTGTCAAGTTGACTTTGAAGCACATCCAATTTGGATTCCTTGACGGAGTCGGTACCTTCGTGCATATCAATCAAAGTGTCCCAAATTTCCTTTGCATTCTCAAGACGGCTGATTTTGTTGAATTCTTCGGGGCACAATCCGTTGAAGAGGATATCACAAGCTTGAGCGTTGTATTGCAGCATCTTCAACTCTTCCGCGCTAGCTTCACGGTTTGGTTCTCTCCCATCAAAGAATTCACCTTGCAAGCCAATACACACAATAGCCCAAACGGCGGGGTTATGTCCGAGAATATGCATTTTCATCTTATGCTTCCAACTAGCAAAATTAGTACCATCAAAGTAAGGACCTCTATGGTGGTAGTTTCCCTCGCTAGACGCCATACTCTCCTAGGTTGTGAAACCAAGGCTATGACCACCAAAAGCTATGGAAATCAAAGCAAATGGAGACCAAAGCCCTGATACCACTTGTAGGATCTTGAAGTATGTCTAGAGGGGGGGTGATTAGACTACTTGACCAAATAAAAACTTAACCTTTTCCCAATTTTAGTCTTTGGCAGATTTTAGCAAACTTAGCACAAGTCAAGCAATCTTAACACAATTCAAGCAAGCATGCAAAGAGTATATGAGCAGCGGAAAATAAAGCATGCAACTTGCAAGAATGTAAAGGGAAGGGTTTGGAGATTTCAAACGCAATTTGGAGACACGGTGATTTTTGAGCTGTGGTTCCGATAGGTGGTGCTATCGTACATCCACGTTGATGGCGACTTCAACCCACGAAGGGTAACGGCTGCGCGAGTCCACGGAGGGCTCCACCCAAGAAGGGTCCACGAAGAAGCAACCTTGTCTATCCCACCATGGCCGTCGCCCACGAAGGACTTGCCTCACTAGCGGTAGATCTTCACGAAGTAGGCGATCTCCTTGCCCTTACAAACTCCTTGGTTCAACTCCACAATCTTGTCGGAGGCTCCCAAGTGACACCTAGCCAATCTAGGAGACACCACTCTCCAAGAAGTAACAAATGGTGTGTTGATGATGAACTCCTTGCTCTTGTGCTTCAAATGATAGTCTCCCCAACACTCAACTCCCTCTCACAGGATTTGGATTTGGTGGAAAGAAGATTTGAGTGGAAAGCAACTTGGGGAAGGCTAGAGATCAAGATTCATATGGTAGGAATGGAATATCTTGGTCTCAACACATGAGTAGGTGGTTCTCTCTCAGAAATGGTAAGTTGGAAGTATAGGTTTGTTCTGATGGCTCTCTCCATGAATGAAGAGGAGGTGGAGGGGTATATATAGCCTCCACACAAAATCTAACCGTTAAACACAATTTACCAATCTCGGTGGGACCGAATCAACAAACTCGGTCAGACCGATTTAGTAAACCTAGTGACAGTTAGGGTTTCCGGTGGGACCGACATGCAACTCGGTAGGACCGATATGGTTAGTGTTTGGGCATAACGTAATCTCGGTGAGACCGATTACACAAACTCGGTGAGACCGATTTTGGTAATAAGCTAACCAAAGAGTTGGTCAGGTAAACTCGGTGGGACCGATTCGCTCTTTTTGATGAGACCAAGATGTTACGAAAAGGAAATAGAGAGTTTACATTGCAATCTTGGTGGGACCGATCGCTCATCTCGGTGAGACCGAAACGTTACGAAGGGAAACAAAGAGATTACAATCCCATGTAGGTGAGACCGAGATCCCTATCGGTGAGACCGATTTGCCTAGGGTTTGTGGCAGTGGCTATGACATCTGAACTCGGTGGCATCGGATAGAAAGAATCGGTGGGGCCGAGTTTGACTTTAGGTTTAGGTCATGTGTGGATGTGGGAAAGTAGTTGAGGGTTTTGGAGCATATCACTAAGCACTATGAAGCAAGAAACTCATTAAGCAACACCTCATCCCTCCTTGATAGTATTGGCTTTTCCTATAGACTCAATGTGATCTTGGATCACTAAAATATAAAATGTAGAGTCTTGAGCTTGAAGCTTGAGCCAATCCTTTTATCCTTAGCATTTTGAGGGATCCACTTTTCTCATCCATGCCATGCCATTCATTGAGCTTTCCTAAAATATTTGTCTTGGAATAGGATTAGCTCAATGAGCTATATGTTGTTAGGAATTACCAAAACCACCTAGGGATAGTTGCACTTTAAACTTCCATGATCTGGCCCCCAACTCCATCCTCAACATCTTGGCATTTATTGTCATGTGTGAGGCCTTCCTCCGCATCTCTCCCCACTTCGAATTATGGCTAAAAATCTTCAATGTGAAGTCGAAGGTGGTGAGTGGTCAACATGTGGAGTGAGGAGGCGCCATGGTGAGCAAGATGCCCAACGTCACATGGCCCGAAGGCTCCTTCGTGGAGACTGCCGAAGGGTGGCAGTCAAAGTGGTTCTACGTCACAGAGCCGCGCGACACCACCTGGGTCGCGGCTCCCGCATTCCGGTCTGGAGCCCCGATGCGGCTCACTTCCTAGCCAGAAAAGGGCCAGGACTGGTCTTCGGCGCACGAGCTGACAGTGCTTCAGACGCGCGTACAGAACATGATAAACAAGAACATCAAGTTCGTCAATGTGATCCAGGTGATGCTTATTCACCGGATCTTACCGTGCCAATGCCGGACTTGCCATTTATGGGAGTTCAATCCAACCAAGCACCAGTCCTTGCTACAGTTCTTCGACACTACGCACGAAGGCATGTGGAAGGTGCTTGTCAAGTCCAGTGAGACACGGCCAGCCACGACCGAGGACCGTGGGCATGACTTGACCCATCCCGCTTGTCTGGTAAGTTCTTTCATGTTTTCAAGGTGTATTCCTTACTTGCATACTTGAGGAAGGCGCCTAAGCCTCCCTACAAATTCTCTCAGGATTGGACAAAGAAGGCAGAGCGGATTAACTGTCCAGCTCCACTGCCTGAAGACCCAGAAATCCTGCTTCTAACAAAGATGCTGGTTCCGGCGCCTTATCAAGCGCCGGAGAAAAAGGCCAAGCAGAAGGCCAAGGGGACTAGAGGTGGTCTCCGTCACAAGGGTGCTTCGGACGTGATGTCCGAAGACGCCAAGACTCATTCTTCCACCACCAAGGACGACGAGGAAGACGAGGAAGAAGAAGAAAGCCATCCCCCCTGAGGGGGGGGGGGAGAAAGAAAAGGTCGGCCTCCATGCATCTGGAGGTCGAGGCGTCCAAGAAGGGGAAAGCTTCCCTTCCGGACAACTCCACCGCGGCCACCGACAGCAGCACAGAGTGGCAGCCCAGGGACAAGCCCCTTGCCAAATTGTGAGTACCCAGACACATTGATATATCCGGCCTCTCTACTTCATTGTTTTAACGTGTCAAATCATGTATTTGTAGTCCGGCCCGGTCCAACCTCGAGCGGTCCTTATCTTCGGAGGATTCGCTGGACCCGGAGGTGATGTACAGTGGGACCCTTCAAGTGGCCTCCTCTCCCAAGGACATGGATGGCGCCGAGGCATCATCTCGAAGGATCCTAGGCCCGGGAGAGACTTAGGAGGTCGTTAGGGAGGGGCCGGAGGGTGAAGCCTCGGCTGCCGGACACATGGGGGAGCAAGCCCCCATGGATACTAACGACGAGGGCCATATCCAATTCGACCCCCAGCCGAATACAATTCCCGAGACCCATATGGCTCCGGAATTAGGCCAGCCGCCTCTTTCGAAAGTAGGAGGTGTGCCTATTCCACCGGTGACCTTTGTCCATCCGGAGGCACCGGATAATTTGCTGGAAGCGCTATGAGGCGCTACCATTGTTAAGGAACACCGTACCCTTATGGGTATCGTGATTGAGAGGATTCAGTCCGTGAAGAGCGGACTGACCGAAGCTTGCACAAGCCTTCTAACAGGCTTTGAGCTAAGCAATGCAACTATGCAAAAAAAAAAGTCACAGTATAGACAGTAGCCCCGGAGACTCTGTCCAGTGTTCGGAAAGAAAAGCCGAACAGAGGATCAAATAATTTTCACAGGGGACTAACCTGAAATGTCTATGTGGATAAGCAGGCGTCGCTGCTAGCTGCGACCTCTCACACTGCTGAGGTCTCCAGACTGAAGCAGATTCTGGAGCGAACCGAGGAGGAGCTCTTCCGCGTGAAAAAGCAGCTGGAAGATAGTCAAGGTATGCAATAATCTTGTATATATTCAGGAAGGAGGAATGATTTGTGCTGACTAAAGTGCCATTTTGTTTGTTAG
Organism: Triticum aestivum; assembly: GCF_018294505.1. Lineage (NCBI taxonomy): Eukaryota > Viridiplantae > Streptophyta > Magnoliopsida > Poales > Poaceae > Triticum > Triticum aestivum. The sequence goes on along the minus strand of NC_057798.1, from coordinate 468,247,520 downwards.
GAGCGGCGACCGAGGTGGAGACCCTCAAGAAGGCGCTGGCCGAGGGTAAGAAGAAAGCGGCCAAAGAAAAGGCCGCCCGTGAAAAGCAGGAGGCCGGGATCAGTGAGGTCCAGCAGGAGCTCCAGGATGCCATCAAGAAGTGCGAGTCCTTGGAGCACAACCTTATGGATCAAGAGTCCAAACTCACCAAGGCCCGCCAAAGCACACACGATGACCGGGTTGAAGCCCAGGGCCCCCTCCCGGAAATCCAGGAGGCCAGAAAAATCACGGCGAGTAAGGCCTTTATTATGCAGAGCAAATATGTGAAGAAAAGGTTCCTCTCACTGACCCGGATTTGGAGTTCTCCAGGGGCGTTTGCAGATCTGCCGCGCAGCATTTCAGACGCTGCGGAGTTCTTCCGAGCCGAAGATGGGAGCTCTACGGAGAAACTGTTTTGGTCGCAATACCTTGCACCAGAACATCTGGTGCTCTTTAGCAATCAGCTAAAACAGCTAGTCGAACTGCATCGGGCGGACGAACTAGCCATGAAGGATTTGATAATCCGGCTATGGCCTGCCGAAGCCATACCCAGCAGTTACTTCGGGCTCGTGAAGCGTCTGGTCAATGCCTGCCCTTGGCTTGATGCTATCAAGCGGTCTGTCTGCATCAAAGGTGCACGGATGGCCTTCGCCAGAGTCAAGATTCATTGGGTGAAGATGGACGCTGCGAAGCTTGTGACCGAGGGACCGCCCGCGAGCAAGGAGCACCGCACCCCCGAGTAGTACTTTGACAATGTTATGGAGGGATCCCACCTTGTGGCGGAGCAATGTGCTAAGGATGTAATCTTTGAGTGAATACATTCATGTTATCGTGTCATGTACTATGAAACAAGATCGTTATGTAATATAATGCTTGTTATTAAAATTTTACCTCCTATGTGGCCGTATTGTTAAATCTGAGAGTTGGCCAGTCGTCGGCTTCTGCCCCCACGTAGGTAGTACGGGGGTGTTCGGGATAAATCTAAACACTCTTTACTCCAAAGTTTGGTCCTTAAAGGAGGTGTTTAGCGCAACGAACCAGGCAATCGGACTATATGGCTTTATCACCCTCACTTAGCCATAAGAGTTTGACAATAAAAATTTAGGCACAGCCCCTAGTATTCGTAAGTCCGAACTTGGGATGATGTAAACACATGATCGGATAAAACCGATTCATCACGTAATGCGGAAAAAATCACAAAAGATTTGAAAACCTCTCAAACAGCTGACTGGTTCACGCTGCATCATGACAGTCAGTTTTTAGCTTTCTCTACTAAGGTGCACATCCATATGAACCAGGACACAATCGCAGTAGTTCTCCCTTTACCACCCTAGCCGATATAGTGGAACGTAAGGTAGCATGCACAGGAGCCGGGCAACCAAACTATTGACCAAAGACATGATTCAGAGCCGATGCATATAATGCTATAAGTTTGGGGTGCCGAACTACACTATAAAAAAGTGTTCGGACTTTGCTGTTGTATTATGGAGCGTAATGAATCCCCTTGCGAATTAAGGTGTACCAGAGTGTACACATGAAATTTGATAAAAATATCAAGAAAAAAGAAAAGTGAATTAATATGCTAATGCCGCATAGATTGGGCTGCAAACTATTTTCCATTATATTTTGATTAATACGTCAAAGCATACTTGTACAAGTAGTGCGATAAGCAACATGGCTATTTAACATGCCACAACCAAGGGAGAGCTGAGTGTGGGTTCTTAAAATAGGCATAACGATCGTTTAAAGAGACCACTTGGAGATTCCCTTATACGTCAATGCTTCTTGCCATCTTGGTGTATCCGTCCCTTGATAGGTCCGGCAATCAGGTCGCCAGGAAAGGCCTGAGAAAAAGAAACCTGAAAAGAAAGAGAAAAAGTGAAAGCGTGTGGGTCTAGGACAGGTTGAGTCATACTTATGGACCACGATCTAGTTGTGCCTCCATATATGCCCATGGTATTTTGAGTGCGTAGTTATGTACGCGCGGTACGAATGCTCCAGTTTGGTCGGGACTGTGACGGAGGCTGAATTGCTAGTCAAGCTCTTGACGAGCTGGACTGTCCTGCTGTACAGTAGTTCGGACTCGTTTGACAGTGTCCGGGAGCTTAGCTGCCGAATTAAGGTTCAACCTGAAAAGGGCGCTCTGTTCTTCTCCTGCGAGGCAGCAGTGTGCCCCTCGTACGGAGGGAGCGTTCCGTATTTCCATTGATTGTTATGATGCCGCATGGTCCATGCATCTTGAGCTTGAGATAAGCATAATGTGGCACCGCATTGAATCGAGCAAATGTGGTTCGTCTGAGCAGTGCATGATAGCCACTACGGAAGGGGACGATGTCGAAGATCAATTCTTCGCTTCAGAAGTTATTCGGAGATCCGAAGACCAACTCCAGTGTGATTGATCCCGTACAGCAGGCCTCTACACCTGGTATGACACCTTTAAAGGTGGTTTTTGTGGGCTTGATCCTTGAGGGATCAATACCCATTTTGTGCACGGTATACTGGTAGAGCAGGTTCAGGCTACTGCCACCATCCATGAGGACTCGCGTGAGGTGGAATCCATCAATGATTGGGTCGAGGACCAGTGCGGCTGAACCGCCATGACGGATAGTAGTCGGATGGTGCCTGCGATCGAAAGTGATCGGGCAAGACGACCATGGGTCGAACTTTGGGGCGACTGGCTCCATTGTGTAGACATCCCTGAGCACTCGCTTGGGCTCCCTCTTGGGGATATGGGTAGCGTATATCATGTTCATCGTTTTAATTTAGGGGGGGACTTCTTCTGCCCCCCCCTGTGTTTGGTGGCCGGGGCTCCTCGTCATCGCCCTCGCTTTGCAACCCCTTCTCCTTGTTCTCGGCATTTAACTTGCCGGCATATTTAAAAAGCCAACACTCTCTGTTGGTATGATTAGTTGGTTTATCAGGAGTGCCGTGGATTTGACATGGACGATAGAGTATGCGGTAAAAACTGGACGGGCCCAGATTGTTTCTTTTATATGGCTTCTTCCGCTGACCAGATTTGGAGCCACTGAATCCGGCGTTGACCGCCATGTCTTCGGTGTTGTTACCGTTGCTTCGACGCTTGTGTCTATTGCGTCAGGGCTTGCCGTTGCTATTTCTAGCTTTAGAATTGCTGGGTTTGTTGGTGTTGTTATCATTGCAGGCTAGCCAGCTATCTTCGCCCACACAAAAGCGGGTCATAAGCGTCGTAAGGGCTGCCATAGACTTCGGCTTTTCTTGGCTGAGGTGTCGGGCGAGCCATTCGTCACGGATGCTATGTTTAAAGGCTGCTAGGGCTTCGGCATCTGGACAGTCGACGATCTGGTTCTTTTTAGTTAAGAACCTAGTCCAGAATTTCCTGGCTGACTTTCCGGGCTTTTGAACTATGTGACGTAAGTCATCGGCATCTGGAGGTCAGACATATGTACCTTGGAAGTTGTCGAGGAAAGCATGTTCCAAGTCTTCCCAGCTACCAATCGAGTTTTCAGGCAGACTGTTCAACCAGTGCCGAGCTGATCCCTTAAGTTTTAGCGGGAGGTATTTCATGGCATGAAGATCATCACCGTGGGCCATATGAATATGGAGAAGGAAATCCTCAATCCACACTACGGGGTCTGTTGTCCTATCATATGATTCGATGTTCATGGGTTTAAACCCTTCCAGGAATTCATGTTCCATTACTTCATCAGTGAAGTAACGGGGGTGTGCGGCGCCTCTATATCGGGCCAAGTCGTGGCGTAGCTCGGATGGAGTTCGTCTGCGGTTTTCGGCCCGGACGTGGTTATATTTGTCACGTCCGGATGGCCATCATCGCGCATCGGGGCATGCCCCCGTGATCCATAGATCAATCTTGTCTGACCTGCTCGGCTTTCCAGGTCATGTCATTGGTCGTATGTGTATCCCCGAGTTGTTGTATTCTGTTTTTACAGCAAGGCAGTGCGGGCTGGTGTTTGGCTCGAGTTGCTGACTTGTCCCGGCCACATGGTGGTTGGTCAGCCGCATTATACGTTGGTAGGACAGGATCCAGCGCCTTGTCGTCGAATTGGGGTAACAACTTGCGATTCGGGTAACTTTTGGTTGGGTGCTCGAGGCCGTATTCTTCGGCTGCTAGGACATTAGTCCATCTATCGTTGAGCAGATCGTGATTAGCTTGAAGCTGCTGCTTCTTCTTTTTCAGGCTCCTTGTTGTGGCTATTAGCCGGCGCTTAAAGCGCTCCTAATCGACGGGCTCCTCAAGCACGATAAAGTCTTCGTCGCCGATGCTCACCTCGTCCTCGGAGAGCAGAAGGTAGTTGTTGTCCTCCGAGTCTTCATTCATGGCCTGTTTATCGGGGCTAACTCGCCCATCTTCTCGTTCGTCCTGTTAGGAAGTTGGCTCAATGGGGTCTTCATTGTCTTCGGCATCGTCCGGAGTATTATTTTCTCCTGTGTCGATATTGCTGCTTTTTACACGGCGTGGTTTAGAGGGGCGCTACTTACATTGGTGCTTTGGCTGTATCTCTGGAGGTTTATTCTCGACTGGATCCTTTTCATTGTCACTGTTGTTCTCCTTGGGTGTATCCACCATGTATACGTCATACGAGGAGGTGGCTGTCCAGTGCCCTGTAAGTGGTGGTTTTTGTGCCTGCTCTTCTCCGGCATCGTCATCCATACGATCAATGTCTTCGAGTCATAATCGAGCATGTCGGTTAAGTCTTCGACAGTGGCTATGAAGTGGGTGGTGGGTGGGAAACGAAATTCTCCATCATCAGCCTTCAATTCAAACCGGATATAGTTTGGCTGAGATTCTCCTGATAAGGAGAGGGCTCTTAATGAGTTTAGCACATCACAAAAAGGCGAGTGCCGGATGATATCCACAAAGCTGAACTCAACGATCGGCGCCCGATCAGGTTCGATGGGCGCGGATGCACGCGGTTCGGAACCTATGGCCGGAGAAGAATCCGAGGTCCCGTTGACACTGGCCCCGCTTGGGGTTGGATCTGTGTGCGGCTCTAACGCCGTCTGCAGCTTCTGTTGTGGGGTTGAGCTTCCCGTCTTCGGATGGTGCAATCTGCTCCGGATCTAGGGCCAGAGCAGTCACATGCATTGTATCCTGGGCATGGTCCGATGACAGATTTAGGTCATGTTCATCATGGTGGCAAGCAGCGGCTGTCATGGGCTCAAATCCATCGAAGATCAAGTTTCCGCGGATATCGGCAATGTAATTCAAGCTTCCAAACCTGACCTGATGGCCAGGGGCGAAGCTGTCGATCTGCTCCAGATGGCCAAGCGAGTCGGCCCGCAGTGCATAGTCGCCGAATACGAAGATCTGTCCGGGGAGAAAAACCTCCCCCTGGATTGCATTGTTGTAAATGATTGATGGAGCCATCACAAACCTTTTGGTGACGACATAGCGTAACTCTCAATGGAAGCACCAATGTCAGTGTCAAAACTGGCGGATCTCGGGTAGGGGATCCCGAACTGTGTGTCTGAGGTCGGATGGTAATAGGAGGCGGGAGAGACGATGATTACCCAGGTTCGGGCCCTCTCGATGGAGGTAATACCCTACTTCCTGCTTGATTGATCTTGATGAATATGGGTATTACAAGAGTTGATCTACCTCGAGATCGTAATGGCTAAACCCTAGAAGTCTAGCCTATGCGATTATGATTGCCCTTGCCTCTACGGACTAAGCCCTTCGGTTCATATAGACAATAGAGGGAACTAGGGTTATACAAAGTCGGTTACAGAGAAAGGAATCTACATATCCAAATCGCCAAGCTTGCTTTCCACTCCAAGGAGAGTTCCATCCGGACACGGTAAGAAGTCTTCTGTCTTGTATCTTCATAGCCCATCACTCCGGCCCATGTTAATAGTCCGACCGTCCGAGGACCCCTTAATCCAGGACTCCCTCAGCAGCCGTAGCTATCGCCGCCGCCGCCCACCTTCGCCGCCATCACGCATCGCCGCCACCCCTCAGCGCCGCAGTCGCAGCCGCCACCGGCGCCCGAGGCCGCCGCCGATCCGATCTCGCCGCGGCCTCCGGTCTTTCTCGTTGAACCGGTAAGAACCGGTCGGCCGAACGTTTTTTTCGGTTTTTAGTTTAGATCGTTTTTTGGGGTTTACATAATTAACGAACGTTCATTCGTTCGTTCATTCGTTTTAATGAACGGTTTTTGTTAGATTACTTCTGTTAACGAACGTTTGCATCGTAGTCTTTTTCTTTTTAGTTTATCTTCAGCCAGGGACCTATCCATGAATAGTTTTCTCGCGATTTGGCCCCTGATCCTAAAACTAGCGTAACTTTTTACTCATTTCTCCAAATTAGATGAAACCAGCGCCTAAATCTTCATTACAATCTATTCTTTCCAGTTAACCAACTTGTACATGATTTTTCTACTGCAAAATTTGCGTTTAGTTCAGATTAGTAAATGATCTTCTTTCGTTCGTATTTTGAGTTTCATTTCTCCGTTTGAGTTGTTTCTTTTTGCAAACCGTAGCTAATCACATGTACCTACTGTTAAGATCTAATTCACATGATAATAATGCTGTTAGGTTTTACTTTCTGTTAGTCTAAGCCGTATGCTTGTTTCGTGTTTGATTTGGATCTTTTCTCGGTTTTCTCATTGTTTCGCTTGAGTGATTGCTTATGCATGCTGCTACTGTTTGTCTACGCTAGACTACCCGAAGTGTGAAGCTTGTTACTATGAATCTCTAGAGTTTGCAGATCGTCAGCAAGGCAACTTACACTTTGATCATACTCTTCTATACCCAGTTTTTACTATGCATTAGTATTACCCCTCAAACAATTGCATGATTAGGATTGGGAACATGTGGTTTGGTTGTAGTGCATGAGGTAGGAACCTAATACCTTTTGATCACCTCGGGAATATACGTTATGCTTATTTATTGCTTAGCCATGCTCGTAGACGGGGATTGGATCGTGATTCACACGTGGAAGTGTTGAGAGTTATTAATCTTGGATAACATTAAGGTGGCAACTTTAATCTACATCTGGGTGGATTGGTTGAGGCACCTGGGGAACCCAGTGTTGTCTATTTAGGGAAATCCCGGAGAACCTGTGTGATTTTTTTGTAGGTTCACCACCCAGGCTCAAAGGGATCCTATGATATTTCATGCCTAGAAACTTCCGTGTGCAGCCACAAGCCATTATGAGCTCTGGCATAGTTGAGTAAGTTGCGTGATCTCTCGAAGAGGTGGACTAACAGATGTAGGGGAAAGTAGGTGTACCGATCTGCCCGGAGTAGAGAGTAAGTGCTTAAGAAAGACTATGTCTCGATCATCCGATCATGGATGCGGTTGAGTCTTGTGGGGAAAAGTGTGCAACCTCTGGAGAGTGTATAAACTAATCATGGTTAGCCATGTCCCCGGTTATGGACATCTTGAGTATCTGGCATTGGATATTATTGTTGATCTCATCACTCTTAAATTTAATTGAATTGGGTTTAATGATGATACTTTTAATTGGGATTTGAGTTGGGGGAACCTTCTCAAATATTGGGCAACTTGGGAGTAGTTAAAAAATTATTCCTTTGCTTTATGGAAAAACTAGCTTTATGCAAAATCATAAGTTTAGAGCCTCCACCTGCCAAATATTGCATGTAGATATAGTTCTTGAATTTCATTGCTTTACAGTGTAACTCTGCCAGCATATTCAATGTGCTAACCTACATGGCTGCAACGTCTCATGTTGCAGACTACTCAGACGGCGAATGAGGTGCGACAGGTCGTTGTCTTGCACTCATCTATGCCGTTGGAGTTCATGGAATCATTTACCTTCGAAACTTCTGCGGTTATTTAGTTTAGATGGCCTTCCGCCATGGTATTTATGTGTAATCATACTCTTTATGAGGACTCGATGTAATAAGTGTGTGATTGAACTCTATTATAATTCCTCGCGTACTGTGCGTGTCAGCATTACCGATCCAGGGATGACACTAAAGCACAGAGACATTGGTCCATTCGGATCGTGGTTGCTACAGAGGGTGGGGGGCATGCCGAACCCCCTGGGCGCGCCCTTCTGCCTCGTGGCCTCATTCTTACGTCTCTGACCTCATATCCAAGTCTTCTGGTTTGCTTTCGGTCCAAGAAAGATCATCGCGAAGGTGTCATTCCGTTTGGACTCCATTTGGTATTCCTTTTCTACAAAACTCTAAAATAGGCAAAAGAACAGAAACTGGCACTGGGCCCTCGGTTAATAGGTTAGTCCGAAAAATAATATAAAAGAGCATATTAAGGCCCATAAACATCCAAAACAGATAATATAATAGCATGGAAAAAACAAAAATTATAGATACATTGGAGACGTATCACACCTAGTCCTTCTAAAAAGAAAAGGAAGAAGCAAAATAATAGGACTTTGTTTGCCTCTAGTGAATCGGAAGTAGAAAAACATCCTGATAATGATAATGAAGTTTCTATCTATGACACTGAAACTCAATATCTTAGTGAACACTCACCTTCTAGTTATGAAAAAGGTAATGATGAGGTTCATGAAGACACTCAAACTAATGATAAAGAACCAGACAATGATGATGAGATAGAAGCAGTTGTTGATCTTGGTAACCCACAACCCAAGAATAAAAGATATGATAAAAGAGATTTTGTTGCTAGAAAAAATGGAAAGGAAAGAGAACCATGGTTCAAAACCCTATGCCCTTTCCACCTAAGTCAACTAAAAAGAAGGATGATGAATAATTTGAACGTTTTGCTGAAATGCTGAGGCCAGTCTTTTTGCGTACTCGCTTGACTGATATCTTAAAAATGCCACCTTATGCAAAGTACATGAAAGACATCATCACGAATAAGAGAAAAATTCCGGAAGCTAAAATCTCCATGATGCTTGCTAACTATATTTTTAATGATGGAGTACCTAAAAAACTTGGAGATCCGGGAATACCAACTGTACCTTGCTCCATCAAAAGAAATTGTGTGAAAACTGCTTTATGTGATTTGGGAGTTGGTGTTAGTGTTATGCCTTTCTCTTTATATAAAAGACTTGATTTGAATAAACTCACACCTACTGAAATATCTTTGCAAATGGCTAACAAATCAACTGCCATAACTATCGGTATTTGTGAGGATGTGCCCGTTGTTGTTGCTAATGTTAGTATTTTGACTGATTTCGTTATACTTGAGATGCCCGAGGACGACAACATGTCGATTATCCTTGGTAGACCCTTCTTGAATACTGCAGGAGCTGTTATTGATTGCAATAAAAGCAAGGTCACTTTTCGTATCAATGGTAATGAGCATATGGTGCACTTTCCGAAGAAACAATTCCAAGTGAATGGTATTAACGTTATTGAAAACAATCACTATTGGAAGTTTTCAACTACCTCTACCTACTACTAAAAAGAGATATGAAATGCTTATTGTTGGGGACATTCATATCCCCATTGAGGTAACTTACTGGTTCATGAAAGTTCTTCGGTTTCATGCTAATAGAAAGTGGTTGTTAATAAGACTTGACCAACCTTATTAATGGATCATTTTTTAGAGGTATGAAGTTGATGAATTTAGTGAGCACTACCTTCTGTCCCTACCTTTTGTTTTCTGTTTTTATTAGTTAAATAAAATAAAAATGCCACATTTTGTCTGTTTTCTGAGTTTTCTATGCAATAAAAAATGACCCAAAAATAAAATTTCTCAGAATGCTCTGAAAATTTAATACAATTTTTTTAATATTTAAGAATTTTTGGTGCAAATAATATCAGAAGGAGGTGCACCAGGTGGCCACAACCCACCTGGGCGCGCCAGGACCCCCAGGCGCGCCCTAGTGGGTTGTGGTCCCCACATGCCCCCCCTCACTTATCTCTTCATCCCACTTCATCACCTACCTCCAGAAATAACCACCATTGCTCTCTCTTTCGTGTTCTTGCTCTCAAACCTGTGGATTTCGATATCCTTGCTCAAAGCTCCATTTCCAAAATTGTTTCGGGGGATTTTTACTTGGAAAGGGATGAATATCTTTAGGAAGTTTGCTTCCAAGAAGAACTCCAAGGGAGTTATTGGGGAGTCATCTGACAGTGATCTCCATACCCAGAGATTTGCGGAGTTACGGCCGTGCGAATGGCCACATAACCCGTTCATGGAAGGGGACGGAATCCTTCAAGAGTTTGCACAATATGCTGCTAATGCTGGCCTCACCGACTTCATCGCAGCTGAATGTGAATAGTATCATCTCCTCACTAATTCCTTTGAGCAAAATTTTCATTTCCATTCTAGGAATAATCCCCCTGAGGTGCAGTTTAATTTATATGCTGAAAACCATCAGATACCACTTACTGAATTTTGTGACATATGCATGCTTCCTTCTGATGGTTGTTTGGTAGATCCTAGACCCGCGGAGTTTGATGGTTTTTACCGTACTCTGATAGTGGGGGATGAGAGAGGGGTATCGGGTGTCACCGCCACTAGCTTACATTTTCCTGTTGTACATTATTTTGCTCTATTTATTGCAAAGTGCTTACTTGCTAGAGAGAAATTAGGTGCACTTAGCGCTCCAGACTTTGCTGTTTTACGTCGTGCACTTTATGGCGACAACACTTATAGCTTGGTTGCTATTGTGGCACGTCGCGTTCACATTAACAGATCCAAGGGTAAAATACATGATGGTATTTATGCTACTCGCTTAGAAAATCACTTTAACATTCAGATACGCTAGCATGGTTATCCTATGCCCAAGGTTTACCTAGATCGAGCGGCTATGGAAGACCACCATTTTATTGCTGCTGATTATCCTGATATTCCTCTTCCTTATAACTTAGTTTTTAGTGAGAGAACTCGTGATATTATTCCGTTGCCTGCACCTTCTTTGTTTGACCCTATTGCTAGGCACGGATACAGGATATTGCTTGAGGACATTGTTGCTTACCGGAACAACCTTGCTGCAGCACAGGAGGAGCCTCAGCAGTGGGACCCTCAGGTGCCCGCTCCCCATCACTTCAACATAGGACCTCATGGCTTCTACGACTGGTGATTACCAAGTTAGGCCAAAAGCCTAAGCTTAGGGGAGTACGTATTTCCACTAACAATACATCATGTTCACACATTTCATTCCAGTTGTCGGAGTTCACACTTTTTCATTGTATTATCCATGTTAAATTTATTTTCTCGCTTTCTTCTTGTGTGTTTGAAAAACTTTGAGAAAACCCACAAATATATTTCTTGCTTCTTTTTGATTTTTTCTTCCTAGTTTAAATTGTTGTGGCACTAAATAGAAAACCCAAAAAGATTTCTTTGTTCCTCTTTTACTTATTTGGAGCTTTCCCGTGTAAATAGTTTTTTCTCGTTTTTCCTTTGCCCTTTTTATTTGCTTGTTTACGAAAAACCAAAAACTCAAAAAATATTCAGTGTGTTTCTCTGAATTTCTTTTTTTATTGTCTCATACTGAGGAGAAGACCACGATGAAAATGTTGAGTGACTCTCATTTGCATTATTGTTGATCTAACAAGAGCCCATATTACCTTGTCTTCTCCTTTTTAATAAAATGTTTGCAGATTCCAGCTTAGTCCACGACACTCTTGCACTATTATTATTTTCAAATCGTTCAGTCATGCAAGTGAAAGACAATAATGACGGTATTCGATGAACTGGCCGTGGCAGAGTGAAACGGGTATGAACTCAACTTGTTCTATTTTTGTAAATATGTTTAACCTAGTATCCATGATTCAACCTATTATGATCAAACATGTTTGCAATAACGTTTAGAGATTATAGTTTCTCATGCCATGCATAAGTAGCTAGAAGTGGATAATGATTTATCTTGGATGTCAACATTGCAATTAAATGATTGTGATGTAGTATGATGATATGGTATCCTCCTTTGAATGTTCGAGTGGCTTGACTTGGCACATGTTCCTGCATGTAGTTGAATCAAAACTAACATAGCCTATATGATTATGTTCATGGTGTTCATATCCTACTCATGCTAGTATCCAATGTTACTTATGCATAATGCATGTTCATGACCGTTGTTGCTCTCTAGCTGGCCACTTATCAACCTATTTGCTGGCCTTCGCTTGTACTAAGTGGGAATTCTTCTTGTACATCAAAAACCTAAAACCCAAGTTCTTCCAGAAGAGTCCACCAAACCTACCTATATGCGGTATTACCCTGCTGTCCTAAGTAAATTTGCATGTGCGACCTCTAAAAACTTGAAATAAATATCCTTTTTGTGTGCCTGGATTGTTCAGAGAGCACCAGGAGGTAGTTGGTTTCTTCCATGCTAAGCAGGTTATTCTTAGGACGGGTGTTTATTCACTCACCATTGCCCGAGAAAAGGGGCGGTAATAGGGATTCCCAGTCCCAAATTGCAAAAATAACTTATAAATAATCAAACAAAAACTCCTATGGAGCAATAACCTTTACTTTATCGCTTGGGAACCGCTACTAATGTGTTTAGCATGGAAGATATTGATAACTGATGGTCGCAAAGTAAACAAGAAGGGTGCATGTCTCAAAATTTCATTTACTTCTGTTTTAAAAACTTGAACTCTGGCACCTCTGCAAATCACTGCTTCCCTCTGCGAAGGGACTATCTATTTACTTTTATGTTGTGTCATCACCTGCTCAAATAAGCGCCAGAACCTGAGAGCACTACTGTCATGCTGATGCATTGTGTGTAGATAATGTTGGGTGCATCATGACTGGATCTTTTCTACCATGAATTACAATGTTTAGTCGCTGCTTGAATTTTGGAGGTGCTCTGCATTTATGTTTTGTGGTCTCAGAAAGGGCTAGCGAGATTCCACTATTGTCATATTGTATCATGGTTGTTTTAACAACATGTTGCTATTTGAGATGTTTTATTATTGCTCGCTAGTTGATTATGTCATTGATATGAGTTAATATAATTTTTAAGGGATATTGTCGACATGGTTAGTTATAATCTTCGCTGAAAACCTGTGTGTTGTTTAAGCTTATTTATGGAAACAAGACCAAAAGAGTTCGTAAAAGTTTTTTTTTCACTTTCAGTTTATCAACTGAATTGCTTAAGGACAAGCAAAGGTTTAAGCTTGGGGGAGTTTGTACGTATCCGTCGTATCTACTTTTCGTAATGCTTTTCCTCTTCTTTTGGACTCTAATTTGCATGATTTGAATGAAACTAACCCGGACCATTGTTTTCAGCAGAACTACCATGGTGTTGTTTTTGTGCAAAAATAAAAGTTCTCGGAATGGAACGAAACTTTGTGAGGATTTTTTATACAATAAAAGAGAATTTCTGGAGCCAAGAACCACCGGAGGGGGGCACCTGGGTGGGCACAACCCACAAGGATGCGCCACCCCCTCCAGACGCGCCTAGGTGGGTTGTCCCCACCTGGTGGCCCCGCAGACCCTGAAACTGACGCTATAAAATCCTATTTTTCCAGAAAAATAGGGGAGAAAGAATTATCGCGTTTCACAAGATGGAGCCGCCACCGTCTCCTGTTCTTCATCGGGAGGCAAGATCTGAAGTCCGTTTTGGGCTCCGGCGAGGGGGATCTTTGATCTTCACCATCACCAACCCTTCTCCATCGCCAATTCCATGATGCTCCCAACCGGGAGTGAGTAATTCCTTCGCAGGCTCACTAGTCGGTGAGGAGTTGTATGAGATTCATCATGTAATCGAGTTAGTTCTATTCGGGCTTGATCCCTAGTATCCATTATGTTCTGAGATTGATGGTTCTATGACTTTGACATGCTTAATGCTTGTCACTTTGGGCCCGGGTGCCATGATTTCGTATCTGAACCGCTTATGTTATCACCACTATATCTATGTTCTAGATCCGATCTTGCAAGTTATAGTCACCTACTACGTGTTATGATCCGGCAACCCCGGAGTGACAATAGTCGGGAGCACTCCCGGTGATGATCGTAGTTTGAGGGAGTTCATGTATTCACCGTGTGCTAATGATTTGTTCCGGTACTCTATTAAAAGGAGGCCTAATATCCCTTAGTTTCCAATAGAACCCCACTGCCACGGGAAGGTAAGACAAAAGATGTCATGCAAGTTCTTTCCATAAGCACATATGACTATTTACGGAATACATGCCTACATTATATTTATGAATTGAAGCTAGTCCGTATCACCCTAGGTTATGATTGTCTCATGATGAATATCATCTGACGAATCGTTGGATCCAACGCTTAAGATTTTCGTACATATTGTTCTTGATAAGTTACTACTGCTGTTGTTACTACTGCACTTTCTACAAAAATAACTGCTATCACTGTTACTGTTACTATTGTTGTTGCTACTACTATCAAAATTATCGTACTACTTTGCTACTGATCACTTTGCTGCAGATAATTAATCTCCAGGTGTGGTTGAATTGACAACTCAGCTGCTAATACTTGCAAATATTCTTTGGCTCCCCTTGTGTCGAATCTATAAATTAGGGTTGAATACTCTACCCTCGAAAACTGTTGCGATCCCCTATACTTTTGGTTTATCAGTATGCAATGGCCATTTCACCGATTAGATGGTTCCTACTAGTTGTTGCTTTGGTTCCTTTTTATGTAAATATAACTTCCAGGTGTAATGTTGTTATTTAGATACTAGTTGTCCTATATATATTTATGATGATTCAATTGGTCTTAGTAATACTGAAGTATAGAGTATAGCCTTTAATTTGTATGCAAATATAATTCTTTTGTTGCTTTTCATAGATTAGTTCATCCTTTATGTGTATATGATCTTTATAGTTTATGTTTCCTGCTGTTTATGTATGCTTGTAGAATTATACTAACCCAAATGATGTGAGGTGCTTGGTCCAATACACAGTAATATACCAAGTTCATGTGTGTGATTGGTGTTCTGCATAGATGTAGATAGTTATAGATGTACTACCGTGGCCTATTTCTTATCTTATAGGTTATGAGCGGTATCTTATCTTGCATAAATCTAATTTGAACAAATGCTACACTTGCTCTCCCCACTCTTTCTTTCTCTCCTCCTCTCACTTCTCTTGCCTGCAATGACGTTGCACTGAAGCTCTCACAGGGATTTAATAGATGCTACACTTATATGCTTCGATGAAGGCGTAGTGCTACTTTTTGAGCTTGCATTGATTTTTCCCTTGAAGAGGAAAGGGTGATGCAACAAAGTAGAGATAAGTATTTCCCTCAATTAAGAACCATGGTATCAATCCATTAGGAGAAACACGCAAGTCCCCAATATATGCACCTACACAATCAATCAAACACTTGCACTTAACGCGATAAATGGGTTGTCAATCCCTTCATGGTCACTTGCAAAGGTGAGATCTGATAGAGATAGATATAAAAGATTACTAAAATGTAAAAGTAAATAAAACTCAACGATATATTTTTGGTATACAGATCTGAAAATATATGGACGAAAATAGACCCGGGGGCCATAGGTTTCACTAGAGGCTTCTCTCTTGAAAGAAAATAATACGATGCGAAAATTACTATCGAGAAATTGATAAAAAAGCACAAAGGTATGACAATATCCAAGGTAATTATTGCGAATATAGGCATGATAACCCAGAAGTATAGGGGATCACAACAATTTTCGATGGTAGAGTATTCAACCCAAATTTATCTATTCGACACAAGGGGAGCCGAAGAATATTCTCAATTATTAGCAGCTGGGTTGTCAATTCGACCACACCTGAAAGACTTAATATCTGCAGCAAAGTAGTATGGAAGTAACGGTAACGGTGGCAAAAGTAACAATAGTAGTTTTGTAGCAATTGTAACAGTGACAACGGAAAAGTAACTAAGCAAAGATAAATATGTGAAAAGCTCGTAGGAAATGGATCAATGATGGATAATTATGCCGGATAGCATTCATCATGCAACAGTTATAACCTAGGGTGACACAGACCTAGCTCCAACTCATCAATATAATGTAGGCATGTACTCTGAATATAGTCATACGTGCTTATGGAAAAGAACTTGCATGACATCTTTTTTCCTACCTTCCCGTGGCAGCGGGGTCCTATTGGAAACTAAGGGATATTAAGGCCTCCTTTTAATAGAGTACCGTACCAAAGCATTAACACTTAGTGAATACATGAACTCCTCAAACTACGGTCATCACCGGGAAGTGTCCTGACTATTGTCACTCCGGGGTTGCTGGATCATAGCGCATAGTAGGTGACTATAACTTGCAAGATAGGATCAAGAACTCAAATATATTCATGAAAACATAATAGATTAAGATCTAAAATCATGGCACTCGGGCCCTAGTGACAAGCATTAAGCATAGCAAAGTCATAGCAACATCAATCTAAGAACATAATGGATACTAGGGATCAAACCCTAACAAAACTAACTCGATTACATGGTAAATCTCATCCAAACCATCACTGTCCAACAAGCCTATGATGGGATTACTCACGCATGGTGGTGAGCATCATGAAATTGGTGATGGAGGATGGTTGATGATGACGACGGTGACGATTTCCCCTCTCTGGAGCCCCGAACAGACTCGAGGTCTACCCTCCCAAGGAAGAACAGGAGGTGGCGGCGGCTTCGTATCGTAAAACACGATGAATCCTTCTCTCTAATTTTTTTCTCCCCGAACGTAAATATATGGAGTTGGAGTTGAGGTCAGTGGAGGTCCAGGGGGCCCACAAGACGAGAGGGCGCGCCCCAGGGGGGTGGGCGCGCCCTCCAGCATTGTTGCCTCGGTGTGGGTCCCCTTCAGTTGATTCTTTTGCCAATATTTTTCTTTATTCCAAAAATGATCTCCGTGATGTCTCGGGTCATTCCAAGAACTTTTATTTCTACACAAAAATAACACCATGGCAATTCTGCTGAAAGCAGCATCAGTTCGGGTTAGTTCCATTCAAATCATGCAAATTAGAGTCCAAAACAAGGGCAAAAGAGTTCGGAGAAGAAGATATGATGGAGACGTATCAAACCCCCCAAGCTTAACCCATTGCTTGTCCTCAAACAATTCAGTTGATAAACTGAAAGTGATAAAAAACATTTACAAACTTTGTTTGATCTTGTTGTTGCAAATATGTAAAGCCAGCATTCAAGTTTTCAGCAAAGATTATGAACTAACCATATTCGCAATAACATTTATGTCTCACATTTACTCATATCAATGGCATAATGAACTACTGAGTAATAATAATAAACCTCGGATGACAACACTTTCTCAAAACAATCATGATATGATATAACAAGATGGTATCTTGCTAGCCCTTTCTGAGACCACAAAACATAACTGCAGAGCACCTCTGAAGATTAAGGACTGACTAGACATTGTAATTCATGGAAAAAGAGATCCAGTCACATTCATACTCAATATCAATTAATAACAATGCATACAAATGACAGTGGTGCTCTCTAACCGATGCTTTTTATAAGAGCCAACATAAAAGTAAATAGATAGGCCCTTCATAGAGGGAAGCAGGGATTTGCAGAGGTGCCAGATCTCGGTTTTCGAAACAGAGATAAATAATATTTTGAGTGGTATGCTTTCATTATCAACATAACAACCAAGAGATCTTGGTATCTTGCATGCTATATACATAATAGGCAATTCCCAAGCAGAATGGTAAAGTTTATACTCCCCCACCACCAACAAGAACATTCCATGGCTGGTCTGAAACAATGCGAACGGTCCAACTAACAACAATCCTGGGGGAGTTTTGTTTGCAATTATTTTGATTTGATTTGAGCATTGAATAGGGCATCCCAATTACCGGTCATTTTCTCATGAACGATGAGCGGAGTTCACTCATCGTGAGAATAACCCACCTAGCATGGAAGATATAGATGGCCCTAGTTGCTACATGAGCCATTCGAGCATACAAAACAAAATTTCATTTGAAGGTTTGGAGTTTGGCACATGCAAAATTACTTAAATCGGCAGTTAAGTACCGCATATAGGTCGGTATGGTGGACTCATATGGAACAACTTTGGGGTTTATGGAAGTGGATGCACAAGCAGTATTCTTGCTCAGTACAAGTGAAGGCTAGAAAGAGACTCGGAAGTGACCAACTAGAGAGCGACAATAGTTATAAACATGCATTAAGATTAACCAACATTGAGTGCAAGCATCAGTAGGATATAAATCACCATGAACATGAATATCATTGAGGCTATGTTGATTTTGTTTCAACTACATGCGTAAACATGTGCCAAGTCAAGCCACTCGAATCATTCAAAGGAGGATACCATCCTATCATACTACATGTCGGTGTACTAGAGTAGGGGTACCCTAGTATCCCGAACTTGTGCACGGGCAGTTGCAGCGCCCCGCGGCAAGGCTTGCCGGGTGACCGCCAAGGTCCTCCGTGGTTCCTTTGGAGCCATTCAAGAACAAAGTATTTAAGCCCAGGAGACAAGGACCCGGCAAGAGGAGCTTGCCGGGAAGACCAGCCAAGGCATTTCAAGGAACTTGCCACGACGCGCCGCGCGTCACGGCAAGGCCCGGTGGGCGACAAGCTTCCGGACCCGACAAGATAACGACCGCGGCAAGGCACTTGCCGCGACAAGCGGCCACTCTGTGCCCACGCTCCAGCGCATCCACCAACGTGTCGCTCTGGGGGCCTTTCCAGGTGCGCGTGGCAGGAGGCTATGCAGCCAGCGGTGCGCGGTGGCATGCGAAGCTGACAAGATCGCCATCGTGGCGAGCGGTGGCGCCCCTGACGGTCCTTTTCTGCACTGTTTGGGCTACACAGATGGGCATTTAATGCCCTTGTCCCCTGCCGTCAGGGTTAGGTAGGAAACACTGTACAAGTAACTGTACCAACCACCTCTCTTTTTACATTTGTACCCTTGTTTACATTGCCACCTGTCGGTGACCCCTTGAGCATATAAAAGGAGGCCCATGCGCAACGTAGAGGGGGGTCGGCTCATTCGGAAGCCAGAAATACACTTAGCTCTCTCGAGCAAGAGGAGAATAAAATCAGACAAGCAGCAGTAGGAGTGTTATCTCTCCGGAGAGCTCTGAAGCTGGGTAAACTGCTCGTGTGCTTCGCCTCGATCCGCTCTTCGTGCGACCTCCGCCCCCCGCCGAACCGAAAGGGGCCACGGTCCGCCGGCCCCATAGGTGTTCGTGGATCAGTTTCCCCGACATCTTTGGCGCGCCAGGTAGGGGGCGTCGAGGTTGTGTGAATCTGATCCGGCGTTCACACGAGCTAGATCTTCATTTTCTTCATCAACATGCCACCGAAGAAGAAGGCTTCGGAGGCAGTTGTTCCATCCACGTCGATCCCACCGCCACCGGAGCAAACAGGTGGTGGGGTAGATGCCGGCGAAAGGACGGACGTCGACGAGGAAGCTCACGACGCTGCCAGGTCCAAGGGCAAGGCGGCGCAGACCTCGACGTCCGTGCTTGTTCCGCGCCCATCTCAGGAGGCGCAGGACCGACAGCGTCATGGTACTCGTAGTACCATACGTTTGTTGGGCCAAGATCAAGCTGGTGGATCCCGGGGCGCTCAAGACCAGCATGCACGCCAACGTACCAGCACAAGCGAGACACGGTCACCCGGATGGGATAATGCTCCTTCTAACATAGTTAGAAGTCCGAGCACATCCCGCTCCTCGCGCCGTCCGCCACTGCCACCCACCACTCCGGCAGAAGCTTTGGCGCGAGCTCAACTGCTCCTAGATTACCCTCCGACGTCGGACAAGATCGACGAATGGAGGGCCACCATTCAGAGTCTCATCGGCTATGCCAACGGCGACACTCCGCGGCAGCCGAGTGCGTCGCTACCGCGGCAGGGTTGCCAGGCGCGAGCCGATGGCTACGAAACTGGTGGAGGTGCAACCACGATGCAATCACCACCCCGAAGGCCAAGATCGCTGACTCGCCGGATCCACCTCGACAGCGACTCCACCGCATCGTCCGATCCACGAGCTCGTCGCGATCAGCGCCAAGTTCTTCGCGATCGACAGCAAGAAGACGGTCGTACTCGCATCGAGCGCCGAAGAGAAGCGCGACGTCAATCTGACAAGCACGCTGGGCCCTCTGTCGACATGCATGCGCCAGGGGGACCAGGCGACTTGCCGTACGCGGTAGGTTGCCCTGCGTTCACTCGTGAGCTGCGGCAAGTCCAGTGGCCCAGCACGAAGAACTTCAAGCCTGACGTACCGGAGAAGTACGACGGCAAGACGCATCCGTCGGAGTTCCTCAGCATCTACACCATTGCGGTGCAGGCTGCCGGGGGACGGGACGACAAGATCCTTGCCAACTACTTCCCGCTGGTGCTCAAGCCCAACGTCAGATCCTGGCTCATGCACTTGCTGGACTACTCCATATCCTCTTGGGACGATCTATGCCATCAGTTTGTCGGCGCCTTCACAGGCGGCCACAAGCCTCATGGCCAAGAGAGTGACCTTCACCTGCTCGCCCAGAAGGAAGGAGAGCCCCTACGCAAGTACATTCAGAGATTCAGCAGCGTACAACACAACATCCCAGACGTCCACCCTGCCACGGTGATCAGCATGTTCCATCAGAACGTGCGAAACCGCAGGATGCAGGAGGAGATGGCGATGTGCAAGATCAGAGACGTCAGTGAGCTATATGCCCTGGCCGACAAGTGTGCGCGTGCTGAGGAAGGGAGGAGACTCCCCGGAGAGAACATAGGAGCAGGAGGATCTGACAGTGATGATGCTGCCCCGGCAAAGAAAAACCGGCGGCGGAATAACAGGAAAAAGAAAGGCAAAGAGGTACTAGCCGTTGAGCAGTACGGCAAAGAAGCCAAAGCTGGTAACTCCAGCAAGGAGGTTGCCGCAGCTGTGGCAGTTGCCGACAAGCAGGACGGCACCAACAAGCAGTACTGCAAAATCCACCGCACTAAGGGCCACGATCTCCAGAGCTGCAAGAAAATCGAGCAGCTTGTTGAGCAACAGAAAGCTGAATACGAGCGGCGTGACAAGGAGAAAGCCCAGGAAGGTGCTAGAGGATCCGGCAAAGAAACATCCCGGCCGAGGAGGACGCCGCGGCAAGGCCAAGCAGCGGCAAGGAGACAGACCTCCTCGCGGCCGCGACAAGGATGAAGATGACGACGACGATGAAGACATGGATGATGAGGAGACTGATGAGCACGAGTTCCAGAAAGCCACAAAGGTCCTGTGCGTTGACGGCGGTGCTTCTCTGCATACTTCGCACCGCCAGCTCAAGCAGTGGGTGCGGGAAGTTAATGCAGCAGAACCCCCCGTCGAGTCACGCAAGCCTCTGAAATGGTCCAGCACGCCTATCATCTTTGATATTGAGGACCACCCTGATCGCATAACTGCGGTCGGGTGCTTGCCGATGTTGGTTTCACCAACTATCCGCAACCTCAAGGTCACTAAGATGTTAGTTGACGGCGGGGCCGGCTTGAACCTGATCTCCTCCACGGTGCTCCAGAAACTCCAGATCCCTAACAGCGAGCTCGAAGAAACCGGTACGTTCCAAGGAATCAATCCGGGAAGGAGCAAGCCAAAGGGAAAGATCACGTTGCCAGTAACATTTGGCAGTGAGTTGAACTTCAGGACTGAGAGGGTTACTTTTGACGTTGCTGACTTTCCATTGCCTTACAATGGGATACTCGGCCGTCCAGCACTCGCCAAATTCATGGCAGCCTCTCACTATGCCTACAACATGCTGAAGATGCCAGGCCCGATAAGTGTCATCTCTGTCCCTGGCGACAAGAAGGATGCTCTTATCTGCGCTGACAAGATCTACCGGGAAGCAGCAGCCGCAACAGATCGCAAATCACTTGCCGCTGAAGCTCCCGGGGGGAAGAAGAAGACCAAGTCCGGCAAGAGTTCTGATGCCCACTCCGGCAAGCGCACCTCTTCGGAGTGCTGCGCTACCGTCGAGGACGCACCATCGAGCTCCACCGGCAAGTGTAAGAAGGCAATGGCAGCTCCACCTGAAACCAAGAAGGTGCCCGCCAAGGAGGACGGCACTGGTGGTACCTTCACCATCAGCGCCACTCTCGACCCCAAATAGGAAAGCGCGCTCGTTGCTTTCCTGCGGGCGAACGTCGACATGTTTGTGTGGCAACCGTCTGACATCCCCGGTGTTCCCAGGAAAGTAATTGAGCACCACCTGGCCGTCTGTCCTCATGCGCGGCCCATCAAGAAGAAAGTCAGGAAACAGGCAGTGGAGCGCCAAGAATTCATCGCAGAAGAAATCAAGAAGTTGGAAGCAGCAGGCCTTGTCAGAGGAGTGCTCCATCCTACGTGGTTGGCCAATCCTGTAGTCGTGCGCAAGGCAAATGGGAAATGGAGGCTTTGTATCGACTTTACTGATGTTAATAAAGCTTGTCCCAAAGACCCATTTCCTTTGCCGCGCATCGACCAGATTGTTGACTCCACGGCCGGATGTGATTTGCTTTCATTTCTTGATGCATACTCAGGATACCATTAGATCTTCATGGCAGAAGAGGATGAGGAGAAGACCGCATTCATCACCCCGTGTGGCACGTACTGTTTCGTACGGATGCCTTTCGGTTTGAAGAATGTTGGTTCAACATTTGCAAGGGTAGTCCACCACGCTTTTGAGCCACAAATGCATAGAAATGTGGAAGCCTACATGGATGATATAGTGGTCAAGAGCAAGGACAGGGCGACCCTGATTCAAGATTTAGACGAAACATTTACAAATCTGCGCAAGATCAACCTTAAGCTTAACCCCGAGAAGTGCGTGTTTGGAGTCCCTTCCGGCAAGCTTCTCGGGTTCTTCGTGTCTCAGCGGGGAATTGAAGCCAATCCCGACAAGATCAAGGCCATTGAGCAGATTGAAGCACCAAAGCGCGTCAAGGATGTACGAAGGCTTGCCGGTTGCGTGGCTGCTCTCAGCAGGTTTATCTCTAGATCTGTTGAGCGCGCCCTGCCATTTTTCAAAATATTGAAAAAGGCAGGTCCAATGAAATGGACTCCGGAGGCGGAGGCTGCGCTGCAGGACTTGAAGAGATACATGTCCTCCACTCCAACACTTGTCGCACCTAAGCCACAAGAAAAGTTGCTGCTGTATATAGCGGCAACCAATCAAGTGGTTAGTGCTGCGTTAGTGGTAGAGAGGGAGGCAGATGATGAGCTAGCAACCACGACTGATGCATCCAGTGACAAGCAGGGGGCTTCGTCGACAAGCTCTGGTCCTGACAAGGATGGATCTGCGCAGGAGCATGATAAGATGCAGAAGAAAATGGTGCAGCGCCCAGTTTACTTTGTCAGTTCCCTTCTGCAGGGGGCTAGGTCAAGGTACTCTGGTGTGCAGAAATTGCTTTTCGGCCTTCTCATGGCCTCGAGAAAGCTGCGCCATTACTTCCAAGCACATGAGATCACAGTCGTCACTCGTTTTCCGCTGAAGAGGATACTGCAAAATCCAGAAGCAACAGGTAGGATTGTCGAGTGGGCACTGGAACTGTCAAGCTTTGGCCTAAAGTTTGAGAGTACTTCAACTATCCAAAGCAGAGCATTGGCAGAGTTCATAGCAGAGTGGACGCCAACACAAGATGAAGAAATTCCAGAGACGAGCATCCCCGTCAAGGAGGCGAGCAAAGAGTGGCTGATGTACTTTGATGGTGCCTTCTCGCTGCAAGGCGCCGGAGCGGGCGTGCTGCTTGTCGCACCCACCGGAGAGCACCTCAAGTACGTAGTCCAGATGCACTTTCCCAAGGAGCAAGCAACCAACAATACTGCAGAGTATGAAGGATTGCTTGCCGGTCTCAGGATCGCAGCAGACCTTGGGATCAAGAAGCTCATTGTCAGGGGTGACTCACAGCTTGTCGTCCGCCAAGTGAACAAGAATTATCAGAGTCCGTTGATGGAAGCATATGTTGATGAAGTGAGAAAGCTGGAAGAGCACTTTGACGGCCTACAGATGGAGCATGTTCCGAGAGCTCAGAATGACATTGCTGATGGCCTGTCGAAGTGCGCCGCACTAAAGTTGCCTGTGGAACCAGGGATCTTTGTGCTCAAGCTGACTCAACCGTCCGTAACGCCATCAACTGGACAGAACAAGAAGAGGAAGTTGATTTCTGGTGACTATTTTCCGGCAGAGCTCCCTGAAGCCGCCGCCAAGAAAGTCCCCAAGATCAACACCAAGGGTGCTGAGGAGCAGTCTGCTCCGGCAAGCCTTATGGTTTGTTCCGTAGTAGCAGACGCTCCCGACAAGCTTTGCTCCGGCAAGCTTGCCGGGGAACATCAAGCTCCGGCTGAGCCGCAGGTTCTCGCCGTGGAAGCGGATGTTCCCGCAGCAGCAGATGTGCCTTTAGTCCTTGTTGTCGAGCCACAAGCTCCAGCATGGGCACAGCAGATTGTCCATTTCCTTCAGACAGGAGAACTTCCCGAAGAGCAAGAAGAAGCGGAAAAAGTAGCCCGGCAGTCAAGTATGTACCAGTTTGTTGACAGCACACTGTACAGAAGAAGACTCAACGGTGTGAAATTGAAGTGTATTTGCCGGGAAGACGGACAAAAGCTGTTGGCAGAGATACATGGAGGCATATGTGGTCACCACATTGGCGCAAGAGCACTTGCCGGCAAAGCGTTCCGGCAAGGTTTCTTTTGGCCGACAGCCCTCCAGGATGCAACTGCACAAGTAACCAAGTGTGAAGCGTGCCAGTTCCATTCCAAGCAGATACACCAGCCAGCTCAAGCTCTCCAGACGATCCCTTTATCCTGGCCATTTTCGGTCTGGGGGCTCGACATCCTCGGCCCCTTTCCCCGAGCTGTCGGGGGCTTTGAGTACTTGTACGTCGCAATCGACAAGTTCACAAAGTGGCCGGAAGTGGAACCAGTGAGGAAGGTGACAGCACAGTCAGCAGTCAAGTTCTTCAGGTCGATTGTTTGCCGTTTCGGGATCCCTAACAGGATCATCACCGACAACGGCACACAATTCACGAGCCGCACCTTCATGCAGTACGTCCAAGATCTTGGCGCCAAGGTCTGCTTCGCTTCTGTTGCTCATCCGAGAAGCAACGGTCAAGCGGAGAGGGCAAATGCTGAAGTGCTGCGCGGGCTCAAGACCAGGACTTTCGACAGGCTGCGCAAGTGCGGAAGGAACTGGATCGAGGAGCTGCCGGTGGTTCTTTGGTCGATCAGGACGACGCCAAATCGAGCCACTGGCCAGACGCCTTTCGCTCTAGTCTATGGAGCAGAGGCAATTCTCCCCACGGAACTCGTATACGGGTCACCTCGAGTGCTCGCTTATGATGAGCTTGAGCAAGAGCAGCTGCGACAAGATGACGCGCTGCTCCTTGAGGAGGATCGTCTTCAGGCTGCTGTACGAGCTGCTCGATACCAGCAAGCTTTGCGCCGCTACCATAGCCGCAAAGTTAATGCCAGAAGCTTCGAGGAAGGCGACCTTGTTCTTCGGCGCGTTCAGTCCACCAAGAATTCCAACAAGTTGACGCCGAAGTGGGAAGGCCCTTACCGGGTGAAACGAGTCACTAGGCCTGGCGCTGTCCGCCTTGAGACCGAAGATGGCATTCCGGTGAGCAACTCCTGGAACATTGAGCATCTTCGTAAGTTTTACCCGTAGGGCGCGGTTGCCGGAACCCGTTCCGGCAACCACCTTTTGTACAAGTCTTGCCGATGTTGCATGTAATCCTTTGTACAAAGCCGGGCGCAGATCCCGTGCATAAGTAAAGCTCATGTGCTCCGCACATCTTGTCAATTTCATGCATTATATTCTTTTTCTTGCATGTGTTATCTGACACTTTGTGCAGCACCAATCCCCGGTAAGCAATAACGAGCCGTAAGGCTCCATATCGTTATTTTCTCTTCTTTCTTTTTCTCAAAGGAAGGAAGATCCCCTCGCGCACAAGTTTGCCGGGGGGGGAGGAGAAGATAATGATGTGGAACAGGCATCGTTCAAGAAAGTTTCGCCTTGACGGAAACCTTGCCAGGAAGCAAACGACAGAAAAGCTAAGTTGCCAAAGTTTGAGCAATTAGTTTTAATTTTTAAGTTATCTTCCTCGAACGACCGTGCTTTGTATGGAAAACCTGTGCGCGGAGGAACCAACTCGTAGCTAGTTGCGCCATTACTTTGTTTCGAGTCCGCTCAACAACTTAAGTGTGCTGCAACCAGTCGCGACAAGGTTTCTTGTCGGAAGCGGCACCGCCAGCAAGCTGCTGACGTCCCGCACTCAGTGCTCGCGGCTTGGGTACCTGCGCCGACAAGTTCCCTAAAAGCGTAGGGTAAAAACATACAAAGGAAAGAATCTAGTAAAGGAACGTAGCAATTGATAACAGAAATAGAGTTATATTACAAAATAACTTGTCGGAGCTCTAACAGATTGATCTTATAATATGGCTAGCAGCGACAAGGAGAAAGAGAAAACGGGCAGCCTAGTCTACGCGATCGCCCTCAACCCTCTTGATTTCGCTCACCTTGTCCACAATGGGTGCGATAAGGGCCTTGAGCGCATCCCGATCAGCATCCGGCGGTAAGGATTTGAGGACGTTGGTGAAGTTGAGGCCTGGATTGCGGAAGGCCACCTTCATCAGCACCTTTTGGAGAGCTCCTGCGCAGATCCTGCGCGACTCGTCGGCCAGCTGCTTTGGGATCCTCTCCCGGAGTCGCTGGAGGGCCGTCGTCACGCCTTTGAAGAATAGGCTGAGCTTGGCGCTGGGTTGGAGATGCTCGTCGGAGGGATACCCAAAATCCTCCATCCCCAGCTGCGCCAACTCCCCGTCGATGGCGGCGGCAGCATCCACAAGACCTTCAGTCCAATGCTCCACTGTCTCCCTAAAGGCATCGTGGGCGGCAGCAGCATTCGCCAGCAGCGTCTCGTCGGCCTTGACCTTCTCCGACAAGGTCACCTCTCGCTCCCTGGCGACGTCCAGCGTCTGAGTCAACATGGCCAACTTCAACTCCAGGTCTGCATTTGAATCCTTGGCGGCGCTGAGCTCCTTGCCCCTCTCAACGAGAAGACCCTGCAGCTCACCATGAGCGGCAGCGTCCTTCTCGCGCTCGCACTTAAGCACGGCAAGTTCCTCGCCGCTCGCCTTGAGATCTGCCTCCAGCTATGCCACCTTCATCTCCAGCTCCTTCTTGGCGGCCTCAGCAGCTGTGGCGGCGTCCTTTGATTCCTTGAGCGCCCCGCCTATTGCTTGCTCGCGCGTGGCAAGCTCCTCCTCGTGGTTGTCAAGATTGACCTTGTGCTGCGCCAAATCACCCTCGTGCGCAGATAGCCTTTCTGCGACAAGCCGTTGCTTTTGTTCAGCTTCAGCCTTCTCGAGGAGGAAGGCTTTCTGCTCCTGGAGAAGTTGCTCCCGCTCCTCCGCCAAGGACCGGAGAGTTTCCTGCCTAAGACCCCGGAGCTCCTCTACGCGCTTCTCGATGTCGACTCCTGTCCTTGCGACGAGTGCTTCTCGGGACGCCAGCTTGGTTTGTCGGGCGCGGTAGAGCGACAGCAGCTTCCGCAGCAACCGCTCCTCTTCAGACTCGCCGCTGCTGCTGCTTGGCGCATCGACCAACGCCAGCCCAGCGGAGGCGAGCACCTCCTCATCAAAAGCTTCTCCTTCGACCGGCGCCCTGGAGCTCGACGCCCAGGGAAGCTTGATGAAGATACCGTCTCCGGCCTTCAAGTAGGCACCGGGCTGGGGCTCTTTGGAGCCTGGCTCCGCGGCAGCGGCAGAGGGATCGGCGGTCGGCGCAGCGCCTAGCGCTCCTGCGGCCTCAAGGCCGTCAGTGCGATCGCCCGACCCCTCGCCAGCTTCTGCGGCGGCAGCCTTGGCGGCCTCTTCGCCGGCGGGCTCATCAGCACCGGCCCCTTCTTCGGTGGCGGTGGCGTCGTCCTTGCTGCCACGCGCGCCTTCCTCGCCAGCGTCCTTAGTCTCCATTGGCTCCGTAGCAGATGGATCTGAAGAACGAAGAAGGGAGAAAAGTCAAGCAAAAATCCAAGAAAGGGAATTCAGAAGAAGAAGAGCCCAAGGGAAGATTTAGGGCAAGAAGATTACCTGTACTAGGATCTGCGGTCGCGGTCTCAACCGCCGGAGGATCACTGGTGCCGTCCCTTGCCGGAGAACTGTCCCTTGCCGGGGAGTTCTCCCTTGCCGGAGAGCGCTCCCTTGCCGGGGACTCCTCCCTTGGCGGCGTAGTCGAAGCAGATGGCACTTCGGGGGCGGCTTCCGGGCCCTCCTGGTGAGGCTGTTCTGCTCCTACACAAATCAACAAGCAAGATATCAGTAGAGAAAAGAGCACCCATGCGCGCCCGACAGCAGGAAGTAAAACTACAAACTTACGCTGGGGGCTGCGCTGGGGGCTGCTTTGGGGAGGGGCTGCAGGGTCCGTCAAGGTGGTCTCAGACACACCCCCTGCTGACACGGTGGGATCATCTTCGATGAAATCACCGAGGCCTTGGCTCTCTTCGCCGCTCTCTGGGCCAGCGTCCTGAAAAGGAATGGGTTCAGATTGAAGCAAGTCAGAGACAAGATAAAAGCAACAAGATTGGAGAACTACAAGAACGCCAAAGAAACTTACTCTTCTTCCTCCTCGTCGGAGCTGAGCGCGGAGAGATCGAAGTCCGGCTCCCCTCTGGTGCGGCGAGGCGGAGGAGTAGGATCCCTTGCCCGCTTGGCAGGGGCGGTGGTGGTGGACCGGGAGGATCCCGCTCCAGTTGCCGTAGCAGCATGAGGCGCTCCCGCGGCAACATTGCTTGCCGCGGTAGAGCGTGTCGCACGGCTTGGCGGCTGTTGGCTCGTTTGCCGCCCCGCTACGTCCCCGGCCCTGCGGAGACGCCTTCTTGGCGGGACCGGGGGCTCCGCCTGCGGCAAGCTGTCTGAAGGCTCGGGCTCTTCCTCATCGGGCTCGCTCGACTTAGCTTCAGGGCCGGCAAGATCTTCCTCGCCGGTAAACTCCTCGCGCTCGGCAAGGCTTGCCGCCTCTGCTACCTCCGCCTCCTCCACGGTGAACCCAAACTCGCCCGCGGCAGCTGCTGCTACAGCCTCTTCCGTCCTAGTGGCGATGCGCTGCAGCTCCGCGTTGGTAGTGTCGCGGGTGAGGCTCTTCTGCTCATCAGCGCGGACCGGCACTTCTACCAAGTCGTCGAAGAACGCCTGCACAACGTCATCCGCGGGCTCTTGCCAAGTTGGGGCGATTCCATGCAAATCGCACAACGGCATCATCGCACGGATACGGTCAAGTGAAGAATTGTTGCACAGCGGAACGACATTCCGCGGCAACATGAATGGGTGCTGAGGGTCGCGCTTGAACAGCTCCAGAAGCATCGCGTCCAATTCCAAGACGGTGAAGTTGAAATTGAGGCCCGGGCGCAGCCTCATGATATCCACCGAGTTCTTGAACTCCCAGGCTGGTCTCCCCCTCTCCTGCAGGGGGGCGATGCGGCGGCGAAGGAAATCTGCGCCAACGGCGCCTACAGTGAGCCCGGCAAGCCTAAGGCGAAGGATCCGGGTGACGGCAATCTTCAGCCTGTCGTCCTCCGGGGCCACATTGCTCCAATCATTGCCGCACACTATTGGGGCTTGGCGCAGGGCAGTGAATGGCTGCGGATTCTCCTCGACGATCCAGCACCACTCCGCTCTCCACTCCTCCCACTTGCTGCGGAGCTCCCCCTCCAGATACGCCTCCTTCTTGCCGACCCTCGAGATCCAGGCGATCCCTCCGGCAAGCGGCTCTCCTCTCTCGACCTGAGGCATGAAGAAATGGCGGAAAAGGGCTACATTTGGGTGGACTCCGACAAAGTTTTCACACAAATGTGCGGAAACTGCCATGGTCAGAACGGCGTTGGGGGTGAAGTCAAGGAGGCGGAACCCGTAGGTGTTCATGATGTCGCAGAAGAAATCAGAAAAGGGCAGGCAGAGCCCGCAATAGAAGAACAATGCGAAGAACGGGTACCCGCTTGGAGCCAGTTCCGAAGCTGCAGCCGGGAGTACCCTCGTGCGCGAATGCGCACGCGTCTCCGTCGACCAGAAGAGGTAGTAGTACTCCTTCAGCTCCTGTGCACCGAGCTGAGGGGGGAAGAGGGCCCGCTCCTTCCGCAGCACCGCGAGCCGCTGCGCCTCGGCCGACTTCACGCCCTTCCCCTTGTCGGCTTTTGGAGCCATGGCGGAGGTGGTGGGGAAGATCGGCGGCGTTGGTGACGCTGGTGGCAATGGGGGGCGGGGCGCTGCTCTCTTTCTGCTTCGAGAAGAGGAGGGGAGCGGCGGAGATTTCTGGAGTTGGAGCAACAAATGGCGAGATGGGCGAACTGCCCCTGTTTCCCCTGCTTATAAAGAGGAAGGGGGCGGACGTTTCACCCTTCCGAATAAAGAAACCACCCACGATCTCTCCCATGATGCCGCATTCGACGTGTGCCGTTAGGGAGGGCGCGGTGGATACGGAGTCAGATACGGCGTAACCTAGGCCGCGTGTGCTCGTGCCCTGTTTTGGGCCTGGCCCAACAGCGCTCGGCACCGTGTGTGGCCCAGGCCCGGGGGCTCCTATCGGTGTACTAGAGTAGGGGTACCCTAGTATCCCGAACTTGTGCACGAGCAGTTGCAGCGCCCCGCGGCAAGGCTTGCCGGGTGACCGCCAAGGTCCTCCGTGGTTCCTTTGGAGCCATTCAAGAACAAAGTATTTAAGCCCAGGAGACAAGGCCCCGGCAAGAGGAGCTTGCCGGGAAGGCCATCCAAGGCATTTCAAGGAACTTGCCGCGACGCGCCGCGCATCCCGGCAAGGCCCGGTGGGCGACAAGCTTCCGGACCCGACAAGATAACGACCGCGGCAAGGCACTTGCCGCGACAAGCGGCCACTCTGTGCCCACGCTCCAGCGCATCCACCAATGTGTCGCTCTGGGGGCCTTTCCAGGCGCGCGTGGCAGGAGGCTGTGCAGCCAGCGGTGCGTGGTGGCATGCGAAGCTGACAAGATCGCCATCGTGGCGAGCGGTGGCGCCCCTGACGGTCCTTTTCTGCACTGTTTGGGCTACACAGACGGGCATTTAATGCCCTTGTCCCCTGCCGTCAGGGTTAGGTAGGAAACACTGTACAAGTAACTGTACCAACCACCTCTCTTTTTACATTTGTACCCTTGTTTACGTTGCCACCTGTCGGTGAACCCATGAGCATATAAAAGGAGGCCCATGCGCAACGTAGAGGGGGTTCGGATCATTCGGAAGCCAGAAAACACTTAGCTCTCTCGAGCAAGAACACAATACAATCAGACAAGCAGCAGTAGGAGTATTATCTCTCCGGAGAGCTCCGAAGCTGGGTAAACTGCTCGTGTGCTTCGCCTCGATCCGCTCTTCGTGCGACCTCCGCTCCCCGCCGAACCGAAAGGGGCCACGATCCGACGGCCCCATAGGTGTTCGTGGATCAGTTTCCCCGACACTACATCACAACCATTTTAATAGCATGTTGGCACGCAAGGTAAACCATTATAAAATCCTAGCTAATTAAGAACGCATGAGTAACTATAATCTCTAATTGTCATTGCAAACATCTTTCATTCATAATAGGCTGAATCAAGAACGATGAACTAATCATATGTACAAAACAAGATAGGTCGAGTTCATACCAGCCTTTCCACATTTCAATCATTTCATCATATATCGTCATTATTGCCTTTCACTTGCACGACCAAACGGTGTGAATATTAATAGTAGTGCATGTGCATTGAACTAAGCTGGAATCTACAAACATTTATTCAAAAGAGAAAACAAGGTAATATGGGCTCCTTGTTAGATCAACAAAAATGCATATGAGAGCCACTCATCATTTTCATCGTGGTCTTCTCCTCTCGACCCCCAAAGAAAAGAAAAGAATTTCAAGAAACACGCTGAAATGTTTTTGGAGTTTTTGTTTTTCTGAAGAAAGTAAAACAAGAACGAGAAAAACTATTTACGCGGGAAAGCTCCCAACAAGCAAAAGAAGAATGAGAAATATTTTGGGGTTTTCTTTAATAGTACTACTACATAGACATGGAAAGTAAACTAAACTACAACTAATTCTTTTGGTTTTTCTCAAAGTTTTTCAAACACACAAGAAGAAAGCAAGAAAAGAAAATAAACTAGCATGGATAATACAATGAAAGAAGTATGAACACCGACAATTGGAATGAATGTGTGAACATGAATGTAATGTCGGTGAGAAATACGTACTCCCCCAAGCTTAGTCTTTTGGCCTAAGTTGGTATGAGCCCATGGATCAAAGTAGCCATCTCCAGTGTATTGAGGATGATCCTGGGGGTTCCACTGGTTAGCGATCTCCTGCGGCTCCCACTGATAAATAGACTCTGAATAAGGATCTGGTGATGGCTCTGGCTCTGGATCTGGGGATTGCGTCCCCTCCCAATATGCGTTAATGTCCATGGGCAAAACGTATTACCTGCCTAAATGATATTGAACAAAGTAGGTGCACGCAAGGTAATAATCTGACAAGTATCCTCGCTAAATACTAGGTTATAAATGAGTCTCTTTTCCTTATCATGGTGAATAAACTTATGTGCTACCATGCTTTCATAATCTAAGTATATAGTGGGTAGCATCTTCTCCTCTTTTTCATCGTGTCTAATGGGTATCTCGAAGCGTCTCGCAAGGCGGGAGGTGAAGATACCTCCGGAAATAGGACCCTTTGTACCGTTTAGACTCAACCATTTAGCAACTGTAGCGCCTAAACTAAAAGTTATATCACAAAGTAAAGCATGGCGCAAAATGGCAAGGTCAGGAGCACTAAGGCCTCCATTGTCCCCGCGACCAATTAAATATCTACCAACAAATAATGAGTAGTAGCGCAGAATAGGAAAATGTAAACTAGACACTCTTGCTTCTGACACCTTTCTCCTTTCCCCTATGGTAACTTCATTAATAAAACCTTCCACATCACTAGGACGTGGGTCCTTGATGCTGTCCTCAAAAGGTAATTTGCAAGCCTCACAAAAACCATAAAGTGTTGATAATCCCCAAGTGCAGGGAATCATCATAGCAATTTCCAAAGGTGGAAGTGATAAGCATGGAGTGACGAACCCACAAGGAGCTAAAGGTAAGATCAATATTCTCTCTAGTCCTATCTGCCACTGATACGACTCTACGTACACTGGACGTTTGCTTCCAACTAGAAATGAGAAATAAAACTAGGTTGTGGGTATGAAGAGGATAACTTTGCATGGTATCAGAGAGCTAAAACATAAAAGTAGTTGTTGTTATCATAAATTTAGAATATATTACTAAATATCATAAATAGCGAGTGTGGAATAATGATGGGTCGGTGTGCGGAATTATCCTAGGCAATTGTTAACAAGACCGGTAATCACTATTGCAATTTCATATGAGGGAGAGGCATAAGCTAACATACTTTCTCATATTGGATCATATGCACTTATGATTGGAACTCTAGCAAGCATCCGCAAGTACTAAAGATCATTAAGGTAAAACCCAACCATAGCATTAACATATCAAGTCCCCTTTATTCCCATACGCCATGACCCACTTATCCGTGTTTATGCTTTTGTCACTCAAGCAACACAGACAATAAGTAAACCATGGACATATTGCAACACCCTACAGCGGGAATCCCTCACGCTTGCGCGACACGGAGGGCACAATAGGACAACACCAAAATAAATCATACAACTCATACCAATCTATATCATCAATCAACCCAAAGACAAAGGATATCTACTCAAAACATCATAAGATGGCAACACATCATTGGATCATAATATGTGGCATAAAGCACCATGTTCAAGTAGGGATTACATCGGGGTGCGGGAGAGTGGACCACATAAAAGAGATGAGGATGGTGATGATGATGGTGATGTCGATGAAGACGATCACCACGGCGATGATTCCCCTCCCGATGGCACTCCGGCACCATCGAGAGAGAGGAGGAGAAGTTCTCCCCCTTGTGCTTCCTCCTCCATGGCCTCCCCCTGGATGGGGAGATGTTCCCCCTCTGGTCCTTGGCCTTCATGGTGATGATGGCCCCTCTGAGATCCTTCCCCATGGCCTCCGGTGATGATGGCCCCCTCCGGCAGGGTGCCAGAGAGGGCCTAGATTGATTTCTCGTGGCTATATAGGCTTACGGCGGCGGAACTTCCGGTCTAGGTTATTTTCTGGAGGTTTGGGTATATATAGAAGAGGTTGGCGTCGAGGACAAGTCAAGGGGCCCCACAGGGATTCCATGAGGCACATGGGCGCGCCCCAGGGGGGTGGGCGCCCCCCCACCCTCGTGGAGCCCACAGGACTCCCCTCCGGTAGATTTTTGTTCCAGTATTTTTCATATTTTCCCAAAAAATTCTCTGTTGATTTTCAGCGCATTCCGAGAACTTTTATTTCTGCACAAAAACAACACGTGGTGTGAGGAAGGTTATACTTGGGCTTTTCCTTCTCTTAATTTCCTTTTTCCTTTGAACTCCAGCTTGAGGAGCCTCTCAACAATCTTCTCATCATTTTCTCCCTCTGAAAAATTCTGAATTTTTAGCGACTCAAAATCAAAGTGATCCAACCTCAGCAAAATTGATAGCAACTACTCCTACAAGTGCCTAGAGGCTATATCATGCATCAAAACTACTTTGGACCATATAAATTTGGCATGAAAGCTCAAAAAGAGGGTCACCACAGCAGCAAAAATTTGCAATAAATAAAGCACTAGAACAAAAACTAATTGGATCATTGGAGGAGTAACATACCGAAGAACAATCCCCTAAAGGAATTTTGTGAATTGAGCTTTGAGCAAGGTCATAAAAAATGGCAGCAAAATGAGCAAGAACACGTCTAAGCTATGGGATGATTTTTTCTGGAGGAAGACGAAGTGGATGGGTGCTGGAAAAAGTGGATGGGACCCACATGGGACCCACAAGACAGGGGGCGCACCCAGGGGGTAGGGCGTGCCCTCCGTCCTTGTGGCCCACTGGTGATGCCCTCTGGTGTGTTCTCAGTGCCAGAAATTCTAAAATATGCTAAAAATTCATACCAAATTTTTAGGGCATTTGGAGAAGTTTTATTTTCCGGACGTTTTTTTATTTCACGGATAATTCAGAAAAGAAAAAGATAATACTATTTTTGCTTTATATATTCTAAATAATAGGAAGTAAAAGGAGGGTACAGAAAGTTGTGCTTCCTAAATTCATCCATCTCATGCTCATCAAAAGGAATCCGTTAACAAGGTTGATCAAGTCTTATTAACAAATCTCTTTCGAATAACATGAAACCGGAGATTTTTCGAATAACACTAGATTACCTCAACGGGGATATGCATGTCCCCAACAATAAGAATATCATATGTCTTTTTGACAGTAGGAAGGGGGAATTCAAAACCTCTAATATTAATAGTTGAATTTTTTCCAATAGAATTGATACTATGTACTTGAGGTTGTTTCTTCGGAAAGTGTGTCGTATGCTCATTACCATTAACATGAAAAGTAGCATTGCCTTTGTAGCAATCAATAACAGACCTTGCAGTGTTCAAAAAGGGTCTGCCCAGGATGATTGAAATACTGTCGTCCTCGGGAATATCAAGAATAACATAGTCCGTTAAGATATTAATGTTTACAACCACAACAGGCACATCCTCACAAATACCGATGGGTATAGCAGTTGATTTATCGGCCATTTGCAAAAAGATTTTAGTAGGTGTCAACTTCTTCCAATCAAGTCTACGATATAAAGAGAAAGGCATAACACTAACACCAACTCCAATATCACATAAAGCAGTTTTAACATAGTTTCTTTTAATTGAGCATGGTATAGTTGGTACTCCTGGGTCTCCTAGTTTCTTTGGTATTCCACCCTTAAAAGTGTAATTAGCAAGGATGGTGGGAATTGCAGCTTCCGGTATCTTTCTTTTGTTAGTAACAATATCTTTCATATACTTAGCATAAGGAGGCATTTTAAGCATGTCAGTCAAACGCATACGCAAAAAGATAGGACTAATCATTTCAGCAATGTGCTCAAAATCCTCATCATCTTTTTTCTTAGATGACTTAGGAGGAAAAGGCATGGGTTTGTGAACAAATGATTCTCTTTCTTTACCATGTTTCCTAGCAACAAAGTCTCTCTTATCATAATGTTGATTCTTTGATTGTGGGTTATCAAGATCAACAACAAGTTCAATCTCGACATCATTATCATTACTAGGTTGAGCATCAACAAGAACAACATCATTAACATTATCACTAGGTTCATGTTCATCACCAGATTGTGTCTCAGCATCAGAAATAGAAATATCATTGGGATTCTCAGCTGTGTCAATAATAGGTTCACTAGAAGCATGCAAAGTCCTATCAATGTTCTTTTCTTTTTATTAGAAGGACTAGGTGCATCAGTATTAATTATTTGAGAATCTTGCTCAACTCTCTTAGGATGGCCCTCAGGATACAAAGGTTCCTCGGTCATTTTACCACCTCTAGTCATAACCCTAACAGCATTATCATTGTTCTTACTATTTAACTCTTTGAGCAAATCAGCCTGTGCCTTAAGTACTTGTTCTACTTGAGTTGTAACCATGGAAGCATGTTTACTAATAAGCTTAATATCATTTTTGAATCTAGACATATAATCGCTCAAGTGTTCAACCATATAAGCATTACTTTCTCAATTGTCTAACATAAGCATTGAAGTTTTCTTGTTTAACAATAAAGTTATCAAACTCATTCCAGCATCGACTAACAGACTTATTATGAGGAATATAAACTTCATCAAATCTATAGAGATAATTTACCTCTACTACCTATGTCTAGTTATCAAGACCGTGCATTTCTTCATTAGGCGGTAAATTATTAACATCTTCAGCCTTAATACATTTTTCTTTCATAGATTTCTTTGCCTCTTGCATACCTTCAGGACTGAGAAATAGAATACCTCTTTTCTTCGGGGTTATCTTAGGAGTTGGTTCAAGAAGTATGCAATCATTATCATTAATTAATATATTATTCAATAGAAATTCAGCCTGCTCAACAGTTCGTTCCCTGAAAACACAACCAGCACAACTATCTAGGTGGTCCCTAGAAGCATCGGTTAGTCCATTGTAAAAGATATCAAGTATTTCATTTTTCTTGAGACGATGATCAGG
Source organism: Triticum aestivum (assembly GCF_018294505.1). Lineage (NCBI taxonomy): Eukaryota > Viridiplantae > Streptophyta > Magnoliopsida > Poales > Poaceae > Triticum > Triticum aestivum. Next base: position 468,210,588 of record NC_057798.1, on the reverse strand, counting down.
CAAAGCATTAAGTAATTGGAGAAGCCTCCCCCAAGCTTGTGTGACACTCTCTTCCTCAATTTTCACAAAGTTAAATATTTTCTATAAGGCAGCTTGTTTCTTATGAGCAGGAAAATATTTTTGCAGAGAAGTAGTGAGGGGGTCCTGGATTAGGGGGTGTCCGGATAGCCGGACTATCATCATCAGCCGAACTATCATCGACCGGACTATCATCATCGACCGGACTCCAAGACTATGAAGATACAAGATTGAAGACTTCGTCCCGTGTCCGGATGGGACTTTCCTTGGCATGGAAGGCAAGCTTGGCGATACGGATACGTAGATCTCCTACCATTGTAACCGACTCTATGTAACCCTAGCCCTCTCCGGTGTCTATATAAACCGGATGGCTCTAGTCCGTAGGACACAACAACAACCATTACAATCATACCATAGGCTAGCTTCTAGGGTTTAGCCTCCTTGATCTCGTGGTAGATCTACTCTTGTAAACATCCACAATATCAATATCAATCAAGCAGGACGTAGGGTTTTACCTCCATCAAGAGGGCCCGAACCTGGGTAAAACATCGTGTCCCTTGTCTCCTATTACCATCCGCCTAGACGCACAGTTCGGGACCCCCTACCCGAGATCCTCCGGTTTTGACACCGACATTGGTGCTTTGATTGAGAGTTCCTCTGTGTCATCACCGATAGGCTTGATGGACTCTTCAATCGACAACGACGCAGTCCTGGGTGAGACTTTTCTCCCGGACAGATCTTCGTATTCGGCGGCTTCGCACTGCGGGCCAATTCACTTGGCCATCTGGAGCAGATCGAAAGCTACGCCCCTGGCCGTCAGGTCAGGTTTGGAAGCCTAAACTTCACGGCCGATATCCGCGGGGACTTGATCTTCGATGGATCTGAGCCACAGCCGAGCATGCCACGCTGTCACAATGGGCACGACCTAACTCTGTCGCCGGACAGCACCTTGGAGGCCGCACACGAATCCGCTCCGACCCATAGTCCGGAGACGATCGCTCAGATCGAGGACGGATGGCTGGACACCGCCTCGGGAGCTGCAACTTCTATGGCGATGGAGCCGAACACTTATCTTGTCCCGCATAAAGCCCATGACTCCGAGGTGCCGGACCCCCTGCCGGACTCCGAACCTCCTGCGCCCCTGCTAGTCGAATCCGATTGGGCGCCGATCATGGAATTCACCGCTGCGGACACCTTTCAGCACTCACCCTTCGGCGATATCTTAAATTCGCTGAAGCATCTCTCATTATCCGGAGAGCCCTGGCCGAACTACGGCCAGGATAGTCGGGACGCGGACAATGAAGAAATTTAGAGCCCACCCACCACCCACTTCGTAGCCACCGTCGACGATCTAACCGACGTGCTAAACTACGACTCCGAAGACATCAACGGTATGGACGACGATGCCGGAGACGATCAAGAACCAGCGCCTACAGGGCACTGGAAGGCCACCTCGTCACATGACATACATATGGTGGACACCCCAAAGGGAAGCGATACCGAGGAACAACGGGACGCGGCAGAGGATAATCCCGCCAATAAACAACCAAAACAGCGACGTAGACACCGCCCTAAGTCCCGCCTCGATCAAAGCAGCATTCCTAACGACCCAGCGATAGAGCAGGGCAAACCAGCGAATGACGAACATACAACCAAGCAACCATCCGAACCAGATAATCAACCCCTTCACGGAGTAATCAACAGTCCGGACACACCACCGGAGCATAAGAACCTTCACAAAAGACTCGTCGCCACTGCAAGAAGTTTGAAGAAGGAAAAACGGAAGCTCAAAACAGCGGAAGACATACTCAGAATGAAGTGGAGCAAAATACTCAAGACCGCAGACAAATATGGCAATGGCCATCAAACAAAGAGCTACCCGAAGCGCAAGCTGCTGCCAGAATTTGACGAGGAAGCCATAGAGCCCTCACAGTCAAAAAATAAAGAGGCCGCCTGGCAGGATAGACGGCCAGATGACAGGCCAAAAGCGACAAGCGGCACCGCACACAAGCTGACTTATGATCCTGGGAAAACGGACGGCCCAACTAGGTCCATCTACGAGCCAAAAAGGACGGCCCCAGGAAGTAACACAACACGACAAGTGTTCGAAGACAGCGGCACACCCAAATACAGGGGCGCCGCACACCCGCTATGTTTTACCGATGAGGTGCTGGATCATGAATTTCCAGCAGGGTTCAAACCCATAAACATAGAGGCATACGATGGCACAATAGACCCAGGAGTCTGGATAGAAGATTACATACTACACATACACATGGCTAGAGGAGATGATCTCCACGCCATAAAATACCTACCCCTCAAGCTCAAAGGGCCAGCTCGGCATTGGCTCAAAAGCCTCCCAGAAAACACTGTTGAAGTTGGGAAGAGCTTGAGGACGCGTTTAGAGCAAATTTTCAAGGGACTTATCTCCGCCCTCCGGATGCAGACGATCTGAGTCATATAACCCAACAGCCCGGAGAGTCAGCACGCAAATTCTGGAATAGGTTCCTTACCAAAAAGAACCAAATAGTCGACTGTCCGGACGCGGAAGCATTAGCAGCTTTTAAACACAATGTCCGAGACGAATGGCTCACCAGACACCTCGGCCAAGAGAAGCCAAGAACAATGGCCGCGCTAACAAGCCTCATGACGCGCTTTTGCGCAGGAGAAGACAGCTGGCTAGCAAGATGCAGCACCAGCGACCCGAGTACATCCGAGATCAGAGATGGAAACGAAAAATCACGCCGCAGGAAAGATCAGCGCCGGAATAAAGAAAAAAGCCCAAAGGGCACGGCGGTCAACGCCGGACTCAAAAGCTCACGGCCAAACAATAAAACACTGCCTCTTAAGGACAACAGCGACGAGCTATCAAATTTAAACAAAATTTTAGATCGGATATGTCAAATCCACAGTACCTCCGGAAGGCTTGCAAACCATACCAACCGAAATTGTTGGGTTTTTAAACAGTCCGGCAGACTCAACGCCAGACACAAGGGGCTCGATGCGCCAAGCGAGGACGATGACGAACCCCACCAGCAGAGCACCGGAAGTCAAAAGACATTCCCACAAGAAGTCAAAATAGTAAACTCACTTCATGTGATAGTACGGAAAACCAACATGGCACTCGCTAAGACAAGTGTCGCACGGTCCACCCCAGCAGAACACCGAGATTGGATGTCAAAACCAATCACTTTCGACCACCTGGATTAGTCCAGAAGTATCTGGAACGCAGGATAGACTGCCCTGATACTGGATCCCATAATAGACGGACTGCAATTCACGCAGGTTTTGATGGACGGCGGTAGTGACTTAAACCTGCTATATCCGGACACAATCCGCAAGTTGGGATAGACCCTACTACAATTCGGCATAGCCGCACTTCCTTCAAAGGAGTGGCGCTAGGCCCTTACGCCAGGTGCACAATTTCATTATTACTAGAAGTTGTGTTCGGGTCACCTGACAACTTCCAACGAGAAAAGCTAACCTTTCATGTCGTCCCATTTAAAAGTAGCTATCAAGCATCACTGAGACGGGGAGCTTTCGTCCGCTTCAATGCAATACCACATTACGCATCTCTTACGCTTAAAATGCCCGGTCCACGTGGCATCATTTCATTAAAAGGTCGCTTGAGACCCTGGACATGGCTGGACGAGTCCGGAATAAATAAGCTAGGGGCTACCTAGCCACACACCCCTTCACAAGGGTTTGTACATATAAGCCATGATGAGCTAGCATAGGCTCAGCTTTATTAATCTATGTTTCAATTTTTTATGCACTTTCTCGCACAATTTCTTTTCAAACTAAGTTCCTCTCTTTTCACAGATGAACAGTGTGCACACCCGTCCAGGATACGGCACAACGGAGACACAGGCGCAGACGTGCAGTAGGGACCCGTTGCAAGGACTCTTTTCAGACTAAGACCCTACGTAAACCTTTCTTACTGTCTCTTGTTGCTATAATCCCCTGGTTTCTTATTATAACCAGAGTGGAGACTGGCGTTTTGGCATCGGCCGCGCCAGAAGAACTTGCCCGTACCTGGACACAAGGGGCTTAGGGCATTGTTTTGCTCGCTTTTGTAAAGACCGAATACCTTCGGGAGTGTTCGGCATCTCGAGTTAGGCCTTATATGCATCAGCTCCGAATCATGTCTTTGGTCAAATGTTGGGTTTGCCCGGCTCCTGTGTTTTGCTACCTTACGTTCCGTATCATCGGCTAACGCGGCACCAGGAGAACTACTGCGATTGTGCCCCAGTTCGGCTGGGCGAGCACCTCAGTAGAGAAAGCCGAAAACTGACTGTCATGATACAGCGAGAGACTGGTCAACCACTCGATCGACCATGGGAATGTTTAGAATTCCTCCACTTTGACGAAGGGCCGTTTCCCGGTCAGGCACATACGCGCCCCAAATTCGGAGAGCGCGGTGCCCCCAGGGGCTATGTCGTAGCCCCACCCTCGAACTCCATGGCTAAGTGAAAGTGTTAAAGCATTATAGTCCGGTTGCCTCGTTTGCTACGCTACCACCTCCTTTACAGGACCGAGACGTCGGATTAAGTGTGAAAATGCGCTATTTTTTGCGAACACCCCCGCACCTTGTGCGTGGGGGCTGAAGCCGACGACTGCCATCTTTCAGGTTATACACACGTATACATGAACGGCCGCATAGGAGATAATCTATTACTTGAACGCACAACTATAAAAGGCGCTTACATCATAAATATTGTTTTACATCAAAAAAACGTTCATTCGAACGTAACATTTTTTGAGCACTGCGACTCTATTACACGAGCACCACGCAGCACTTCGCCAAAATAGTGCTCGGTGGGTAACCGGTTATCGTCCGAACCCGGGGTCGCAATAGCGGTGGCATCCATCTCTGTCCAATGTGTCTTCACACGGGCGAGTGCCATCCGTGCACCCTCTATGCAGGCCGACCGCTTCATCGCCTTAATATGCGGCACCGCTCCAAGAAATCGCTGCAATAAGCCAAAGTAACTCTTCGGCTCGGGCCTATCCGGCCAGACATGGGTCACTATATCCGTCATAGCAAGCCCGGACAATCTATTTAGCTCAGCGCACTCGGCCAAACGGTCGGTCAGCGGAAGTGAACACTCCAGACTATGGAATTGAGACCAAAACAGCTCTTCCGTCTTGTGATCCTTCTGGCTTCAAAAATGCACAACGGCATCCGCCGCACTCGCTGCTAAGTCCATGTAACGGTCCTCTGGACCCCACAGTTGGCCCAGCTGATCATACTTTGGATCCGCAAACCTTCGGCGCAGCAGAAAAGGCTTGCCAACTACAATTTCTCCGGCCTGGCGCAGCTCTTCCTTTATAGCCCGCATTGCAGAGCGGGCATCCTTGGCTTCGGCGGTGGCCTTCTCCAGGTCTTCTTGCCCCGCTAGGCACTCCTTCCCAAGAGCCTCATTGCGGTCGGTAGCATCTTTTAACTTCACGACCATTTCGGCCATCTCTTCCCTGCTCCGGCAGTGTACGACCCTTTCAGCCGCTAACTCCTCGGCCGCCCTCGAGGCCGCCGCATTACTCCTTCTGGCCTGCTCCTTGGCTTGAGCAAGTTCGGTCCGAAGGCTCTCCACAGCAGCGGCACTATCTGCATTTCACACACACGTTGTAACGAGCTGGCTTCGGCTCCCTTACCAAGTGACCGCACAAAAACACTTACCTTGCGACTCATCAAGTCGCCTGTTGACCAGCGTGATGTCCACATCCGCAACAGCGAGTTGCCGCTTTAGTTCAGCAACTCCATCAGTCCGGCTGGCCCCCGGACGACCCGCCACCTGCATCGGCACGGCGGAAATTTAAACCTGCGATTTTGATCCTCAACACGCTGTCGATTTCAACAACCTACCGAGTCTCAGGGGCTACTATCTATACAGGGCACATTCTATATGCAAAACTGTTAAAAGGTGTGTCATTTTTACGTACCTCAAACCCCGCCAGCAAACTCCCGATGACATTATGCAACCCGCCTTCGGCAGACGAAATCCTTTCAATCACCATGCTCATCAATGCGTGGTGATCTTCTGAGATAGACGCCTTCTCAAGTAGATCCTTCAGCCGTACACCAGTTGGCGCCGAACTATCCGGCTTTGCCAAACCAGGGGGCTCCCTCCGTGATGACACTTCAGGCTCGTCCGCCCTATCCGATGGCGCCCCGGACGGAGGCGTCTCGCTCTCCATCATCTCCGGACGAAGGTCCCCCGAAGACGAGCTCATTTGCGAAGGACGGAGATCCGAACTACAAGGTAAAAACTTTAGTTATCCTCAGAAGCACAAATAGGGATGTCCCTTATTATAAAACTCCTTTCTTTCTACTTACGGCTCGTTGGAGGGCTGATTCTCAAAGGGAGATTGTGCGGCCGGGGCCTCCCCGGACGCAGGGCCCTCTGGCGAAGATTTCTTCCCCCGTTTAGGGGCTTTTGCCCCTGGGTCCTCGGAGGCAGTCCTCTTCTCCCCTTGGAGGGAGGGATTCTCGATCCCCCCTCTTTCAAGAGCCTCCTTAGGCGAGGCAGTAGCTTTCCACCTTTCCCCTTCGCCTTCCTCTGGAGGCGCAACCTCAAGCATCCGGACCAGCACGGAATCCGGTGCCGTCTCGGGGAGGGGGGCCGGACACCATATCAATTTTGCTTCCGCTATCCACTCCTGTTTAGAAGGAAGTTGGTCATAAGGCGAATCATCGAAAGGCAAACAAACGGTATGTCCGGACTTGGAACTACTTACATGAGTATCCGAGCGATTGCAGCTTAGGCCAGCATCCTCGGTCAATTCCGGATGCGCCTCTTGTGATCCGAAAAATAATTTGTACATCTCCAGGGGTGTCATACCCATGAAGTGTTGAAGAATCCGTGGGCCCTCCGGATTGAACTCCCACAGCCGGAGAGGGCGGCGTTTGTAGGGCGGAAGACGCCTAATTAGCATAACCTGCATTACCACCACCATATCAACCTCCCTCGTTTGGAGATCTCGAATCCGGCCCTGCAGTAGGGGCACGTCCTTTGACGGCCCCCAGTTGAGCCCTTGGGTGACCCACGACATCAACCGTCGTGGAGGTCCCAGGCGGAATAAGGGCGGCGGCTTTTGTCTGCGGCCCCTCGGAACGGTAATATAGAACCACTCTTGCTGCCATAGGCCGAGATCCTCTTGGAAGGAGCCAGCGGGCCACGGGGCATCGGCCCTCCTACTTATGGCCGCCCCGCCGCACTCTGCTTGACGCCCCCCGATCATCTTCGGCGCCACATTGAAGGTCTTCAGCCACAGGCCGAAGTGAGGGGTGACGCGGAGGAAGGCTTCGCAGACGACAATAAATGCGGAAATATGGAGGATGGACTCCGGAGCCAAATCGTGGAATTCCAACCCATAGTAAAACATGAGCCCTCTCACAAAAGGATCCATCGGGAAGCCTAAACCCCGACGGAGGTGGGATACAAAAATGACGTACTCGCCTGGCTCGGGGGTGGGGATGGTCTGCCCTTCGGCAGGCAACCTGTGCGAAATCTCATAAGCCAGGTACTTGGCCTCCCGCAGCTTTAGCACGTCCTCCTCCGTGACGGAGGAGGGCATCCACCGGCCCTGGAGGTCGGAACCGGACATCGTTGAAGGTCCGAAGCGCTCGAATCTAGAGCTCTAGGTGCTGGAATTTGGAGCGGGGAGAGGATTCGATGGAGGATTGAAGAAAAGAAATGAGCCTTGGTCCCGTTATAAAGAGGGAGAATACCAAGAGCCGTCTTCGTGACTGTTTGGGACTCGCCTTCGATAGAGGGGGCGTGGCGACGGGCGCGGTTGGGTTACCCACGTCCGTATTGATGAGAATCCCGGATTAAGGGGGAACACGATCTCTGCTTCGACAAGACGTGCCAAGGAAACCGCTTCGCTAAATGCGCTGAGGTGGTAGAGTAAAAAACGATTCAAGTAAGGTCTTGGTAGTGGCGTGACGTCATGCCGCAAAAAACGTCAGCATATTGAACTTGTGTATATTTTATTCTCTCTACGGTGGAATGTGGAATTTATTTTGCAGAGCCGGACACTATCCTGGTGTTCACAATCTTCTATCATTCGGAGGAGGAACCCGCCTTGCAATACCAAGCAATATATGCGCCGGACTTATCGTCATTGAAGCCTGGTTCAGGGGCTACTGAGGGAGTCCTGTATTAGGGGTGTCCGGATAGCCGGACTATCATCATCAGCCGAACTATCATCGGCTGGACTATCATCATCGACCGGACTCCAAGACTATGAAGATACAAGATTGAAGACTTCGTCCCGTGTCCGGATGGGACTTTCCTTGGCGTGGAAGGCAAGCTTGGCGATACGGATATGTAGATCTCCTACCATCGAACCGACTCTATGTAACCCTAGCCCTCTCCGGTGTCTATATAAACCGGATGGCTCTAGTCCGTAGGACACAACAACAACCATTACAATCATACCATAGGCTAGCTTCTAGGGTTTAGCCTCCTTGATCTCGTGGTAGATCCACTCTTGTAAACATCCACAATATCAATATCAATCAAGTAGGACGTAGGGTTTTACCTCCATCAAGAGGGCCCAAACTTGGGTAAAACATCGTGTCCCTTGTCTCCTGTTACCATCCGCCTAGACGCACAGTTCAGGACCCCTACCCGAGATCCGCCGGTTTTGACACCGACAAGTAGTAAATGATATCCTGGGGACTACGCACACAACCAGGAGCAAGAGAATTAAACCATAACTTAGCATCACCCTTTAATGAGAAAGGAAATAATTTAAGAATATAGTAGTAGCAGTTTTTTTCTCATGAGCAAATAAGGTGGCTATATCATTCAGTTTAATAATATGTGCCACAACAGTTTCAGATTCATAACCATAGAAAGGATCAGATTCAACCAAAGTAATTAACTCAGGATCGACAGAGAATTCATAATCCTTATCGGAAACAAAGATAGGTGAAGTAGCAAACTTAGGATCATATTTCATTCTGGCATTCAAAGACTTTTCTTTCAGCTTAGCTAACAGTTTCTTAAGATCATCTCTATCATTGCAAGCAAGAAAGTCTCTAGCACTTTCCTCATCCATAATATAACCCTCGGGTACAACAGGAAATTCATATCTATCGGTGTTCTGGGAACTGGGGTCCCCAGACTTTCCTGCCTGCGGCCTACTGCGTCGCTGAACCAGTGGCCCTGAATGGCCCGGCTTCACCAACCAAACACTCAAGACCCTCGCGAGGGGCCAAGCCTCGCGGGCCGTACGACGCAAGGCCTCCACAGGGGTGGCCTCTCCAGGAAGGCTTGCGAGGAGGCGGAGAGATCAAGGCAAGGGGTACCTCGCAAGGTCCTCGTGACGCAAGCCATGACGACCAAGGCCAGGCGGGCGCCAGCTCGCACAGTGTCCTCATTTCCTCTTTGGTGCAAAGGGGGAAAGCGCAGGCGCGGAGTACTAAGGCATCAGACAAAGGTTTCCATATTGGTGCAACATGACCAAGGCCAGCAGGACGATAGGACGGAGGTTACCATGGAGCCCAAGACGGCGTCACCACCAGCACCTTTGTCAGGCGAAGACCGCCTTTAGTCAGGATAGCTTGTACTAGTTGTCCCCTTCCAAATGGCTGTTGTTGGATCCCTTCCTGCTCAATATTTGGGAAGAGGACCAGGGCCTCTATAAATAGAGCTAGCCACCACAGTAGGAAGGGAGGACTGAGAGATCTCATCTAGAGACAAGTGAAGTTCATCCACACACCACACCAGCCCAAGAACACCTCTCCTCGCGAGGTTGTTCTTCCTCTGTACTGTTCATCATCAGCCCAGGAGGCAATCCAGCACCACACACAGGAGTAGGGCATTACACCACAACGGTGGCCCGAACCTGTATAAATATTGTGTCTCTTGTGCTGTGAGTTCATCGATCTAGCTTAGGGATCGCGGCGAGGCTGAGGGCGAGATTTAGTAGGAGAAGATCTTTGTGTGCACCCTAGTGTTCGAACCTTAAGGGTTTTGCCGGAACCCGATATCCGACATTTGGCGCACCAGGTAGGGGTGCGCCGGAGTCTTCCTTCTACCGATCTATGTTCCACTGCTTCGTCGCATCCATGTCCGACGACCAACACCGACCGCTAGGCGGCATGGCCAGCCCGTGCCACGCCGCCTGCCCAAGGTGACCTCAACCCCGCACCCCAGGCAGCCCGCGCACCATAGAACACTGCGGGGCGTGGGCGACATGGTCAAGCAATGCCTGCCCTTACTCCGCGGCCAGTGCAATCAGCCGCAAGGGCCTCAAGCCATGGTGCCACACACCCGACGGAAGCAAGCGAATATGAGGGCCGCGTTCACTATGGCTCGTGAGCTGCTACGATGCAGGTTGCAGGAGAGTGGCCAAGACGCGTTGCTGGAGTGCGTTGCCGAGCTCCTGGATGTCGCGGCCTCGGGGGGCACCGCCTTTCTGTTTCCAGCTTCCACCCCAGGCCCCAGTCGGATCACGCGGTGGGCCTCTCCGTGCCCGCGTGCCCTCGGGCGCACCACAAGGCTTCATCAACACTAGCTCAACCATCGGCGCCGGAAGCCAGGACACACTAGCGCCACCTCCGATGAACGAGGGCATGCGCATCGCTGCCTACGGCCCGGGCGAGCCGCTGTTCTACCATCCTCAAGACGGCGCGTTAGGCCAGGCCACATGGAGCGTGGGGCACTACGGCGAAGTCTTCGAGGCAGCGACCTCGGAGGCTTACGTGCCCCGCATGGTGGATCGGGAGTACACGCTGGAAGACGACCCTGGCTCGTTCCTCGGGTCAGGCTGGGAGGAAGAGACGCCAGAAGCCAAGCCTTTTTAAGAGCCTCAAGGAAGCCTCACCAACCGCGCTGGCAGCAGCAGCTACCGGGTACCGCTAATTCCTTAGAAGCAAGCTTATGCTAACCATGGGTCGCAGGAGGTTCATGTCACTGCAGCGGAAGGCTGCCCCAGCTTAGCAGCCTCCGTTCCGCTAGGAGGAGCACACTGGGGGCTGCAGGAGAGGGGCCGGGAGCCAGGCCCCTCCCCACGGCGCACGAAGCAAGGCATCCCCCAGAGGTAGGCCCTCTGCCGGGGAGGTGCTACAAAGCCTACCCCCGGCAGAGGACTCGTGGTCACCGAGGGCGCCGCTGGCGTCCCCTTTGCCCCATTAGCATCGTCCTAGGTCTCCGGCCGCCGTCAATGGTGGTCGAGGGTGGCACAAGGCGTGGCCATCGTCTAGCGATATGAAGCAAGGCCCGGTGCCTGTGAAGAAGGCCCAGTGCATGTGAAGCTCGCCGCCCGTGACACTCTCACGTAATAATGAGTGGGGCTGTACACGCCCCAGAGTCTCTAGAGAGCCGCCCTCAGGCCTCAGGGGCTCCCTCCCACGCCCAGTGGCAGCACATAGCTCCGCGCTGGTGAGAAGACGTCGAAGACTAGACTAGGCGCCAGACACGGCCTTTTGCTTTTTTGCCTCCCTTTCTGTGGTCGAGCTTCCTTGCTTCGGATTTAAGTTGAAGTTGAATTTGCATTTGTGTGTGCGGGGGAGGCGGTGTCTTTTCTCTCTCGTGTGATTTCTTGTGTTCTAGTTTCTGCCCCAATTTGGAGTTCGCACCAGCTGCCTCCGCCTCGCGAGCCCTTCGCGGGCGGGGCTGGGCGAAGTGCACATATGCTGTGTGCATGCCATACCACGGCCGGCACTTGCTCTCGCGAGGCCCTCTCGACCGAGTCGGCAGGTCCCTCAGGGGATCCTCGGGAGCTCATGACCTCACAAGCTGGTTCGGGACCCATCCTGGCTAAAGGTAAACCACGACAACAAGCTTGCTGCAGGGCCCGTAGGATCAAGGAGGCACATGTTCACCATCATTCCTAAAAGCATACGGACGGCAATCTTTTTACATTAGGGGCTTCCCCTCCCAAAATGCTCTTACAACCTTTGGGGCCGCGCCCGAGCTTTTGTGTGCAGGATAAACAGCAGAGGAACACGGGGTCAGTCAGACATGTCGCTCACTGCATCCTCCTGGTCGCCTCCAGACGCATCGCTGGCGCCGCTATTGCTGTCGTTGGCATCACCATCACCGGCGCCACCGTCACCACAATTGACCACGTCGCCACCATCCGCTGCGACTACCACCCCGTCGTTGTCGAAAGAAAAGGCCCTAACAAGCGAATCCATGTTGTCCTCCACCCACCACGCCAGGTCGCCCCGGATGGCCTCGGGCACCGGGGCGATGACGGCGTCGAAGTCAAAGTGGGGGTCAGTGTTCTGAAGATGGTTGAAGACGCAGGAAAATGCACGCCCAAGCAGGATGCGGCTCCTCTCCTCAACAAGTTGGCGAGCTCTCTCGGAGCGGTTCTCCGGGCGCGTCACCACATTAGTAAAGAAGCGGAGATGATTGGCATAATTGTTCACGTGAGAATGTGGGGCATCCTCATCACAGATGTTGCCCAGGGCCGTGTTGGCCCTGTTCCTGAGTTCCTGAAGCATGGGGCCATGCATGTGCTCCAGCGTCTGCCATTGAAGCATTTCCTCTCTGTTCTGCTACGCAATGAACTCGGCGTCGTCAACCCATTGTTGAAGAAGAAGCAGCTCGACACGGGTGGAGGCCAACTCAGTCTGCGCCGAGACCAGGGCGGCTGCGGCGGCCTCCGCGCGCCGCTCCGCTTTAGTCAGCTTGGACCTAAGGGCGGCGGTCCTGCCCGCAGCCTCGGCTTCAACCAGCTTCAGCTTCAGGTCATACCTACTCACTAGATCTACGCTAGCCTTTGCCACATGGTGGTCGACCTCCTTCTGGACTCGAGCCTCGCGCGCGCCAACATTGTCCCCCGCCTGGGTAACCTGGCGCTCCCTCGTCTCCAACCGCTCAAGATCAAGATTGTGCTCGGCGGCCTCCAGTGTCAGCGCTTCCTCACGCCTGCGGAGCTCCTCCTTCTCGACAGGTGTCCCCTTCAGCGACGCAAGGGTGGCCTGACGCAGCTCCACTTGCTGCTCCAGGGAGGCGCTCCAGGCTTGGAGCTCCCACACGCGCTTCTCTGTGATCTCGCGATGATAATCTGCTTCCCGAGCCTCCTACAGAGCTCGAGAGCAGGCCTCTCGCGAGGCCGCAAGGGACGCCTCATCCTTCGGATTATCAAGCTCACACTGGTGACGCGCGAGGTTGATGGCCACCTTCAGCTTGCGTCGCTCCTCAATCAGTCGTAGTCCCAAAGCTTCAAGGCGCGCGTCCACATCCGCAAGCTCTCCACCAAGCTGGCTCATCGCGTCCATCATCTTCCGGAGGAACTCATGGCGGACGATGCTTCGTTCGCGCGCGAGCTTGAGCACGCTTCTAATGTCATCCTCCATCGTTGGCACCGTCGCGGGCCCCGAAGCGGTTCACCCCCTCTCGGTAGGGGGCTGGGGGCTGGCGCCCCCACGATCGTTGGTCGGGCCTCGCAAGGGACCCGGACCGGCGCAGGCTCACCCCCTGAAGAGGAGCCAAGGATTGACGCCCACCACTCGCCGTCCACGACTAGAGGAGGAGCCATGGGCAGGCTAACTGCTCTCCAGGAAGGGTTGTGAAGCAAAGGCGGCAAGGTCACAGGCTCAGGGCACCTTGCATGCAGGCTTGCTTCTCCGGCCGACCCCGCGCCAGGAGCGGCGTGCAGGCTTGGGACGCTCAAGGTTAGCGATGAAGGCGAGGCCGGAGGAGGTTGCTTCTCAGGAGACTCCACAGGCTTGACAGGATGGGTCCTGAAGAGTCACAATCAGGAAACGGAGCAGCAATTGAAGAATTACAAGGATGAGGTACTTGCTCGTCTATGGCGAAGTACTTCCTATGCTTCAACGGTCAGATGGTGCGACCACTACAGCTCGAAGACTCCTTCCTTTTGCGGATCATGGCGAAGTCCATGCAGAACCGACCTAGGCACTGGACGTGGGGACCTGCACGGGGCGCGACTAGAGAAGCGCCCACGCAGTCGACCCCAGGAGCTCCGGCCTCAGGAGCCGCAGGCTGCATCTCCCCCTTGACGACGATCTCAGTGCGAGCCTCACGGGTTCCAGAGGATGACGCCTCAGGAGCCCCAGGCGGCGTAGGCACCTCGACACCCGAGCCTCCAGCCACAAGCAACGCTCACCCCCCTACGACCACTCTTGGGGCAATCTCGGTGCTGGCGGCGAGGAGGAAAGCCACGGCGACAGGATTCTCACAAGGCCCCGCAAGGCCAACCGGACACAACCCCCATTCATCAAAGGAAGGCATCTGTCCTGCGAATTCGACCCTGTTCGAGGAGAGATACAAGAGGCTCCCCTCCTGCGGCATATCGCCTGGTGAGGGGTTGCCGGTCAAGACCTCAAGCACCGTCCTCAGCGCTTCGAGCGCAAGATCCGTCTCCTGAAGCCTCATGCGATCCCTGTCACCGGTCAGGGCCCACATCGACCGAGAATGGCGCTGGAGAGGAGCAATGCGACACTTGAGGAACTCCTTCGACACCTGGGGCGCAGTCACGCCGAGATCTCTCAACCTCTTCAGTCGGAACCAGACGAAGGAGAGCCGGGGGCTCACGAGTCTCTCGTGGCCCCAGCCGGGATTGGGGAGAGCAGGCAACGATGGAGACGAGAGCAGGGGGGCTGAGCACTCCGACATCCACATACAGCCACCACGTCCGGAACCCGCTCGTGGACGGCCGAAGGTCGAAATCAATCCCCGAGGCGGCCGTCTCTGCCACGGCCTGGAAGCTCACGCACCCCAAACACTGCGAGGGGTCGGTGAGGCGCAGCAAGAAGAAGTGACGCATGAGGGAGACGGACAGAGCAATGCCCACCATGGCTTCGCAAACAAAGGCGAAGATGGCGAGAAGGGTAACGGATTGGGGATCAAGATGCATCATATGGATCTGATAATGGGAAAGTACTGCATTGAAGAAGGCAGAGAAAGGGGGAACCAGGCCAGCCCATAGGGTGTCGGTGAAGAACCAAACCTCAGTGGATGTCTTGTCAATGGAGGCATGGGACGCAGGCCAAGCCACCGTCTTTCCGCACTCATTGAAGCTGGAAGCGAGCGCAGGGCAGACCTTGCCCATGGCCTCCAAACTGAGCACTAGCGACCGGCCGACGGCGGGCTCGATTGTCGGGGGCGGATTGGTTGAGGACAGAGGCTTCTTCCCCTTCTCCTTACTAGTTAGCGCCATGGCAATGGAGGGGGTAGACCTCAAGTCAAATTGGAAGCGGAAGCAGGGACTCGGGGAAGAAGGGGGAATAGTAAGCACGCTGCCAGCGAGGACAAAATAACTATGAAGAGCGTCGTGGCCGCCTAGCCAGGCGGATATTGGGGAAGCGTGGGGAAACGGAGATGCCCACGTCCAATCAGTCGCCACGCGACGACCAAGGCCGTAGGATGTGGGGGCCCGCGGCGCTCTGTACTTGCCGTTTAGCTTCGCTGTTAAGCCAAGTCCGAGCACGCCTTGGGCCCGGGGGCTACTGTTGGCGTTCCGGGAATGGGGGTCTGTAGACTTGCCTGCCTGCGGCCTGCTGTATGGCTCAACCAGTGGCCCAGTACAGCCCATCTTCACCAACCAAACACTCAAGACTCTCACGAGGGGCCAAGCCTCGCGGGGCGGATGACGCAAGGCCTCCTCAGGGGCGGCCTCGCCAGGAAGGCTCGCAAGGAGGAGGAGAGATCAAGGCAAGGGGTACCTCGCGAGGTCCTCATGACGCAAGCCATGACGACCAAGGCCAGGTGGGTGCCAGGCGGGCGTCAGCTCGCGTAGTGTCCTTGTTTCCTCTTTGGTGCAAAGGGGGCAAGTGCAGGCGCGGAGTACTGAGGCATCAGGCAAAGGTTTCCATATCGGTGCAACATGACCAAGGCCAGCAGGACGGCAGGACGGAGGTCACCATGGAGCCCAAGACGGCGTCACCAACAGCACCTATGGCAGGCGAAGACCACCTTTAGTCAGTATAGCTTGGACTGGTTGTCCCCTTCCAAATGGTTGTTGTTGGATCCCTTCCCGCTCAATATTTGGGAAGAGGACCAGGGCCTCTATAAATAGAGCTAGCCACCACAGTAGGAAGGGAGAACCAAGAGATCTCATCTAGAGACAAGTGAAGTTCATCCACACACCACACCATCCCAAGAACACCTCTCCTAGCGAGGTTGTTCTTCCTCTGTATTGTTCGTCATCATCCCAAGAGGCAATCCATCACCACACACAGGAGTAGGGTATTACAACACAACGGTGGCCCGAATCTGTATAAATCTTGTGTCTCTTGTGCTGTGAGTTCATTGATCTAGCTTAGGGATCGCGGCGAGGCTGAGAGCGAGATTCGGTAGGAGGAGATCTTCGTGCACACCCTAGTGTTTGAACCTTAAGGGTTTTGTCGGAACCCGATATCCGACAATATCTAGGGGGAGAATCTTAATCTTCAGTTTCAATAATATCATCAGTTTCAATAATTTCATTCTCTCTAACCCTAGCAAGTTTTTCATCCAGAAATTTACCTAGTGGCACAACATTGTCAAGCAAAGAAGTGGTATCATCATAAGCATCATGCATAGCAGAAGTGGCATCATCAATAACATGCGACATACCAGAATCAATAGCACGTGTAGGTGTCGCAAATTTACTCAAAACAGAAGGTGAATCAAGTGCAGAGCTACATGACAGTTCTTTACCTCCCCTCGTAGTTGATGGAAAAATCTTGGTTCTTCGATCTTTCAAGTTCCTCATAGTGATCAACATATATAAATCCCAAGTGACTTAGAGAGTAGAGTGATGCTCCACGGCAACGACGCCAGAAAGAGGTCTTGATAACCCACAAGTATAGGGGGTCGCAACAGTTTTTGAGGGTAGAGTATTCAACCCAAATTTATTGAATCCACACAAGGGGAGGCAAAGAATATTCTCAAGTATTAGCAGCTAAGTTGTCAATTCAACCACACCCGAAAGACTTAATATTTGCAGAAAAGAATTTAGTAGCAAAGTAGTATGGAAGTAACGGTAACGGTGGCAAAAGTAACATTAGCCGTTTTGTAGCAATTGTAAGAGTGACAACGGAAAAGTAACTAAGCAAAGATCAATATGTGAAAAGCTCGTAGGTAATTCATAAATGATGGATAATTATGTCAAATGCCATTCATCATGCAGCAATTATAACCTAGGGTGACATAGAACTAGCTCCACTTCATCAATATAATGTAGGCATGTACTCTGAATATAGTCATATGTGCTTATGGAAAAGAACTTGAAAGACATCTTTTGTCCTACCCTCCCGTGGCAGCGGGGTCCTATTGGAAAGTAAGGGATATTAAGGCCTCCTTTTAATTGAGTACCGGACCAAAGCATTAACACTTAGTGAATACATGAACTCCTCAAACTACGACCATCACCGGGAAGTGTCCCGACTATTGTCACTACGGGGTTGCCGGATCATAACACGTAGTAGGTGACTATAACTTGCAAGATAGAATCAAGAACACAAATATATTCATGAAAACATAATAGGTTCAGATCTGAAATCATGGTACTCGGGCCCTAGTGACAAGCATTAAGCATAGCAAAGTCATAGCAACATCAATCTTAGAACATAATGGATGCTAGGGATCAAACCTAACAAAACTAACTCGATTACATGGTAAATCTCATCCAACCCATCACCGTCCAGCAAGCCTACGATGGGATTACTCACGCACGGCGGTGAGCATCATGAAATTGGTAATGGAGGATGGTTGATGATGACGACGACGACGATTTCCCCTCTCCGGAGCCCCGAACGGACTCTAGATCTGCCCTCCCGAGGAAGAACAGGAGGTGGCGGCGGCTCCATATCATAAAACGTGATGAATCCTCCATCTCATTTTTTCTCCCCGAAAGTGAATATATGGAGTTGGAGTTGAGGTCGGTGGAGGTCCAGCTATCGGTGACAAAACCGGTAGATCTCGGGTAGGGGGGGCCCAAGCTGCGAGTCTAAGGATCAATGGTAACAAGGGACAATGGGGACACGATGTTAACCCAGGTTTGGGCCCTCTTTAAGGAGGTAAAACCCTATGTCCTGGTTGATTGTATTCGATGAGTATAGGGGTTAAAAGATTTGATCTACCTCGAGATCGTAATGGCTAAACCCTAGTTGTCTAGCCTATTATTCTTATGATAGCCTCTATGGACTAAACCCCTCCGGTTTATATACACACCAGATGGGCCTAGGGTTGTACAGACTCGGTTTGCAAGGGAAGGAAATAATACATCCGGACACCAATCTTGCCGTCCACGCATATAGGAGTCCTACCCGGACACGGGGTATAGTCTTTTGCTTTATCTTCACGGCCCATCAGCCCGACCCATATTGAATAGGCCAGACACCTGACACTACAAAAAAAGACACATTCGTGACATTTTGGGCCGAACGAATTTTTCTGTCATACTTATGACACTTCTATGATGATGATTGTGACAAAACCCGGTATCATCATAGATGTGGTGGGCTCCTACTTCTATGACAAAAAATCATGACAGAAAATGGGCTTTTCATCCTGGGTGGGCCGGAGACGCAGCTGCATGACATTCTTTGGGTCGTCCATGACGAAAAAAACGTGGTAGAAGCGAGGGCGAGGAAAATATCGGGGTGTTCCCGGTTACGATGGGTGGTCAGGGCCGAGCGATGCCCGAAGGTTTGCACTTACTCTCGTATAGGCACGCGCATGGGTGCGAGGCGTAGGGCTCTAACTGAACCCGAGTGAGGCGTTCGCCTACTGAACCCGAGCGATTGCACTATAGGCTATGCATTACTGAACCTGAGCAATCGATCGATGGTTGTAAACTGAACCTGATCGAGCGATTCCTTCGCTACTGCTGCTAACTGAAGCCGATCGATGTTGCCTCAGGATGAACTGTGAGTGTTGTTGGGGTGGATGAACAGTTCCCGGTGGGGGTTGGATGAACAGGTCCCCGTGGTAGTAGAGGCCGTTGCCGCTGGATGAACAAGACCCCGAACGAGCCAATTGGGGGTTGATGAACAGGACCCCATGGAGGGCTGGATGAACAGGACCCCGTGGAGGGCTAGTTGAACAGTAGCCGGTGGAGGGCTGGATGAACAGTAGCCCGTGGAGGGGTGGTTGAACAGGACCCCGTGGAGAGGGCTGGTTGAACAATAGCTGATGGAGGAGCGCGCCGTGGAGGCTGGATGAACAGGAGCCCGTGGATGGACAGTCGCAGGTGGAGGCTGGAGGAGGTCGACGGTGGAGATGAACAGTGTCCCATGTAGTCCCATTTTCCGGTACGCCACACGCCTCCCGATGAATAGGACCCCTGTTTCGACCGTAGCGCTCCAACACAAGTCCGTTTCTTCCGTTTTGCGGTACGGCACACCCCTCCCGATCAACAGGACCCTGTTTCGACCGTCGAAGGTCCAATAGAAGTCCGTTTCCTCGGTTTTGCGGTACTCCAGACCCCTCCCGATGAACAGGATCCCGTTTCGACCGTGGCTGGTCAAACACAAGGTCGTTTCCTCCGTTCTGTGGTATGCTAGGCCTCGTTTCCATCGGTACACTAGCCCTCCCGATGAACACGATGACGCATTCCGTTCTGACCCAGCTGGTTGGCTCCCCATGAACACAACGACGATGCAGTTTCTTCGTTCCGACCCAGCCATGTAAATGAGTCATGGCCGTACGTATGCGCGAGTAGGCGTTTGAGACCCCACCCGTATGCATGTACGTGGTCGTATTTAGTTTCTTGCACCCTGGCCGCTGTACATACGTGTATATGCTATGTGCACGCCTCTACTATGACCAGTATGTACGTACACATTCGCGACCAGAATGACAAGGCTACGTACGCTTCGACCAGGTGGGTCCCCACTGTCAGGCACTTCCTTGCATGCGAAGATGTAGCTGGTGGGTCCGAGCAGTCAGGGGGGAAATGTTTTTTTCGTGAAATGCAGTGTCCCGTCCGGTCGGTCCCTATTGTAAGGTGGAGGAATAATTATTTTGCACGTAATAAGGAGCCAATTCCTTGCGGCTGTCATGGACCCAGCTGTCAGCCTCTCCACGTATAGTACTCTTCCAATGGAAGTCGTTCCTTGACCAGTTGACCACGCCGCGCCGAGAGCACCAGGGCGGTAGAAGATGGCGAGGCCTAGGAAGGGGACAACGCGGATCTGGGGAAGACGCGTCAGTGGATGCCCACGCGGAGAGGACTACGAGGGTTCACTAGTTCGGCTACGGTGTGAGGCTGCCATCGCCGTAAAATAACAGGGGGTGTGGGTGAGTAGAGGGATGGCCTGACCAGCGGTGGGAGTAGTAGGGGGCGGTGAGGCCTCTGCGGCATCACAGCCGGCCACGGGAGGCAGGAGCATGCGGCACGACCGGCGCAGGTTTGGGCGGCTGGAGCAAGAAGACCAGAGGTTGAAGAAGCACTATGGCCATTGGATGGACATCCTACGGTCACTGGAGCTAGAATCGTTCATATTGACTAAGTTGACAAATCCCTCCGTCCCTGTCAACTTAGTTGGCCCACAAGTCAGCCTCCCACTATGTTGGGTCCCATCTAGCAGGGGGGTATTCATTTTTTTGTGTAATAAGGAGGCACTTCCTTGCATGCGAAGATATAGCTAGTGGGTCCGACCTGTCAGCGAGGGGAACGCTATTTTCGTGAAACACAGAGGCCCTTCCGGTGGGTCCCAGCTGTCATGTGGAGGAATCATTATTTTGCGCGTAATAAGGAGGCATTTCCTTGTGTGCGGCCGTGGACCCAGCTGTCAGCCTCTCCACGCACAGTCTACTTCCAATGGTGTCATTCGTTGACCATGTTGACCACTCCGTGCCGAGCGCATCCAAGGAGGTGGACGACGGCGAGACCCCGGACAGCAATGACCCGGAGATGGGAAGACACGGGAGTAGAGTCGCAGATGGAGAGGTGTACGAGGCTTACCTAGTTTTGGTGCAGTGTAGTTTGCTAGTCGGTGGAAAAGAACAGGAGATGTGGAGGGGTGGAGGTATTGCCTGGCCAACGATGGAGTAGCGCTTCACAGCAATGCGTGCTAAGCAGAGCTGCTAGCAGCAAGACGTGGGAGTAGGTGGTCCCGGCGGTGCTGGTGGTAGAAGACGAGAGATTGAAGATGGATGTCGGTCGTTGGATGTAAATCCAATGGCTAACGATGTCAAAATCATTTGTTGACTAAGTTGACAACGACTTGCGCTGGCTTTGACCTATTGGCCCACATTTCAGCCTCCAAAAATGTGGCACGTATTCAACCCATTTTTTCAGAATTTACAGTCATTTTTTGCGGGGTAGAATTGACAGTCAATTTAATCTTTTTTTAGAATTACAGTCCATTAGCTGGGCTGGTTGAACAAATAATGTAGCGTCCATGCGGCCCATTTATTTTTTTCTTAAAAAATTACAGGCCATTTGCACTTTCTCGAAATACATGATTTTGCTGGGCTGATTCTAATTATAATGTTGGGTTGGGCGCAACAATGTTATCAGGGGCTGAGCATTTTGTTATAAACATATTTAAATAATAAGTGATTTATTATTACATTGGTCCTTAAATCTTACCAAGATTTTGTACAGAATCACCAAGATTTTCTTTGCCAAATATTTTTACATTGGTCCTTAAGTGGGATATTGTTTTCTTACATATGTAAGTATCTGTTAAATATATGATGACAATAAAATTAATATATGATAACATATAAAATAATTTAAATATATATAATATAGTTAGAAGGGAAACATAAGTTGGACCAGGCGTTCCTATTCTTATATAGAAAAATAGAAAATACCTCTGCGTTTTCTTCAAAAAAATACATAAATTAGGCTGCCGATGTTTCAAGAAAAATAAAATCTCGGATGGGAGGTCCATTTGCCGGTCGATACATGACGGCCCTCAAGAAATACAAATCGGCATGTCATGGCCTGCGCATGTTAAAAAAGAAGCCTAGAAGGGGGCAGCCCAAAACCCAGTTATACTTGCTGCCCCAGTGATAATAAATGATACATGTCTTCTCCCCGGCTTCATTGTGAATTTATCTCCTATAGTAACTATGTTGAAGCACCTAAAAAATATAACTATGTTGACAAACTCCTGGGCCCCAACGTCAGTATAGCATTAGGAGGAAGTATTTTTTGATGAGGCACTTTCTTGCGTACGGCCATAGACCTGGTGGGTCCCGACTGTCCGCCTCTCCATGTACAGTCCTCTCCAAATTCCTCTCGCTTGTTCAGCATGTTCACAACGGTAGACAGCGCCAACGCGGCGAGTGCACAAAGATGTAGGAGGAGATCCGACCACCTGAGGAAGTAACTTATTACTAACAAAAGTATTGAACTAGCCTAGTGGCCAAGTGACACTACCCGATAGCTGTTCCGCCCAGGTTCGATTCCACCTGATGCAGCAAAATATCTCCAAATTTTTTTGCATCTGCCTTTATTGACATGTGGGTACCCATTGTCATCTACGCACACCACGTCCAACACTTGCCAAAACTTCATCCCTCGTTTTCTCTGTTTTTCGCACACTTGACATTATTTGGGCATTTTGAAAATAGCATATCTTTTTGATTGTGCATCATATGAAGATGTGCTATGCATGAATGTTGATCAGCATGATGTTAAGTGGCTGGTAGTTCCATTTTTGACCATGAATAAAACTTCCAACATGATGTTAACACTGTTTAAAACACTGTGTTAATATAAATGATCTACCTCTGAAAGTTGCAGTTTCTTATCCGAAACTGAACTTGTAGTTTCTTATCTGAAACTAAAACTTGCAGTTTCTTCTCTGAGAATCACATTGTCTGCACTTTTATACTCCTATGAAACTACATTTTTTTAAGTGCTAAAAATAAATCTCTAAAATTCATAAAATACTTCATATGCTCAATACTGCAAATCTTAAATTCAAAAGACATTCATATCTGAAAGTACTCTCAAAATACACAACACAAAACACAATTCACAACCTGCAAATACTGACAACCCTAAGCTCCTCTTGACAATTCACAACATGCCCGACTACTGGGCTGTGGGCAGTCCCCTCCTATTCCTCGGTGGCAGGCATCCGCCCCGTGAGACGATGTGAATGGCAAGGGAGAGGATGGTGGGGAAGCGTCATCGGGCCAACTGCTTTTCTCCTCTTGCAGTTGGGTTCGGTCGACGAAGACTCCATCGGCTCGCTCTGGCATGAAACCCTCACAAACGGCACCCTGTAGATGCTCGATCCTTCAATCTCTGGTGGATGCTCCATCTGGGATTAATACTCCAACCACCGCTCCCTCATGATCGGATTCGGTGAATCTGTTTGCTCCATGGCCATGAGGAGCAGCTCTATGTACTCCTGCGTGACTCCCTCCTTTTCGCTCTGTTGCAGATATTTGAACATGGATGGTGCCGTCGCCGCTAGTTGGTCCTTGTTGTCAAACCAAGACTGTATCTCCAACATCCTAGATTTAGCTTCATAGGGTCGCTGTCTGCGATCCTCACGTATCGGTTGTACTCATCCATCGATCTACTTCTCCACAGCACCTTCACTCGTTGGCAGTGGTTTTTGAATGGAAGAGGAGAGGAGCAACGCTTGTTTTGGATTAGAACGAGAGAGGAGCGACGCTGGTTTTGGATTGGAACGGGAGAGGAGGGGTGGTGGTTTTGAAATGGAAGAGGAGAGGAGCGGCGCTGGATTTAGATTAGAACAGGAGAGGAGCGGCGGTGGTTTAAGAGGAGAAGAGCAGAAGAGCGGCGCTAGTCTTGGAAGTATTTTTTTTGTTTTGCGTATTTTGGGTCAAAGTTTGACCACGTACTATATTTGACAAGCAAAATGTGAATGCATGTCACCAAAAATTGTATCATTTGGTTCGTATCTGAAAGTACTTTCAAATTATATTATTTTTGCAATGTATAACATATATTTTATTTGCAAAAATCATGGTCAATTATGACCCAGAATAGAAGGGAGACTAGTTAATGTGGGGTCGCTTTCTTAATTGAAGGGTAAATTGATTTTGATTTTGATCCAGTCACAGCGCGCCGGCCCTCTCGTCCAATCCTAAATCGCTGCCGCATGCTCCTATCCCTCTTCTCCATTGCAAAACCACCTCCTCTCCTCTCCATCATCTCCATTCCAAAACCACCGTCTCGCCTCTCCCTCTTCTCCATTGCAAAACCACCTCCTCTCCTCTCCATCATCTCCATTCCAAAACCACCGTCTTGCCTCTCCCTCTTCTCAATTGAAAACCACCTCCTCTCCTCTCCATCATCTCCATTCCAAAACCACTATCTTGCCTCTCCCTCTTCTCTATTGCAAGACCACCGTCTCTCCTCCCATCTTCCAAAGCTAGCACCGGAACACTCAGAAGGACATCTATGGAGAGGATGCAGCAGCGAATCAAGAAAAGTTAGCCAGGTTGAAGGAGATCCTTACTTGGTTTGACAATGAGTGGGAGATTTTGAGGATGGTGAGGGCCATGTGGCAATGTATGTGAAAGAGCGAGATGGTGGCGATGAGGGTGGCGATGTACTCCTCGGCGGCAGTAACACCGCAGTCCTTCGAGTTCATCGAGTATCTCTTCTGGGCGATGGAGCAGATAGATTCGCCCGAGGCGAAATTTAGGTGGAGGTGGCGGGCTTATAGGTGAAAGGTCGAGCACCGATAGGATAACGAATTGATCGAGTACGGTGTGCCATTCATGAGGGTGCAGAGCCAGCCGGAGCCACAGGAGTATTCGTTCTCCCACCACAAGAGGAGGCCGGATGGCACGACGTCACTTGCCCGCCATTCTCCACGGTTCCCTCTACGCTCGCCTCATTTCAACGGTGGCGGTAGGGTTTAAGGTAAGCTTCGCACTAACCTAATCTTCCATCTGCTCATGCTTACAATCAGTGTGACACCTAATGAAAATCATGCTTACAATCAGTCTCTGAGTACTACGCCAATCACCCTAAAATAGCTCTGGACCTTCGGGTCAAAGTTGTGACACTGTGTACGAATAAAGAAAAATAGAATGGTGCTTCTTTCAGAAAAGAGTACTCCCTAGAAAACTGCCAATATAAGCTACTAGTATTTGGTTAGAGGATTTGCTGCCGAGAAAGATCCGTCCATAGAGAGCGCCACACATCCCACTGGTGGTGGTGGATGCCAATGCGTGCATGGAGCATGGTTGGTGCCGGTAATTTTTACTTGGCACACCTTGCACTCTGCATATATGCCGGTTCCATCCGTACATTTGTACTGTTCCACCAAAATGCAGCCGAATAACCCTGTTTGCACAGATAATGAAAAAGCGTGATTACATTATAGTGGCACTAGTTGATTAAACATACACTAATAAATAGAAGAAAATATTGTGATAGTATCATAGTATGCCATGCTGCGATGGTGTGATGGGCCCTGCGACGCCTCATACGGTACGCCTCATACTGGAAATCGTCCCAAGTCTCCCCGATACACCTTCTGCCAGTGATGAACATCAGTGTACTGCGGTAGTACAAGGAGGGGCCTTGAGACATTCAAATCTCTATTTTTCTGCAGATCAACTAAAATTAAGCACCCCAGTTTGTAGAAATGCTTAAACATTAACAATGGGGCGAGTTGATGAAACATACATTAACAATGAGAAGCACTTTCTTTATCTACATTGGAAATGAAATGATAGAGAGGACACCAGCTCTATTTTAACTGTATTATTACTTCATTTTATCAGTGACACTAGGGTCAAGCGGGTGGCAAACGAGGTGTACCATGCGTCGCAAGGATGGAGGTCGGGGGTGCTTAGACTGGGATGCTGAAGCTGGCTCTTTCAGTCCCTATCTTCCCCCTGATGTTTCTATGGTAGTATTTGGGTTGTAATCCAAACTTGGTCGAGCTGGTGTTGCGCCCCCCTACCTGCCTAGCTTATGTGGCAAACTTGTCTCCTGCTAGTACTCAGCTCTTCTAGTAGTAGTTGCATAACTGCCCGTTTACACTAAGATGTTGTCGGATAATGGTTCTCTATGGTTGGGTTTCTTTAATGAAATTGGAGGGAACCCCCTCTTTCGATATATAAAAAAATAGTGGCACCAGCGGTGCCAAAACATTGCCTCAAATTAATAGTGCCACTAGATTAAGGTGCAAAATAATAACATTACTGCTTTATCATGGCAGTGCCACAACAGTAGCACAAGAGCAGGATCAACATGCATGATCTTTGGCAAACGGTCAGACCAAAAAGGAACATACCTCTTGATGGGAACCATATTTGTAGTCAACGCCATCGTAGAAGGGATGACTCCAGTCACCAACATGGATGATTCAATTCATGGGACCTTTTGATGTAGTTCACCTAAAATGAAGCAATGTCCCATGAGCTAGCGGCTTTTTTTTAAGAAAAGGGCTCCAGCCCCGGTTCCATTTCCATCAGAAAACGAAACCCACAGAGCTTCTTATTCATTAGTTGCAATAAAATTTAGCAACAACAAGGTTGGTTGTGAAGCTCTTGGAATGTTCAACTATAATTTGGATATCATTTGTGCAGTTCAACTAAGATCAAGCGTGAAATGTATATCTCTGTTTGCCAAAAAAGGTGGAAAGGAGGGTGACTAACAAGTGATGAAACATGCATCAAATGAAAAGAAACATGTTCCTTATCTGAATGGCAATCCTACAAGGATAGTAGCAATTTCTAAAGCAGCAGCATTGCTAGATATTAGTGTGGGCATTAGGATTAACTATGACAACCGTTAGATACGACATTACTTTAATGGTGCCATTGCTTCATTTTACCAGCAACATTACATTATAAGCTACTACAAAGTCGGTATTTGGGCATGGGAGAGTAGGCGGACCAGGACAGTTGCATTTCTAACAAAAAGAAGCAACTTATCTTAATGGGAAATTTAGCAGGACATGAAAAAAGTGCCATTGATTCCTATTACTGGAGGCATTACGTTGAAAACAACATTGGTTTAATGTGTCCTTACTTTTAACAATTGGACTGCTACATTTTACCAGTGGCATTACATAAGAGTGGCTCGAGGCAACAAACATCAGAACCGGATATCTAGGTTGGTCCCACTTTTGTTCCGTATAGCCACCTTATACTGTGTGAGGCTAGCAAATCTAGTGCTGGATTTACTCTATTGACTTGTCCCCCAGTCCCCACTTTCTTTCCTTTTTCAACCAATAGATTGTGATAATATTGAGTTTGTACTGCGTTTCCCTTTATTTCCCTATTAGACCTAGAGATAGTTGGATAGCCCATCTCTGCTACTTTTCGCCCCCATTATTTCCTATTTCGACCAAGTCCTAGATTCAGGTAACAAATCTTCCCCCACCCCCACCCCCACCCCCTTTCTTCCTTGTTTGAACCAAGTAGTACTAGATTCGAGTGCATGAATTAGTTTTACCTCTTAACAGAAAAAATTTAGGTGGTTTTTGAATAGCTGATCTATCCTATCTATGAGGGGGCCTAAGAAATAGTAAAAGGTACAAATGCAGCGACATCAGGAGCTCGGGAAGTAGAGCAAGGCCGGTTTCAAAGGAAGTTATACCCGAGGGTCACCAGGATGTCGCTAGGTGGGTGGCGGAAGGCCGGATCTGCCCACACTACGGCCGCGAGGAAGAAGGGGTCAAAGGCCCTCCCTCGCCAGCGGTGCTTGGGAGAGAACGACAAGGAACGCTGATCGGGACGCACCGGCAGTGGGTAAGAGCCGTCGCCAGGGACGACTGTGTGAATGTTGCACCTTCTCACCTTCCCCGGCGGAGAGGATCTGGTTGGATCTGTGACCAGCGGGGAGTAGAGAGAGAGAGTGTGGCCACCGTTGTCGTGTTTAGATCTGGAGAGGACGAGACAGTGTGAAGAGAGAAACACTAGCAAGCAAGCACGGAGGCTCCTACCTATATAGTGGAGTACTAGTTTTCTTTTGTCTACCGGAGCCGACTTGACCTCGTCAATGACTGTCGAGAAGTCTTCATGCACGTGCCCTGGAGGCGCAGTTGTCGTCATTTTGATCTGAAGCACCAGATTATAACATATAACATGAAAAAATGCCACATTACAAGAAATCATAACCTCACTGCCCAAAGGAGACAACATGAATCCCGACGGACAAATTAGACGAGGATCAAAGCTCAAATTAAATATAAACTCGTAGAGAAGGGGTCTGTCGATAGATGTCCTAATTAACATAGCCGACTTGACCTAGATGACAGTCGAGTAGTCTTCGTGCATATGCCCCCAATGACTAGCCCAACTTAGTTGTCGCTGTTTAACCCTCGCAGTGATCCGAAGCACATGACACCTAATTTTGCGAGATGACAAGAAACCTTTTTCTAGATTTCTCACCAGAACTATAGCCCTGTACAACACAGCCTGCACGATATGTTGATGCTAGCCAATCCAGGCGTGTCTGCTGGAGTCTGGTCACATGCATGGATGAACTGATCTTTTGTGTCTTGCAGGGATCGTCCAGGCACCAACGTATGTACAACACTTCTCTAGTACTATCGCTCATCTCTCTCTTCTATTAACTCACCCGACTTGTGGGGCCGGGGAGTGTGCCTATGGTCGGTTCTCAATAGCGGTCCCACATGTCTATGCAAACGCAATATGACGCGCGTTCCATTCAGAGAGCGGCGTGTCAGACCGACCGACCGTCTGGGGTACGACGCGAACGCGACGGGCGTGCGGTATACTTCGTACATGTGTACCGCCGTTTTCTTGAGGCTTTGCTCCATGGCGCAAGCCATGGGAGAGGCACCTGTATGGAGGTGACCACATAGGCATACTATTTAAAAGTCGAGGGCGGGGCTTTTCCTGCATGGTAGGCGGGGCCCCGTGATTTGACCTGCCATTATCATTTTAACTGTGGCGCTACGACCGGCATGAGTCTCCCGATTCCTGACCACCTCCATACAGGTGCCTCTCCCAATGCTCCACCATGTAGAGGCTAGCTCTTGCATGAGAGCCCACTCCTCCACTTTTTCCTTGCCTCTTTCCTCCACATAGGCAAAAATGCCATGTAAAGCAGGCTTATAGCCCACTATTGTACTTACTTGCTCCTACAGGTGCTAAGCCTGCCACATAGGCATAAAGTCTAATGTGGCAAGTTAATTAAGAAGAGAGAGAGACTAGTTTGGTGAACCAAGGAAGAAACGGTGCTAAGCGTGTGTATCTAGGTGAAACGACAATTTTGAGTCTATAGCTAATTAAATGAAGCAAACTTAGCAACAAAAAACTAAGCACCTATGCATTGGGGACTTGATTGCTAAGCCATTTAATGCCCTTAGCACCTCATCTAAGCACCATTTCATTGGAAGAGGTCACTCCTTGGCAAATGCACTAAATACTACAAAGATAGAGATAGAGAGAAGTAAAAAAATACTCATATAGCCAACCTTATAGCTAACCTTGTTGTAGTATGAGTGACTAAGTGATGACTATGTATGAAATGCCAATATCAGATAGCCTAACGCACCGTGTTAAATCTCCAAGGGCGCGACCTCACGAGCGAGGCAACGGTCGTGGTAGGCGCGACCATGATATGGGCTGCTGGCAGCCCTTGGATCTGAGATCGAATGGTCGCATGCTAAGTTGCTGAAAATTTGCAGAATAACCCTCCAGGATAGGATATTCACCCATAGGTCTAGAATCACGCCATGCAACCGTTTGATCTCAGATCCAAGGGCTCTCGGAAGCCCGTATCATGGGAGAATGGAAAGCTTCGTATCACCTGTAATTTTCCCAACGCTTGACATGACATCAGAAGCCGTTTAATTGGGCGTCGAGTAAACATGACATCTAGTTGGGACCCCCATACTACTGTGCATCAATCCATTTATCCACCAGGCAAGTCACTACCCTGTCGTTCACATGCCCCACTCAGCATTTTTACAATCGAAAAACCGCTGGCAGTTCGCTCCTACTCGTCCCAGGACATCCTTTAACATTACAGCAGTTCGCTCCTAGTCGTCCCGTCCTTTCACATTATGACAGTTCCACTAAGCCTAATCCTCCTCCAAGATCCATGGCATCCCAAATCTCCACGACCGGCGGTGAGTACAAGGTTAGAACCATCACCGGTGATGAGTTCGACGTCATCTACACCCGTTCTTCCGCGACGGTGAAAGGATGCCTTGGTTGCTTCAGACGCATGTTTGAAAACTGAAATGATGAGTGGGTCGCTGGGCTAGATGTTGAGTACATGACAGTCCTAGGAACAGAGAAGAATTTAAAGGAGGAAGAGAAGAAGAAGCCTGCCGTGATCCAGGTTTGCGTGCATGACTTATGCTTGGTCTACCACCTATACCATGCCGATGTTGAGTGCCATGATTTTAAGAACTTCCTCAAGGATGGCCTAGTCAAATTTGTTACTGTAGACTTTACGAACGACAGAAAAGTCCTGGGTCGGATAGGCCTTGTTGTAGGCAACCCCTTCGACCTCCAGAAGAATGGGTTGCTTCCATCCGATGATCAGCCTTCAATGCTGACACTGGCAGGAGCCATGGTTCATCCTTCATACAGTAAACTGAAGAAACCTCCGCACACGTTTCATCGTCATGCATGGCAGGGGAAGGTACTAGATATAGACCACATCTAGTATGCTGCAATGGATGGTTACCTTTGTTTCAATATCTACAAGGGTTGGATGAAGAGCAAGAGCCAAGTGTGCGGTTCAAGCAAAGAAGTATCACCCAAGAGGAAGAGGGACAAGGACGAAGTTGAGGACGTGGACGAGGACTCCGAGTAAGGTGGCAGTGTTGTTGCTCATGGTGGTTCTAATGCAGTGTCTACCAGATTAGTTGCTTAGTTTAATTTCAAGTGTGCTTAGTTTAATTTCAAGGGTGTGTTGTGCTGAGCCCCCAGCAGAACTATGTTATGTTTCTTCTCATTATATTTCTTACATTTCATCTTTAAGTTGGTATAGTACTACCACTCGTTTCTTCACATTATATACGTACAATATATATGGCCAACATCATATAGCCAGTAGTTTAGTTGTCAAAGAATTTCAGGGTGCTTAGTTTTGTCAAAGAATTCCAGGATGCTTAGTTTTATTTGACGGGTGTATGTTCTCGACACCATTATCGTGACTCAAATCTCTTTTGCCATGTTATAATGACATAAATACCAATGGACCAACATGCCAGCTCTCCCTCTATCTCACTATAGTAAACTAAAGTGTGGGGCCTACTTGATCCCAACAACATTCTTATTTTCCTGTAAAATTATTCGCTTGGTTACTCCTGACAAGCGGGGCCACACTTATCATTATGAGAATCGGCTTATTTCTGTCATGTACCATGGTCAATGGGTTTGACGTAAAAATAACAATGTCTAATGGCATTTTTTAGCAAACATCTAACTTAACAATAGCATTTTTTAGATATCTAATTGCATTTTTGAGTAGGCATCTCACGGATTGATGGCATTTTGAGTAGTTGTAACTTCTAATGGCAAAACTGAGTAGTGATACACAACTACTGGCATAAATAATAAGAACCCAAGAATTAAATAGGTATGCTAATTTCTTTATTTCTTTAATAGTACTATATGCATAATTTGGTGACGAGCGCTCTCTATATGTACCATCTTTTTTCTTTAATTTCATCTTGTTAGTTTTTCTCCATGGCGCAATCCATCGACACCATTGTATAAAAGTATACCTTTTTTAAAAGTCTAGAGGGCGGGCCAGTCTAGCTTGGTCGGTTTCACGAGAGGCGAGGGCCTTTGTGATTTGATGGCTCATTACTGCTGGAAGGCGGGGCCTTGTGATTTGAGTGCTCGTATAAATGTGACGATGACCAGAGGAGGAGCAAAGAACCGTGCGGTATACTCAAGCTTTCCACTGGAGTAGTACTACGACGGAGGAGCATGAAACACGGCAGCCCAGTGCCATATGGCGACAAAAATGATCTAATTTTCTAGTCATCTCATTGTTAGCATTGTTCTTTTCATGCCTCACAGAGAATGTGACACGTGCGGCGAAACACCCGAAGCAAAGGAAGAAACATAGGAGCAAAAGAAGAAGGAAAATTATCACCCCAAATGATCTAATTCGCTGCGGAGTCATAACTGCTTCTTCATCGCCTCCACAACCTCCATTTCCTTGCGCGTCTCCTCCGCCATCTTCTTCATTTTGTCCATGACGCGGGATTTCTTGATGCGAGCCTTCATCATCTGCTCCACGGCCGCATTATGTACCTTGACAGCAGCCGGGTGCTCGATGCAGAGCTTTGCCAACTCCTCCTTCTATTCCATGACGAGGGCCTGCTGCATCTTCATCGAGGGACTACTATTCTCATGCAGCTTCTTCCAGCCGGCGTTCTTCTCCTTCAGCAGGTCGAGCTCTTGGCAGAGCTTCACCTTGTCCTCCTGAAGTTGCAGGATTTCACCGGTCACCTTCTTCTCCGAGGCAATGCTATTCTTCAGCAGCATCACCAAGCCGGCGGTCAACTCCCCCTGCTTATTGAGCTCAGTGGGCATGTCGTCGAGGCTCTCCTTCAGTAGCTCCACCAAGCCATGGATGAACTCCGTCTGCTTATTGAGGTTCTTATTGAGCTGATCGGGCATGCCCTCAAGGGATAATGACTCCAGTGCCGCCAGCTCAGCATGTTCGCCTCCACGGCTAGGGCGCTCCTAGGAGCCATCGCCTGCCCGTGAGAGATCTTTCGAGGTCTCTACGTGGCGGCGAACCCTCTTTTTTTTCCGCAACCTTGGTTGCCGCTCCCTTGTTATGAGTAGTTCTCGACCTAGAGCTCTGCACACCGGATATGGGAGGGACGAACGAAGAAGAAGGACTTATGAAGAGGAAAGGTAGAGTAATTTTTGGTTAGGTAGTTCCCCTTTTTATAACCTAAGTACTAGCACTAGTACTAATACCTGCATAGGCGGAACACGTTCAGGTTTGGTACGTACTAGTAGGTGTGAGCAGGCTTGCACTCAATTGTAGCACTAGTACTTTTGAATGTGATGGGAACAAGGTAAACATTAATTGATGGTTTTGGTTTCGAGGCCCAAAACGGCTCCCAATTAGTTTAGTGGAACATAAATTTCAAGTAGACTACATGGCTCATAATTTGGTTGCCAAATCTCATGCGTGCAATGCACGTGTACCTTACTAGTCTAAATGGTGTTTGTGTGTGTGTTGTGCGTGTTAAACACATTGTACGTAGTATATCATACATGGTTTAGATTCTGAACATCTAGCTAGAGCATACGTGTACTATGATTTGAATTCAACACAAAATGGATACATATATTTGAATTTGAGATCGTATGTACATGTAGTTCGTATTTATATAGGAATTTACTTCTCCTATATTCAAGTCATGTGTTGTGAAGATAATATTTAGATGGTTGTATAACTAACCCGAGTACAATCCCGTTCAAAGAGGGAAAATGTACTCAAATTTAGTCCATATGCTAGACAACACATATTGTTTTTTTATTGTTCAGGGAAGTGCAAATTGTTTTGGTACTGTACACGTTATGTTTGTTGTCCCGATTTTTTTAGTTTTTTTGTTGTATTTGGATGCATTTCTAGTAATATAGTAAAGCGGGACATGGCTCTCTCTAGTGATGAGGTGTGAATTGTCTTTTTCTGGGTACACGTTAAGCTTGTTCTCCCGAAATTTCAAGCCGCGCCTTGTTATGCCAAAATTTCAAGCTAGCGTCTGTGTCTATCATGCTGCGAAGCTCCTGTCTCTTCAACCTGCGCCTTATTACCCCAAAATATTTAAGATATATCTTTGTCTTGATGTGCTCCGACAACTCCCTCCATCTCAACCCGCGCCTTGCTATTCCAAAATTACAACGCGCGTGAAAAATGCCACCTCCTGTGAAATCCCGACACGTGAAATGACCGTGATACCCCTGAACCAAAAGAACCGCCTCTAATCGGTGGGGGTACTTTCGTACTTACCCCACATTTTGGACAAGCGCGTCCCTAAGCCATGGTTCCCCACTCCCATCCCATCCCATCTACCCACCCATTCATACACCGAGGCCGCGAAGCCCCACACCCTCCTCCGTCCGCCACCCAGACGGAGCCTCTTCCCCAACGATGTCATCCACAGCAACACCTCAACGTCCCTCATCCATCGTACTGGATGAGGATCCGTTGTCGATCTCGTCGTCCAGCCGGTTCAGCCACCCCGTCCTCCACTTCCAAGGAGTTGCCTCGACGTTCCCCTCGTCTTTCGCGCCACCTCCATTCCCACACCATCGTCTTCACCTGCACCACCGGAAGAGCATCATCATCACCATTTCCTCGGATGAACCTGCGGCCTAATTGGCGCCACCAAAGAGGTTGTACACTAATCGCCGCATTTTCTTCTTAATTCGATCGCACGGTGCTGGTGGTGCTTGGCCCGAGCCGACACGGCGCGGCTCCATCCACGGCGGCATCGCCGGCTACTTCCTCCATGGCGTCGCTCCCTTGGCAGCGACGTCCACATCAGTAGGAGCTGCTGCCGCTTTAGCTCTCGCTCACGCTGCTTCTCTGCTCTTGCTCTCGTTCCCCTGCCTGGTCTGCTATTGCTCTTGCTCTTGCTCTTGCTCGCGCTGCTGCTCTTGCTCTTGCTTGCAATGCTGCTCCGATTTAGCTACACTTCAGTCGACTGAATCGACTTTTGGGTCAGTCGATTTTCAGGGGGTGGGGGGGCATGCTAGAGTTAAGGAAGAACC